>NW_027286775.1:8152916-8517916 GCF_022747635.1 Hetaerina americana | reverse complement strand
ATTTCTGTGAATTCCACACTATCGAAATCTGCGATGAAATTAAAACTGAACTTCCGAATACAGATGAAAGTTAACATTGATCTGATTCAATTAGAAGTGCGAATTATTAGCTGTCAATCCTTCAAATGAATGTTTCTCCAGAGCCAACTAGGCATGCTAAAAAACAACTAATCCAGTCTCGAAAGTTTCATTACAAACGGTCAAACGTCACAGGGAAGAGAAAAGGGTGAACGTACGAGTAGTTTTAGTCTTCGGCCATACATCGGCGGCTTTAGTAGTAATACGCAGCCTCCGCATGCGATCACCGATCAAAAACGATCACTTTCCAACCGATTCCAAGGGATTCAAGATCGAAGACAAAGCAGCCCATGAAATATTGTTAACATGCTTTTCAACATTAGAAAATCATTTCTGCAGACTCATTAAACATCAAAAGAACAAACGAATTGCACCTCAATCTCATCGCCTCATATATAGTAAATATTCTGATGTTATTGTGAGAACATGTGTTGTCGAATGACATTTTTACACAGATAATTTGCCGCTTATTGAAGTGAACGAATCAATGCCACCGAGGGAGGAGTGTTTATTCTTAGAGAGAACTCCTTGCATCATTATCACTAGATATTCCTAGACACATGTTCAGGAAGTGCTCAAATGTGCATTAGAGAGGAGAGAGAAAATGGAAGATAATTGTTCCAAAGAAAAAATGTTATACCAATACGAATGCACATGCAAGACACAACTCGGAATATAATCGGAGGTGCAACACGGAGGCGAGACGTCATAGATGCCTAGATCTCCTTACCAAAATGAAACACTTGCGAAGATCTACGAACTAGAGATGAGGATAATGAGACTATTCCACTGTTTTTAACGAGAACCACTGCCAAGATAGAAAGTCTTCCGGAAGTCGCCAGCAGACTTAAAAGATAACAATCAGCTGAACATCAAGAGGATTACCGGAGGGAGGTCCAAGATGACCCCATAGGTTAACATTACACTCGATTAAAACAATGCCAGGGGAAACGCAACCAGCATTTTATCAAAACCCAATTCATTACAATATTTCTTTCAGAATTTTCACATATTTTGAAACAATCTGGGAATTAATTGCTAACATTGACTACATATATATATATATATATATATATATATATATATATATATATATATATATATATATATATATATAAATATATACATATATATATAAATATATACATATATATTAATATATATATATACGCCATAAACACACATATTATATTATATATATATATATATATATATATATATGTATATGTATATATATGCTATACACACAAGAAAAACTGAAGAAAAGACTGCGGGTCCAGTTGAGGTTGAATGAAAGTTGTCACATATTTCTTATTTTATATATATATTATATATATATATATATATATATATATATATATATATATATATATATATATGTATATATAGATTATTTCGTCGACGTAACACGGAAGTGTTGAATAATAAATTGGACAGCAACAAAAAATATAGACACACATAAAAAGAACACTCACACGTTATTTCTTGATCATTTCGACGGAATTCTGCTCCGTCTTCATCGGAAGATATAGAAATAATGCATTACTTCTATATCTTCCAATGAAGACGGAGCAGAATTCCATTGAAATGATCAAGAAATAACGTGTGAGTGTTCTTTTTATGTGTGTCTATATTGTTTGTTGCTGTCCAATTTAATATATATATAGATATATATATATATGTATGTATGTATGTATATGTATATATATATATATATATATATATATATATATATATATATATATATATATATATATATATATATATATATATATATATATATACATATATATATATATATATATATATATATATATATATATATATATAAATATATAAAAACACAGATGTAGATTTTTAGAATATAGAGACACAAAGAAAGGACACTCACAATTTGTTATTTTACGTTTCGACAGCACGGCTGTCGTCTTCAGAATCAAGACGACAGCCGTGCTGAAGAAACGTAAAATAACAAATTGTGAGTGTCCTTTCTTTGTGTCTCTATATTCTAAAAATCTACATCTGTGTTTTTATATATTTGTGTGTCGCCGATGAGCGTTCCATTTCGAAGATATTTTATATATATATATATATATATATATATATATATATATATATATATATATATATATATATATATATATATATATATATATATATATATATATATATATATACACACATAAATATAAATATAAATAAACATAGATGTAGTTTTTTGAACCATAGATATACAAAGATAGGACACTCACATAGGTAGTTTTGACGTTTTGACGGATCGGCCGTCATCTTCAGAATGGCGTTCTCGGGGAAGAGCGGAGAGGACATGTGCGGGGGAGAGGTGGGGGAAGGAGAGGTAAGGGACCAATAGGAAATGAACAAGGGGGTGGGAGGGGATATGCAGGCAGCCATATGATGCATTCAGTGGGCTTGGTCCAGCCTGGGGGATTTAAATGATTGGGCCACCCAAATATGCGCCATCTCCCGGGTTCTCACCTCTATTATACTAGCGGATTTGGGAAGGATTTCAATCACCGAAACGGAGAAGCAGTCGTCAAAAGATTGATTGTGGGAAGCAGTGTGAGTAGGGATGGGATAATTAAGAAAGGTGGGAGATTTGGTGGAATATCGGTGGTTATTCATGCGGAGGGAAAGTGCGGTCGTGCATTCGCCCACGTAGAAGGCAGGGCAGAAGTTACAGGAGAGGCGATATATAATATTTTTTGAGGTACAGGTGGCGAGTGGTTGGGAGTTGGTACTGAGTGAGGGGGAGGGTCTTAAAAGATGACAGCATTTGCAGCGTGGGCGGTTGCATGGTGCGGATAGGGGCGGGGAAGAGACGGGGGTGCTTGAAGTTGGATTTGTGGACTTGAAGATGTCTTGCAAGTTCGACGGGCGTTTAAACGAAACAGAGGGACAGTGTGGGAATAAAAGTGATGTGGACTGAGTGTTATTGATAATTGGGAAGAGGTCACGGATTAGGTGTTTAATTTTGTGTGTTCCGGGGAAGAAAGTGGTGGTAAGATTAGGGCATTTTGGGCGGTTTGGTTTGGGGTGAGGAGTGTATTGGGTGGACAGATTGAGAATTTTACTGTTCAGTAGTTTTTCAGGGTATCCACATTTTCTAAGGGAGTCATGTAGCTGGTCAATATATTTCAATTTGGAGGGGGTGTCGTTGCAGAGACTGAAGCCACGGACTGAAAGTGAGAAGGGGATGGAGCGTTTGTATGAGATGGGTGGCAGCTGTCAATAGGAAGAGATTGTTGGTTATCGATCGGTTTAATGTGGACTGAGGTTCAAAAAGTACTGTTTTGGAGGTGAACGTCGATATCTAGGAGAGTGATATTCGAGTCAGACATAGAAGAAGTGAAAGATATCGATTTTTGTGGCGTTATGTTGGTACTTATATCTCTAAGGCCGAAAAAAGCGTGCCAAGTTCGGTCAAATGTGAAAGGTTTGCTTACACTTTTCTTCAATTGCAGGTGCGTGGTGCATCTTGAGTTCTGGCCACAGGGTAGAACAGTAAATAAGGAATATTACCAGCAAGTTATGCGCAATTTGCGGGAAGCAATCCACCACAAATGCCCGGATAGGTGGAAGAACAAAACTTTTTGCACCACGACAACGCCCCTGCTCACACATCGTTATTTGTGCATGAAGTTTTGGCCAAAAACAACACGCTTATGATGCCGCAGCCACCGTATTCCCCAGATCTGGCCCCCAGTGCCCATTTCTTGTTCCCGAAACTGAAGAGGCCCATGAAAGGACGATGCTACGCTATGATTGACGAGATAGAGACTAAATCGAAGGAGGAGCTGAACAAGATCACAAGAAATGATTTTTTTAAGTCCTTCGAGGATTGGAAAAAACGTTGGCACTAGTGTATAATATCTAATGGGGATTACTTTGAAGGGGACAAAATAGATATTCATGAATAATAAATAATTTTTGTAAAAACACAAAAGTCCCGATACTTTTTGAACATACCTCGTATGTGTGTGTATGTGTACAGACCTCGTATATCGACCCTCGAAATTTTCACGAATAAGAGCGCATTTCGGCCATTTTCGGGTGCGAAAAAGCACTTCATCCAGAGGACTTCACTTTGGCAGCCCCTACTGGTGGGAAGTCTCGAATTCGGGAACACTCGTAATCTTCTTCGAATTCATATAAGAATCTTTAAGTTGCCTTAGGGTTACTGTGGTCAACCGCATTTCAGAAAGTTATAAATAGCAAAAGGAGTGATTCTTTAAGTAGTACTTCTGGTTCCGCATGGATTTTTTTATGAAAAGTGGCAAACGTACAGTTTTCGAGAAAGCGATTTACCAGTTTTCTCGACTTGGGAAAACTCGATGATAGTGGACAATAAGGATTCAAGAATTTCCCCAAAAGGATCTTGAGTTGTCTACGTAAAACAAATCGAGGTAATTGATTATTGAGTCACAGGTTAATTAAGGTGTTTTTATAATGCATTTTATGATTAGAAAAGAATAACATTTTAAACAAAGATGTTTAACATAATACATGCAAAATGACAGCGAAACTTGTCGCCCATTCGTTTGACATTCATCCAGACACTTTTCAATTATCGTTGACTCTTTGGAAAGAGTATAGCGTAAAATGAAAACATTTATGCACAGCATAACTATCGCCCTTTGGCGAGAAAATTATGGTGTTCTCTGCATTTTATTAACGGTTTGCTTAATAGCGTTGAAACGGGCTCTTATGTAGATTTTAATCTTTGCCTATTCAATTAAGAAGCCGGGATTAATGCTAAATGACAAGCACTTTGCAAATACCTGCTCAGTTTCGTTATAATGAAACATCTCCAAGTCCATCAAAACGGCCGGGTCTTCGAAAGAGTGTTGTCAACTGTCCGTCCTCACTCCACGAACCACATGTACTAAGGATTAAAAAAAGAGCCTGGTCTACCATCGGCCAACGGCTAATAAAACCAGCTTCACACCAGAGGAGGGCTCACTCTCTCTCCCACCGCAATAGCACGACTTCTTTCCCAAATGTTTCCCTTCAAATTAATCCAGCGACTGAATTTTGAAACGGACGTGTGCTACTATTGTTGCTTTCTCGTGGTTGCTCCGCCTTCGCGAAGGGTTGCGTCATAGTCGCAAAGAGCGGCTTTCGGGGTGCCCGTCCATGAACGATGGCACACCGTCTTGGACCATTTTCAACCATCCCCCACCCATCCCAAAATCCTCCCTCCATTGTCGCACACAGAGCGACCCTCCCGTGCCTCCCAAAATGGCATCACTTGTCTCCCGTTAAACCCCTGATTTATTACTCCACAACTGAAAAAATCTCTCCAGCCCTTACTAGATTATCGAAATTCGATGACATCTCATATGGAGCTCGCAAGACCGCGTGCCGCTCTCAGAGAACAATTCCGCTAAATTTTCATTCCCGCGATTTACTCAAAATAGGGGAAGCGAACGAATTTGCTTCCAGAATAACATTTTGAAAGTCAGATCAACCACGGAGTAATGTGCTTTCGATGCCAAAACCATTTACTAATAATATGGGAGAGAGCTGGTTGGTTGGACCGATGAGATGAAACCACAAATAACTTCCCGTGGCGCATTCCAAACTTCTCCTTTCTCTCGAAGTGAGAGGCGTCATTCATGGACCACACCCTTCACTTCACATGCTGAAAGCAAGAGCTCAAATCTCGGAGGAAGCAAATACTTAAGTGGCATTCCGACCTCCACTAAGCTCCTTTTGGGAAAGCACTCCGTATTGCAGTGCCCCCTTCCTCCGATGGAACTCAATAAATACAGATTACTAGATCCTTAAAATTACTGGCATGCTGATTCCACCATTGAGCATCTGACAGACAGACCTCTTTCTCACCTCCGAAATCTTAAATAACCCCGTACCTAATTACTAACGGCATCCACCACAACACTATGCAGAATAACTAGAGCTATTCTTGCCCTGCAACTCTTTGTAAGAGGCTTCGACTCCTCTGAAGTCGAGAGGAAATTTAACCCATGCCTTCATGCAAATGTAAAACAAAAAGATGAAGCCTCTCCATTCAAGCTAGTTGTCCTCAAATTACTCCATGCTGTTGAGCATATCATTCAAGCAATGAAAAATTCAAAGTTATATCTGTGAAACACAGCTAGCATAAATTCCAAAGCACAGAAAATCTCCAAAGATTATGGCTTTGTTAAATTCCTTCTGCATGAAGTGAAATGATATTCATTCTGCTGACAGACAAATGCTCAGATAAAATGAGAAATGAACAGCTCCTACTGTTAATATACAATTATTATCGATACTCTACCGATTAAGATAATTTACAATACCAGTTACAATTGTATAGTGCCATTAGTATAACACTGCTCTTTATTTTCAACTTCCGAAAGATGGGTGACGTCCTGGCATCATTTTTTCCTATAAAGCACCATCAAGGTCTCATTAAGTGCTCATCCTAATAGAAGCCAATGCATCCATTGAACATTCAAGCATCAATTATGCCAAGAATCAATAAAAAGATTTTCCACTTTTATAAAAGAATCATGCAAAGAAAAAAAATAACACATCACAACAGGAGTATTACTTCCCCAAAAATTGACAATTTCATGAAAAATTTCACGTCATGCTCGCAATGATGAAAAAAATTAGAAAGATGAAAAGTTTCCTAGTGTTTAAATGCAATAAAAATGTGTGCAACCCAGCATAATATGGAACATGTCAAGATCAGCATACAAATGTCACAACAAAAAACATTTTAAAATTTAACTCAAGACGGACTCATGCCGGGACGAAAACACTCTGATGACCTTTCAAAACAATCGGCAGAGTCCTTTTTATTGAATGGCAGCCTCGTCACATTCTCTTTTTATCTCGCCAAACGACTGCTGGGAAGATTGGGTTTTTATTCCAGGGTCATAGTTCGTATGTCCATGACTCATCTCCAGTTACAAACTTTATTAGAAAACCTGGGTCATTATTTGCGACTAGGAGAAAATCCCGTGACTGCAGTGCCAGATTCTTGACACTGACAAGATAAAAAAGAATGTGATGAGGCAGCTCCCATAAAAAGGACTTTTCCAACCGTTTTGTAAAGCAGGAGAGACACTGGGATGAGTCCAGGAGAGCCAAAAGTTAGTGCCTTCAAAAGGGACAACTAAGAATGCCTCATTGTTCCACGGAGGCCATTTTTCTCAAAATATTGCACGGCTGGAAGCTTTCCAGACAGATCTCATATTCAAACAACTCAAAGATAAGGGATGATGCCTGATTTCATTGCATATGATGAGAGGCAATCTTAGTGATAGATACAAGGTCTTTGACAGTTTCTGAATAATGGAATGCATCACACACGGTAGTCATTGAGGAGAGATACAGGGAGAACCTGAGTGTGAAGGATATTTGGAACAACAAGATGGTACATTATGAATACAGTATAAATGAATGCCCCGGAGAACAAATGAAACTTTCTCAAAGGTGGAATGGGACAAAGTTGTTGGAAATGGGAAAGTTGTTGGAAATGAAATTGCGAGAGAGACTGGGAAGTTAAACATGTATCCTCATTGAATACGCTCAAACAGGAAGTAGAAAAATAGAGGTAGAGAGAAGCTCAAGAACGCATGGCGACACTTGGTGGAAAACGGGGGGGACAGGTTTGGCGAGCGAAAAGAAAGTGATGTATAAAATATGATTCCAGCACCAGATAAGAAAGAGTGGTCCAAGCGTGATTTGTGCCAAGAGAACGAATATCAAAATGACATGGAATGAAGTAAGAAAATAATACTGAAGGTAGAAGCTGAAATAATGTCTAATGATTTTAGAGGAACTATAGAAATTTTACTGACATGACATACATTTTCCAAGAAAATTTATCAAAAAGTCAGGGTGGACAATGTACATGACGACAGATGAGTAGTGTTTTTACCAGGCATAGCACATAGATTTGCATGCATTATTGGGATCAAGTCATTGACTAATTGATCCTGGGTGAGCTCTATATTCAAATATCAAACTGACCTTCAGGTTGATAACTTTGTTTATGTTTTTCTTCCTTGAGAAGGAACTGTGATAAGATCATGTGGTATTTAGATATCTGAGACCAAAGGTAATTGAGGACTTAAGATATATATTATTATTCTTACCAAGAACTTGAAAAATTAAAAGGTCAGTTCTCAATTGATACAGTACACGGATTACAAAAAATATGACACTTAATTAATAATTATAATTAATACCTTCTCATAAATATTTAAGGAGTCCCAGTTACGTCACTAAATTAATTCAATTTTCATCTGTATAAACAAACACATGCACTCGTGAAAATTTTTGCTCTTGATTACCGTAAAAACATTTACAATTGAAACAATGGAATGCATTTTCTCATTCCTATTCTCAAAATTATACTGAAAATTTAAATCTGTATATTAATATTAAAGATTTTGAAAAAGCGTTTGATAGAGTGAATTGGCAAAAACTAATGAATATATTGCAAAAAATAGGAATAGATTGGAGGGAAAGGAGGCTAATCCGCAACCTGTACATGTCTCACACTGCTCAAGTGCGAGTGGGGAACGGGGAGTCCAGATGGGCAGTGTTAGTAAGGGGTGTAAGGCAGGGTTGCCCATTATCACTGTTGCTATTCAACCTGTATGCAGAGGAAATGATCAAAGAGGCATGGGAAGAACTGGAGGTAGGAATGAAAGTGGGTGGGGAATTCATGAAATCAGTTAGGTTTGCTGATGACCAAGCTTTAGTTTGTCAGGTAGCCAAGGGGCTGCAAGCATTGCTGAGTGAATTGGAAATTCAGTGAGACAGGTATGGGATGAGAATCAACATTAATAAAACGAAGGTTATGCGATTTTCTAGAAAGAAAAAAGGCTAAGCTAAACATTAAAATGGGAGGGCAAAAACTAGAGCAGGTAGAACAGTTTACGTATCTCGGTAGTGTTTTGGACCAACACGGTCAAAGTAGTAGGGAAGTAAGGCGAAGAAATGCGCTAGGCAAAGAGACTTTCACAAGGAGGAGGGAGGTAATGACGGGGACGTTGAGTAAGGATGTTAAGAAAAGACTCATAAACCCTTTGATGTGGAGGGTAGCTATGTACGGCGTGGAAACGTGGTCATTGAAGCAGGAGGATAGACATAGACTGGAGGCTTTTGAAATGTGGGTGTGGAGAAGAATGGAGAAGGTGAAATGGACAGAGAAGAAAACAAATGAGGAAGTACTTGGTATGGTGGGCGAAGATAGGGGTTTGTTGGGAGAAATCCTATGGAGGCAGGAAAAGTGGATGAAGGGGGTGCTGACCGGCAGTGGGATGTTGAAGACTGTGATAGAGGGTAGAATGTTAGGCAAACCAGGAAAGGGAAGGAAAAGGATAGGGATGTTGGACGGGATGAAGGGAGGAAGAAAGTACTCAGAGCTGAAGAGGGACCTGATGTAGAGTAGGATGTTGGGTTTTGCTAGGGATCACAAATTATTTAATTGGTAATTATGTCCATCCAAAAACCTACCTTAACCGGTAGATTACCTAATAATAAAATAATTAATATTTAAACGGTTAAGAAATGCTGAAAAGATCATGAACTAATTTTTTTTGAACAGACGGCCAGATCACTAACTGGCATGACATCTTTATCATGTGCACTTCAGAATTTTGCACACTGGCAGCAGTTATTAGTGTCGTCACTGAGCCACTGATTTTTTCAACAAAATGAACTTAAATGAAATATTTATTGAACTTCAAAGCAGGTATCCCTATATCCTGGAGTGCATTAACAATGATTTGCACTCAGAAGGAATAGGCAACAACAGTAAACTTTAACGATGGTAAAAAATGCTAATCACCAGGTCTTCCACATGAGATCATTGATATTCAGAGCTTATCCGGACCATTTGAGTATAGTGGTAGGGGAGAGAATTAAAATAAAATATATTTTGAGTGTCAATCACCTCTTACTAAAAATTACTTGGTTAATGATTTTTTTCAGGGGGTTGGTGATGATGGGAGAATCATAAGAACACAAATGTAAGGAAATTGCACCAAACTCGTCCTCCTTGGCCATAAAAATTGATCGAGCAACTTGCTTACCTATTGAAAACCGGCCAGGAAACATCAAGGTCATGACAAGATGGAGATGAGAGGTCAAACTGCACATCGTTGAGGTCATAGAGTGAAGTAAGGAGCTGGCTGAGATAATCGGCCTCTCTCACCGGGGCCCATTCCGCGTACCACTCAACGGTGAGCTCTAAGGCACCCGAAAAACATTGCTGCAGGGTGTCAGCCAAACACTGATGCACAAGGCAGAACCTGAGGAAAGCCCGGCCCCGACCAACCGATGTCTTTAACTGCAAATATAACATTCCCAGAATCATTAACTTAGCACAAGAAGATAGTTAACGAGATGAATGATGACCAAAGCCCAGTTTTATAATGTCTCCTCAAATACAATCATTAGTCAACCTGAACTTAAGATAGAGTTACTGACAAAACCAAAACCGATGGTATAAACAAACAGGATGGCTCATTGGTGAACGTGAACATTTTAAACACACTAACATCATCTGTCAGTTATTGAGCCGTTTAATGGTCTTCCTTATCAAACCTTTTCAACATAAAAAGCAGCCATAAAACTGAATTTTGGCGATAATCAGAGGTCAACGTTTATATTCAGCTTAACAAGACATTATAAAACCTGACCTTAAAGTATCTTTGAATAAGTGCGAGGTATTTCAAAAGAAAAATTAGCTATTCAATTTGAACTTTGAAGGGATGGAGTTATCAAGTAGTCTTAACTAAACTGCAGCTAAACTGGCGGTGATAGTCCAGTGGGTAATTTATTTTAGCAAACAAATTCAAACATGAGAATGAAAGGTCTCGGGCCCCACTTGGTCCCATGCGTTTACGAGAAGTGAGTGTATTTGAATTGGGTAATTGTGTAAGAAAATGAACTATGGCCTTAATTTCACAAATGAAAAGTGGTGAGGCTATAATTTATATCATCACTAGGATGGATGGCAGACTTACAATGTTGAACATTTAAACTTCCAACCCCTTGAATCTTTTCCCTTGGCGGAGTTGGATGGCCCTACAAAGTTATAGTTTGATCAGAAAATGATGAGGGGTCATTAGGTTGGATTCAATTCTTTAACAAGGGTCAAATATTTGAACACCATCCCCATTGACCACCGGCACCCTTGATCATCGCGCCTCGGATCATTTCACAAAGACCCACCCCCTGGAGGAAGAGATGGCGCAGCACTGCACAGAGAGGCAAACAAACGATTGCGGGAGAAGTGCAAAAGGCAAAGTTGCAGACTGAACTGCAAAATCACAAGCTAGAAGTAGTACAAAGGCAGAAAATGCTGCAGCAGTAACTTTAAATTGAGTCATCCACTAAGTGTGCATTACAATGCAACAATTTCAGAGAGTAATAATCAATCACCTTGACCAGGATTCAAACCCAGATCCCTCATTGCTAACGGAAAAACACCCTTTAAAGTTAGCTTTAACCTCATGGACAGTGTGGCATTGCGCACGACTACAAATGCCAGTAACATTGTAGGCACGGTATTTCATCACAATGTCTTGTTCCTTTAAAGCAGTGCCCCCCAAACTTTTGTGAGCCCCCGCCCCCTTGAATCCATAAACCTATGCACCCCAACACCCCCCAAATTGACAGCTTTAAAGTTATAATCAATGCCATAAAACAAAATAACCAAATGATGAACACTGAAATAATTAAAAACAATGAATGATCAAATGTTTATTTATAATCCAATGGATGCATAGTTTTTACATCACATTTTTGCAAAAGACTTAATGCAAATGCAATGAAAGGATCTTAAGTAAGAATATAATTTCAACATAAAAAAATTATCAAAACAAATAATTTTAAGAAAGCTTATTTTAGAAGTTTGCATGTCATTTTTTTTACTTAAATCAAGCATTTATATAACATGAAGATTTTCAATTTATAAAAATAGATAACCAACGATCTTTTGTTAAAATTAGTTAAACAATTAAGTGACCAATGATTGTAATTTTTCACAGTCAAGAAGTCATTTAAGTAGACTCAATTGCCTAACTTAATAAAATATTTCCATCAAATGATCCTTGAGTCGGACAGTATATGGTGGAAATAAGATAGAGTATATAGAGTGGGTAAATCAAAAATGCTGGTATAACGAATTCCAACACGGCCACCGTTCGCTCAGCGAAGTCTGTCGTGAAGGTCGTCCAAACTTCAGTTGTTGTGCCAGAAAACATTGATTGAAAACATTGATCGAAAATTTTAAAGAAGGGGCAAAACCTTAGGATTTACATTCTGAAAAAAGTGAGCTGATGAAGACAGTCTCTGAAAGGAAAGTGAACAGGATGAATGACAGCGGAGGGCTCTGGATTAGATACATTAATTACACATAATCACAGATATCAAGGAGAGGAAATGTTTAGACATGAGAAGTCTGAAGAAATGAGCAGGGAGAGGATACAACCAATCATAGAAATGAAAATCAGTTTGTTATATCAATGATACATGCTGTGAAATACATACAATGAGTCTAAAAAAAGTTATGTGAGTCAGTATGCATTACAAACTTTCATGCACTAATCTAATTGCATGCCCATCAATAGTATTACCTGGATGACCAGAGGTGGTATTTCTAGTTTTTTTTAGTTTCAAGTAGAACAGAGAATGCAATCAAATCATGTTAGATAATCTATTGCCAGCATAACATGATCTTAATTCCATAACCTTGTCATGTGAACTTGAGAGTCACTTTTAATGTTCTGATTTTAATGTTCTGGTTCTGTTAAACATGGCTCTCCGTTACAAAAACAGATCGGTCCCCATTGAACCTCTCGAATATAAGGCAATGGGAAAGAATCACAAATGTCTTCTTCGTAATGCAAAAAGAACTTATAATGATCATAGAATATATAATGCTGGAAATAGATCAAAAGAAATATGGAAAATTATCAAGGAGTCAAAACTTCATAAATCATTAACCCCCAATCTCAGGTTACTGGACTCTCAAGGTAACGAACTTGAGGACAGTTCTGCTATTGCCATGGCTTTTAATGACTTTTTCACTTCTCACCAGTCATCCAATGTGACTCAACAAAGCTATCATAGACAAACATCAAGCCAATGTAATTCCCTATTTCTCCGCCCATGCTCTGACATTGAATTAACTAATATCTTAAAAAAAATGGGAAATTAGTACACCTCTGGTCCAGATGGCATTCCTTTTATCATCATTAAAAAATCCTTTGATGGCATTAAACCCCCTCTATTATTCTTAGTCAATGAATCTCTTAGGCTTGGTCAGTTTCCATCATCCCTTAAAAGCACCAAAGTCTTCCCCTTTATAAAGGTAAAGGAAATAAACAGCACATGAGCTCTTATCGTCTAATATCTATACTCAATCAATTCAGTAAAATTTTTGAATTAGTGTTTTATTCTCAATTAATATCATACCTGGAATCGCACAAACTGTTATCAACCTCCGAGCATGGATTTAGAAAATCCATGTCCACTACCACTGCTACCTACTATTGTATAAACAAAATATTGTCTGACCGAGACAATAAACTGGAATCTCTTGTTTTATTATTTGATTTCTCCAAGGCCTTTGAATGTGTCAATCACCATATGTTATTGCTGAAACTTCAAGAATCTGGCATAAGAGGTACTCCATATAATTGGATTAAATCTTTTCTAAACAACAGACAACAGAGTGTAAGTGTTACGAAAGATGGAACATCTCATGCATCGCCTGCAAAAACAATATCCTGCGGGGTTCCCCAGGGATCTGTTCTTGGCCCAGTGTTTTTTCTCATATACATAAATGACCTCCCTAGGATGCTTAATTCTGTACCTAATACACTTCCCATCCTGTATGCCGACGACACAAATGTCTTAGTGTCTGCCTCTTCAATCAACGGCCTGGTATCAAGTGCTAACAATACTATCCACCTTTTGCAAGTGTGCTGTGATCGTAATTTTCTTCATATTGATAAGGATAAAACAAATTTAATATACCTTGTAAACAAAAATAAGCTTCTAACAGATAATTCAGTGTCTTTTGACAATGTGATTATTCCAAGGAGTGATAATGCCTCCTTCCTGGGTGTTACCCTGGATAGTAGACTAAACTGGGATAGCCATATTTCTAGTTTACGCTGAAAACTCTGTTCAGCGTGCTATTTGGTACGTTCTATCAGGCAAACTGTAAATAATGAAGTGCTTATGTCTATCTATTATGGTGAGTTTTATGCCCACGTAATTTTTAGTATTCTTTTTTGGGGCCCATTACCCTGCGCTCATGTTGTATTTAAAATCCAAAAGAGGATACTAAGACTAATGTGCAATGCACCCCTCAGAGCTCCATGTCGCCCCCTTTTCAAACAACTTTGTATTCTCCCTCTTCCCTGTGTGTATATGCTAAGTGCTATTGTTTATGCTAAACGCCATATCTCATTATATACCACTAACAATAGCATTCACAATCATTATACCAGGACCTGCAGTCATCTACATGTGAACTTCATCAGAACTTGCAAGCCCACTTTTTCCCTCCATAACATGGGACTCTTATTGTATAATAACCTTCCTCTGGTTATCAAGAGCATAGAAAAAATGTCCACCTTTAAATTCAAAGTGAGGGACTTTTTCATGCTACACTTATTCCACACTATTGATGAGTTTCTGAATATGTAACAATGTATTGTATTTCATGTTAAGATCTTGGACATGCCGTATATCTTGGAACATGAATGTACCCAGATCCTCAGGCAAATAAATAAATTCAAATATTCAGCAGCTTGGTTTATATACTTATTTTCATTACTGAGCCAAGCCTACTTTCTACACAGACTTTAACACCACAGCTATTTATAAATCACATGATTTATTATCACTCCAAAATGACAGTAGCAATAACATTTCATAATTAGTCTTTAGTTTCAAAACCAAAAGGATATCATCAAAATAATAACATACACTTCTAATAGTCTTGCTGATGGAGACAAAAAATGTACTAAAGGATGCACTGATTTACTATACGTGTAACAAGAAGGAAAACAACGAATGGTAAAGGGAGAGGAGAGAAGGTCAAAAAATAATGAAAAAGTGGGTACACACATTCATCATGGCGCTTCATTTTTATTTTTAGTTGTATTATATGCATGTAATGTATATGGAACAACGTCTCGGAGATTTTGGCATGCATTTAAAAAAGGAAAATTATCACAGTTTGAAAAAACTTGAATTGTAAATAAAAGTAATGTTGGAAGTCCCGCGACAAATTGAAATTCTTCCCCTATGTATTCCACTAAATTTAGTTATGCAGATGAGTGCATAGACTTATTTCCTGGCATCTTTACAAACATTAATGGCGAATTACCGTTTAAGAGATAAAAGAGAAAATACATAATAATAATTTTGGCCAGAAAACATCTAGCTGACTAAACAAATCTTGATCGATGTGAGAGAACAAAAGACTACCGTAATGAAGGCTCAGGGGGTAAAATATATATATAAATACACAATGTATATAAATAACGGTACCTCTGTGTTGTGTTTCACGAACTTTAGACCCTCATGAACTCCCCCTTTATTAGATACGAGGCTTTTGACCATGAAGTCCCAGTAGCCTCTCCTTTTTCCGAAGAGAATACTCTTCTCTGTAATAAATGAGTCACAACTATATTAACTGCCTCGACTGAATTCTATAGGTTTATACAATTATTAATTCTTCAAGCAAATTAGAGAAGCAACAAACTAATGGTCCAAACTAACACTAAGCAGATAATTGCTAGGTACCTTTCAATCCAAGTGATAGAAAATATTCCAGTTTTGAACAGAATCGATGAAATGTTGTGCAACTGTCGTCTATTGGGATATTCATGCAATTAAACTCACGCGAAAGACCCGTAATGCATTCTGAAAAAAGTATTCGTTTACATTGTAATAAAACGAGTGTATGCGTGAAATGAAATAAAATTCTCCATCTTACCTGTAATGTCTATTGTGAGCTTATCAAGCTTCAAATATTCGGGCATTTTGTCGACAGAAGTCATGATTATGCTGCTTTATTATAAAAATACCTTCAAATTTCAAGATTGGGTCACTGCCTACGAAATCACTTCGGTGGGCTATCTTCTCCGAAACAATATAACTTCATTGGCTCACATGTATAACATCAAACATGATTTAATGAATGAGGATTGGTTAGGCAAATTTTAGAAATGTGAAATCATTTTAACAAAGACTTGAAGGAACTAATAGCAAGCCCCTTCCAAAACTATTTCAATTCTTCAAGTAGTCTCACCAGCATTTCATAGCACTATGAATGATCTTAACTTGCATGAACCAAAATGTTATGGATCTGCTATGTACACAATAAAAAGGTCTGGGAACTCAAAGATATTCACAACATGCCAATTCATAACACAAAAACAACTGCAAGTCATGAACCGTGAAAGATAACAAAACCGCGAAAGAATGCGAATTTCAAAACTTTGTGTTCTTCCATTAGTACAAAAGTTAATTTATTTCTATTAGAAAATCCAAAAAAGTTTTAAAGACTTATTAAAGTACACAGTTAATTTGGGAATATATTTATCTCTTTATAGCGAGAAAAAATGTTCATGTAAGTTGGTATGATGATTGTCATTATATAGTATATTTATTGCATTCGCAAGAATGAATTAAAATAGTTTATATGGTATAAACACCACTTTCGCTGTTTTCTATATTGATTCATAGAGGCGCACTACACATTTGTTATTGCTAAAACCCATCCCAACGACCGACCTTCCTAACAATTGAGTAAATAGTCCGTATTCGAATAGCGAATATAAAACATTAGTAGTAATAAAAACGTGCTTACGGTGACGGCAGCATCAAATCCATAGTTTCCAGTGAAATAGTTAATCCGAGTGATTTTCTTCGCTCCCAATAGAGATTTCAGACTAATATGATGAATCTTGAATTTATACCACAGGAATTGGAGAGTATGTATAGAATCTAATGTATTTTAACCTGATTAAATTGAAGTAACGTATACTCTAATTGAATGAATTAAATATAAACTAGTAACTGTAACATATCTCTTAGAACATACAGAGAACTAATATCCGATTACTTCATTAAATAGCATAATGTAAAAATTAATATTAGCTACGTTTTTATATTGCTTATCGTTTATGTTCATTAGATTTTAAGAAGAGTGGAAATGGAAATCTAACCATTAAGCTGGAAGAGTTTCTGAATTATGTTGCTCATACGGGAAAGCCTATTTATGAATGGCACATGATCAAGCCTGTATATAGAGCAAAAATCGAATCAGTACTTAAAACTTTTTCAGATGAAGGTCCAATTGGAGAAATAAATGTTCCTGAAGCAATAAAGGATTTCTTAGATACATTTGACAATCTTCAAAGGTGAATAACATCTTTTGAAAATATAATAATATGGCCGAATGAACAAAAAAATTTTAATAGATTTAAATAAAAAAATAATGTAGTCACATCTTCCATTTCATTTTTGCACCTCCAAAAGGTGAAAACAAAGGTTGGTAATTTTAATAAATACATGAATTGAGAACAGCTTTCACATTTTATTATGTACTTTAAATCCAAAAAATGCTGAATATGTTTAAATTAATGAAAAAATAACCTCCAACTTGTCATGAGGTCAGCATTTCAATAACTAACATTTTCATTGCAAAATTTACTTCAGAAAGATGTTTTATTGGATTGAATTAAAATGCCAAGAATTATTTTCAAACTAATACAAGTATCATACGACGAAAAAGATTTGGACAGATGGTCAAATTAAAAGAAGTATATTATACAGATATTCCAATATTCATCTTCAAATAACATGAATAACTTGGTACCAATCAATGAAGCCTATACCGCTCTTGTAAATCATCTTTTAATATTTATAGTCATGAATCTTCATAATTAATAGGAATCAGTTATGCTAGTGTAACCAATTAATATTAGGATCTAAAGCTTTTCTTACAAATTTAACACAAGGACATGGCACAAAAAAGATTAGGAATACCATGTGCTTACATTGAACGTATTTTCCAGACATTCTTGTTATAATAAAATTGGATTTCAAATAAGAACATGTATTTATGTTTACAGTTTAAATTCAGGAGTAATTTGTGATAATAACTTGAATGTGGATTTGTTTTTCAGCACACCAATCTCCATTCAAAGACTGAGTGAACTTCTAATTAACCCAAGAAAAGAGTATTCGCGAATGGACAAATTCCTGACAGGTCTAGCAAAAAATTTAGTTCCAAGTAACTGTGACGCATGAAGTATTTCCAGAGATAATGTTGAGTTACCACTCGAGGCATGATTAAGATGTCAATTATTATATCTACCTCTCATGACATGATCTAGTGATAAAGTTAATTTAAATTTCCATGATGCAGATATTATCATTGAAAGTGTAATGATCATTCAAAAAAGTTGACTCCATTTATAAATGTAACCAATGCAGCAATTGCCTGGGATTTATTCAGTCATCCATCTTACAATCCAGATTTATTATTAGCCCCATGTTATTTATGTATGCTTACGCAACTGAAGTCCTTTCTTACTGGATGACTATGTAGTTCGTATGAAAGGAAACCTATTTCTACAAAAATGTATAAAAAATAAACCCAGTGTGCAGCTACAAAGTAGCTACCTCTGAATTACTGGAATTTATGTTGAAAGATAATATTTGGTCTTTGCATCAATTCAGATAAATGGTTTAAATGAACTTGCATATTAATATTTTTAGAAAACATATCAGAACTTGGGTAAGTGCATACTTTCTGGGTATCCCTAGGATGCACTTAGTGAACCCTTGAAGTAAATGAACAGGAGAATGGCAGTGACAGTAACAACCCTTTAGGAATCCATTAGGGCAAACACAATTAAAAAAAATTAAACATGGCTAAATTTAATTTGTTCAAATTAATTCCATGAAACATTTGAAATTATGATAACACTACATATATTCAAATTTGCGAAGGGCAATGTTGTCACAAGAAGTGTTTGTATTTCATATGTCCTCAATTAATAGCATTGCTAAGGTTACGGGGAGAAAGAGCGCTGAGCCACCCCCGAGCCATGCAATACTCATGAGCACAGATGCAGCACACCTGTTAAACATTCCCCACTGACACCCGAGTCCATTAAACCAATGTCTCTACTAAGCAGACCCATAGATTCCAATAGTTTGTGAAAGGGAACTCATTAAAATTAAAAATCATTACGTGAAGATTAAGAAGATTTATTTAAAAAAATATTAAGAAGCCTTACTCCTCGAGTGTCACCACATTTTACGTGATTTTTAGTGAACCTTCAAGTGAAAAATTGTGATTAGAATAATGTCCCTTTCGCAGTTCTGCAATGTAATGCTTGTGTATTCTCTCTCGGTTCTTGCTGACCATGTTTCATGTCCTGCGCTTGACCGACAAAACCATAAAAGTTATTATTATTAAGATTGGGTTAAAGATTTTTTTTAAAGATCTCGGTGTGTAATCACATGATAGTTTGAACATATATTGACGTACATTTAGTAGAGTGATGCCATGCTTATGAGAAGTGTGTACAGAGGGAATTTTATCAGAGAGAAGAGCTTGGGTGGGAAAAAGAATCGATCGGGCGGCCGTTGAGAAGAGGAGAGCATGTGCGGTTGGTTGATTTTGAGGACTTGGGGAAGGACAGATAGGGAAGAGTTGATGGAGTGTAGAACTGCAGATGAAACTAGAGGGTTAGCGTCAGTAAAAAAAATTCATGGAGACAATTTCCAGTTTCTATTATCTCGCCTAGAACTTCCGTGTTCTTCATTAATCGTCAAGAATTAAAGAGATATTGTAGTCATTATCAATTAATGTGACTAGGCCATGGCATCTTCAACACCGCCTGACGATATCAATGCTGAAAATGATATATGTGGGGTCATGAGCTACAAGGTTGAGGGTGTAACTGACCTCCCTTACCACCACCATGCAAAATCCAAACATATGCACTCCATGGGTAATGTGCAGTGGCATCGATTGGGTTGTCAGTCTGGTTTTACACTGGATTATCTGGTCCATGCACCTCACGTAATCCTGATAAGTCTTTGGCATGTCATCAGGTGTGTCCCAGGAACTGAACCACCAGTGTTGGCACAACATGTATGCCCGAGGGAGGACTCGAACCCAAGACCTTTGGGTCAGCAGGCACACACGTTATCCACCAGACTGACGAAAGTTCAATCATGCAGCTAATTCTCCATAATTATTGTTTTCAATTTTTGGAAATCTTGAAAGGAAAACGATGGTCGTCAGAGCAATGTAGAACACTGAGAATACAATCTCTAGGTTTCATTAAGGTCAGCTTTATTTTAAGAAGGCTTCAATCCAAATAGATATTACTAACGTACTCAACTATCAGGGCTGTAGAGTAATCAGACTCTTTATAATGGATGACTCATAATCTGAAGGGGATCGAGATGGTGGCTAACATGTTCGCTTCCCACCCAGAGGGCCCGGGTTCTCATCCTGGAGACAGCAGATATTTTTCACTGGTATCCAAATCTTGAGGTGCTTTGTGGAGAGCACTTTGAGCGAGTACACCGTCCGTCGGATGGGATGTTAAGCTGCGGACCCGTTGTCACCTATCATTAAGAATAGGATAATGCCTACACACCTGGTCTCTTTCTACTCTTCCTATCCATCCCTAATGGTGCAAATGACATCAACTGTCGGTCGCCTACCATAAAAACTACTACTTACAATCTAAACACATATATGTCTTCATATTAAAAGTAATTTTTACCATTTTTGCAGCAATTAACTAAAATTACATTGAAATATGACATGGACGGTAGAATCTCAACCAGCAAGGGTATAAAATAAGGGTTAAAACTTATGCAAAGTAGATTAGGTATCCAATCCCAAAAACTTAAAGTGAGAAAAAAAACTATTTGGAGTACATTTAATGTGCTCATGCCTGATTAGCGTATAATGTGAAGCTAGTCCAAGCCTAGAACTAGAATGTTCAACTGGTTCTCCATTAACTTATAATGATAATAAGTTACTTAATTCCAATAATAAGTCCAAAACTGCATGGGAAATAATTAATGACTGTAGAGGTAAGAAAAATCCACAACTCACTCTCCCAAAACTTTATAAACCTGAAAATAGCACTGCCATTAGCTATTCATCTAAAGCTAATAAATTTTACAAATACTACATATCAGCTCCCAACTATTTCAATCACTAATTAATGAATCTTTGATACAAGGGATTTTTCCATCCCAATAGAAAGAATCAAAAGTAGTGCCCATTTATAAAAACCATGGCTGTGTAAATGATTTGAATAACTACAGACCAATAGCCGTCCAAAATACATTTGCTAAAATATTCGAAAAAGTCATTTTTATGCAAATAGCATCTTATCTTGGAAAAAACTTCCTACCTTCAAATTCTGAGCATGGATTTAGATCTGAAAGGCCTACCACAACTGCCATATGTCAGGCAATCAACAGCATACTTAATTCATTAGATGCTAAACGCAAAACTCTTGGAATGTTTTTTGACTTGTCAAAGGCTTTTGATAATGTAAACCACAATAGACTACTAATTAAACTCAATAGAATAGGAATTAGAGGAATTCCTTTAAACTGGATGAAGTCCTATATTCATAATCACACTCAGAAAGTGGTGTTATCAGTTGATGGGTCAAAATATTCATCCAAAGCATACCAAGTTAACAAAGGTGTTCCACAAGGCTCAACCCTTGGGCCACTCCTCTTTCTGATATACATCAATGACTTACCTCATTGCTTACCAAATAATGATGGAATAATACCAGTGTTGTACGCTGATGACACTAATGTAATAATATCAACACAAACATATCCCAGCCTTGTGGAAAAATCTAATTCTGTCACACTTGCAATAAACAAGTGGTGTACAGACAACCCTCTTAGACTTAAATGTAAATAAAAGTGAAATAGTATACTTTACACGAAATAAGAACGTGTCAGATGATCTGCCGGTAAAAATCAATGACCAATCAATTGAGCATGCGACAGAATGCAAATTTCTAGGTATTTCTCCAAGTGCAAATATTTCTTGGGATACTCATGTAAAAGCCCTTCAACACAAGCTCAGTTCAACTTGCTACTTATTAAGACACCTGCATGAAAGTACAAGTAAAACTGTACCACTCAATTTATACTATGGGGAAATTTATTCAAATATAACCTACAGTATAATATTATGGGGATCAGCTGCTATTTCTCAAACCATCTTTAAAATGCAAAAGAAAGCTATTAGAATCATCACCAGGAAAACCTCACAATGCTCCATCAAGGCCTATTTTCCGTGAATTAAATTTGCTACCACTCCCGTGCATCGACATCATGTTTTTAATTCTATATATAAAAAATAACATCGGCAACTATTCTCTTAACTCTGCCTATCATCATCATTACACCAGAGTCAGGAATGACTTCCATTATGGGAATATAAGAACTAAAGCATTGAAATTAGGACCCAATGAAATGGGCATCAGATTATATAACAAACTACCCAAAAGTATCAAGGATACAAAGGGAACTGCTGCATTCAGGCATAAATTGAAAAGATATCTACAGCGCAATATGTTCTACTCGGTTGACGAACATCTCAACAATATTCCCGACCAGTAAGTTCATACTTTTAGTTTCTAGCAATGGTCATGGTCCGATTCATGTTAATGATCAATGATTTTTCTGAATTTGATATTTTATGTGCATGTTACAGCCAATGCTCATGGGTTTGTACCAAACATTTATGTAACTATGAGCATCATTTCTTTTATGTATCTTAATTGAGCGTGTGCCTTTGCTCCTTTTTGACGTGCCTTATATCATGTACATACACCACCCACCTGGTACTTTTGTATTGTGATCTCTGGGCAAATAAAAAGTAATAATAATAATTAGCAATAAGTTTGGATAATCGGTTAATTTTCACTCATTTCATATACTGAAAACTCCCAGTTATAATGGCTTCCTATTTTTGGGTGTATTTTAAGGTAAGAAAATTTTCAGAAATCTAGTATCAAATTATCTTGACTCATCATTTAAACTCCATACATGATGGTAACATTCTTGGTAAATTTTCAGATAATCATAAATAAAAATGATACTTGAATTTGCAGTTGAAATATGCAAAGATCTGCTAATTATTGAACACAAAAGGTAGACCATGGCACTGATCTGAGAAATTTCATCCACACCAAAATTTAAGTATTGGGTACTTGGGCCTCTTGTTGGACTGGCTCCAGGTCAGATGTTTCATCATTTGAATACTTTACAAACTAAAACCATTTCCTCAAGTGTTCTTGGAGAACAGTTCTGGCAGCGTCAGATCTCCTGGAGTTGCTCTGCTACAACAGGTCACCTTCCACAAGCTTACCGCAGTTTATGTGAGGCAGGCTTTGCAACGCCCACAGGAAATGGATATTGGGACCATACTAGACCACTGCTACGCCAGATTCAGAAGTTCGACACAGCAATCGGGGAAAGGAAAATTTCATCTTACGACACGAGCATGACAGACTTTCCAGGACACATTTTGATTGCTTCCTTAATGCTAACTGGGGATCAGGATGGTGCGTTGGCTACTGGCATACTGGCTTCCCGCCCAGAGGGCCCGGGTTTGAATACCAGAGGCGGCAGATATTTTTCAGTGATATCCCAATCCCTCCTTGAGGAGCTTTGTGGAGGGCACTTTGAGTGTGCATACCATCCGTCGGGTGGGATGTTAATCTGCGGACCCCTTGGCACCTTTCGTTAAGAGTAGGCCAATGCCGATGCCAAGGTTCTTCCACCCTTCATTCTTTCCCGTCAATCACTAATGGCAAAAATGACCTCAGCTGTCCGTTGCCTCCACTAAAACTACTTTCACTACTTAATGCCAACCACAGAACTGTGCAAAACATTGATATTTGACTCAGGTTGATACAACGTGCCACTTACTCTCACCGGGTATTACCTCTCCAATGTTAAAAAGGATGACTGCACTGGTGATAGTTAAGCTACAATTTAAATAATTGCACTCACAGCAAAGTTCACGGGACGGTAAAACACATTGAAAAGTATTCTACTATCTTGTACAATGCAAAACCTACCACATGGCATGGCTACTGTGCTGGTTGCATATGAAGCGGAATCTGTTTCTCCAATTTGTGATGGGTCAGAGGAATGAAGCATTTGTGATCAATTTTTTCATTGCCATTATGTAGATATCATATGGGCTGCTGTAGTCCAAAGAGGTAGAGTATTGGATTATTATGGGGAGGACCTCGTTTCAATTCCAAAGGGCAACCCTAAGTTTCACCTCGAGCTGTATGATTTTTTCAAATGCCACATCTTTATGGGGAAACATGGGTGGCACAGGGGAACAATCTGGATCGATGCGTGAATTTCACTTACTGTTGGGCTTAGTATTGGGTGAGCTCTAATCTTACCTATCAGAGTGACCTTCAGGTTGATTCTGGTGTTTTTTTTTTTTTTAACCTTAAAACCTCAGATTTTTTGCATGTCTAATTATTAAGTCTTGTGATACACACTTACTTATGCAGATAGTTCCCTCTTGTGTATCAAAGTAAATGCCCATAATTTTGCATTGGAAAGCGCAAATCAGTTCCTTTTCTTGTTACTCTAGTGATCATACCAAGAGTCAATAATAAGAGGGCAGGTCAACAAATAAGTCGCAAACGTCAGCAAGATGAACTCGGAAGATGTTACGAACACTTCATTGAGAATTCTTGGAACATCTACCATACAGTTCCGACTTTGCCCCCAGAGATTTTCACCTGTTCACGCCCCTGAAAAGGAACTTGGGAGGCTGACGCTGTGGAAAAGATGATGCCGTAGGCTCTTAAGGTTCCTCGTTGGCTGTGACAGCAAACAAAATACTTCTTTACTGCAGGAAATCGAGGACTTGTAAAGAGATGGGATAATTATCTGACTGTACAGGGTGAATACCTAGATAAGTGAAATAAAAATTTCAGGATTCACTTTGATTATCATTTCCTCTATCCAGTTTGGCGAGTTATTTATTGGCTTACCCTCGTATATTAGGGTCAAAGCTTCAATAATGTAACCAACTTTCTAGAATGGGCAGTCACTTTGACAGAAAGAGGCGAAATTTCCAGATATACTTTGAGAAGGTCCAAGAAGTCTACAACTATTTCCATTTTAGGGCCCCTCTTCACTGATTCTGAAAAATGCAAATACACAAAGAAAGAAGCCAACAAATTGTTACAATATAGACATTTCAAGATCTCTTGAGGTGGCAAATAAAAGATAACTTTTCCAAGAAGCAAGAATCAGAGCTGAGTGACCTTTATTTAACATAACATGCAACATGAACATTTAAAAGATTTAAAATGTATAAAAATTGCTATTGGTATTCACATGTTTAGAGCTTATTTGTGGATATAAGCACAATTACAATGTTTTTGCCCAATGAAAAAGTAATGCCGATCACTAAACCAATTGAAAAAAAAAACAAAAAATAATCTAATTAAAAATATTCAATCCATTATTCAAATACGGACAATTTTTAAGTGCTGTAACAACTCTTCGCAGCCTATTTCATTTCTAAATTTATTTTTTGACTTCATTATTTTTTCATACAATTCACCCGGTAGCAATTGGCCGATCTTTTTCAGCATTTCTGAAAGTAAGAATATTGATTTTTAAGAATTATGTGCAGCTCAGAAAATGAAAATGTGAAAGATCATCGAAATGTCAACAGCCTATAATTCCAATAAGTACTCATTCTGGTACATTGTAACTCTAAAAAAATAATAATTTAAAAAGTGAAGAATATCCTATTATTTGGCACTCATGAAAGACTCACAACTGTAATAACATTGATCAATGTAAAACAAAGCTTTTCCACTGATTAACCAGCAAAACAGGAGTGATTCTGCTCTGAAGAGGATTCCTTGGCAGGCAAAATACCTGGTGTCAGGTTTCCTCTAGACATTCACCAACTTCCACTACCTGCCACGTTACTCAGTGTGATTGACAGGTCCCTGCAGAGGAGAAATCCTTGCAAACCTTGAGTGTACGAGTAAGTGTGATTCAAAAAGGTCACTGTTTTCAAACACACCCTAGTGATGGAGTGACTGTGAGTGTTAACTTGCATCTTTTCTTTTTGAATTTTTCAATCCTGTGTGAGATTGACAAGTCCCTGTCACAGAGGAAATCCTTGCAAACCCCCCAGGTGTGCATGTGTGAATGTGATTCACGAGTGTCACTAATCCTTAACACACCTTAGTGATCAAGTAATTGTGAGCCCATTTTCTTTTATTTAATTTTGCATTGTTTGCGCACGATTGAGGTACCCAAGGGTCACTGTTTCCTAAACACACTCGAGTGATTGAGTCTATGGTTTTTAATTTTCCTCTAGCTTGACATCTTGATTTTTACCAATCACCTTAATCAAATCCAGAGCAGTCAAGTTTACAGTCTTGGCTATTTCGATTTTCCATTGTTTCACGGCCATAAGTACATTTACAAAAACAGAAGTCTTTAAGAGTATTCCTGAGAGAATTCAAAAAGAAGAAAGATGATGGGGTAAAATACGAGGGTGGTCTTATCCAAATGCAGCCCCTTATGCTTGATTTCTTCACTCAAACATTTCAATAAGTTTGCATTACACTCACCATTGATAGTTTTTTCATTTTTAAGATTGTCAATGAAAATGATCCCACGCATATCCCAAAAACCAACGCCATGATCTTGCCTGAAGATGAAACGCTCTTGGCCATCTTTGGAAAACCTTTAAAAACCATTGTTTTGATTGTTCTGGACCCATGTTCCATCCATGGTTATGAAACGGTGCAAAAATTCTGCTTTGTTGCTGTGAAACTTTGCTAAACACTCAATTGAAACATCTTCACGACACTGGCTTTGCTCGAGTGTGAGCACACATGGCACTCATCTTGCAAACAGCTTTCTCATGTCCAAACCACACTTTTTGAAATGCCTACTATGTCTGCTAGCTCGCCCACTTTCACTCAAAGATCAACCAGTACCACTTTGGGAGTTTCCTTCACCGTTTCTGGAATCTCCACCTCATTTGGTCGACCAATGCGATGCTCGTCTTGACAGCTCATACGGCCTTGTTTTAACTCTGATGCCAATATATTATTGTTGTACACGAAGGAGCAGACTCACCCGGAGTAGAATCCAGTTCAGCTTTTATATTGGTTTCGGCTGAGGCCTTTCAAAAAAAGTATTGTATCACATAACGATGTCCAATATTCTCCTTTTTCACAAATTTACTGAAAATGTTCACTTTTGACGGCTGCCAAACAAATACTAAGTAATGTGGCATCTTCTACCTTGAAACAAATTCTTTATAGATTGCATACTGTCTAATACAGTGATAGTTTTCAAACAACTACCACCATATCTAGGTCAGGCCGGGTAATTATGGGACCACCCTCATATTTCGTGGACTACCCATTTTAGCATTGGAACTAACTTGCCATTATTTCAATTGACATTACTTTCTCCCAAACTTTCAAGTGTAAAATGTGAAGTCTTCACTTTTTCTGTGGCAACCACAGTTATACACTTTGGAATTGTTTGGAATTACAATGATGTCACTTAAAGGCAAGGGGACAAAAGTAATACAAAACATAAAGGGTTTTTTTGAGATTAGTTTCCTCTCCACAAAGCAGAGGGCATTTGAATGAAGAGAAGAGAGTAGGACAGCTGATTGTTCCCAGTGACGGACGGAGTATTTGGGATCCTTAGGAGAAACTTTGACAAAAAGAATTAGATAAAAGTCCAGAGGAAATCCACCAGATTTGTTAAAAATTGTTACAATAAGAAGACGAGTGTGACGGGCCCTTTAGGGGAATTTGCCTGGGAGCCACTTGAGGTGTGAAGGGAACAAGTGAGACTTAAGACTTGAAGACAGGTTCAGAACAAACTAGTTTAACAATGATACACAAAAGGAATGATTATGACCCCACACATTAGGGTACGTCAGACCACAAAGATAAAATAAGGAAAATAGACTCCAGAAAGGATAGATACAAATACTCATATTTTCCCCAGACAATCAGGAATCATGATAGTAAGAAACCGAAGTCACTTTAGATATATTAAAAACATTGAATTTACAAGTCGGAACAAAATTAAACATTGCGTAGACATACGGAATATTCATAGGTGCATGTGTATGTAAGTTGATAGTACAGGTATATGCATTTGCATGCATGTAACTTTAAAAAAAATTTTGCACGAATTTTGCATGCACACCTGTGGGTTTATTTACAGGAATTTGTTGGTTTTGTAAATGGTTTATTCTCCTTTATGGGTGGTGACCTAACACCCCTCGCCAATTGCCCTTGAGGCATCTTCCAGGATATTATGTAGGTGATGGGACCGATCCTATGCCATTCACATGATCACACTAGGTCGTATAATCCTATAATTTTTATCACAAATAATTTTAAAGTCTACTATTCCATACAATTAATGATGAATTAAGATTGCAATTGTTAATCTTTAAAATAATAAAGCTAAGAACAATAGTTTTCTCCTTAACATTTGGATCATTAGTTAATATTATGCATTCCTTAGCAAGTAACTGATCTCATCTTTTCTTAACCATATCCTGCTTTTACACAAAGGTGCAAAGTTCACTTTACTCAATATTTTTAGCTTAATAATGGAAATGAAATAGCTTAATAATGGAAAATTCCTTCTAAATAAATTAAATAAATGCGTACTCTTCTACTTGATAGCTGAGAAATTGTCAGTCAGGATGCCCAGATAATGTCATAGTTATTAACAACCCTCAAATCTCAAATGCACACTGGAATGAGGTTATGCATTATGTATGAGAATGTACCTAAAATCCAAATGAGTCGAGGGTTTTCCTTGCCAAGGCCATCAGAGCTGCCCCATCGCATTCCCCTTTATCTCGTCAACCAACTGTTAGGAAGACTGGACCTTTGTTTCAGGATTATAGTCATAGACCCATCATGCATCTGCAGTTATGATGTTTGTTTAGAAAACCTAGGTCATCGTTTGCGGCTTGGAGCAAGTCCCCTACAACTGCGGCACAACATTCTTGACGTTGACATTGAGATAAAAGAGAATGTGACCAGGCAGTTGATGACCATTCCGAAAAGGGACTTTGGCCATTGTTTTGAAAAGTGGAAGAGATGCCGTGGTAAGTGCGTGAGGTCCAAAGAGGAGCACTTCAGAGGGAACTGAGGATGCCTCATTTTTCTAGGCAGACAATTTTTCTCAAAATATTGCATGGCTGGATACTTTCTGGACAGAACTCATTTGCATTCATATGAAGTAAAGAATGAATACATTATCAGGAAAAAAGGCGGTACACAGAACATAATTTGAAATCAATGCATACAGCATAGAGTACACTAATCTCGTGGGTCTTAGTGTTACAGTCATTGTACACCAAATGCAGTGGAGAGCACAAGGAAAAACATAGAAATACAAGGAACAATAGATGACAAAATTGGACACAGAAAATAGAGAGCTACATAATTTTCAAGGAATCAACAAAGTATACCAATAAAAAGCAGAAAAACTTAAGAAAACCTTATTATGATGATGGATGCGCATGGACCATAAAAGTTGAAATAAGATAATGACTTACCAAGTACAAGAGCATTGAATTTTTCATCTGGGTCATCAAGATGTATCAAAGCAGTCGAATAGACGGACAGAACATGTGGTTTGTAGCAAGCAAGATCATACTCTGGTGGAAGTTTTGAAAATATAACAGTAATAGTTTGCAGGCATGTCAATCGAACCACATCATTGACATCATCAAGGCGCTTCACAATCACTGGAAAGAATAAGAAAGAAGCCGGAAAAACTCATAAAACAGGGATAAGTTTCACTGCACCACAATTGATCATTTATTAATACCGAATACTCAAGTTATGCACCATTTCCATACCTTCTGCAGCCTTATTCACTCCATCCACAGGCATCTTCTCACCACCCTTTTCAAAAATGTGGCACATCACGCCAAGGGCCAATTGTCTTGTCAGGTGTGAATCATCCTCCACAAGACTGAGAAGTAAGGGCAGACAAGGTTCTTTCTCAGAAATCAATTCCTCAACAATTGTGCCATCAAAATTCAAACAACAGAGGAGGCATGAGAGCGCAGAGGACCGCACAGCAGAGGCTGTGCGACCTGCACGCCACTCCAAATTAGGGAAAATTGCCTCTGGAAAGACAAAAGAGTCGATTTTGGAACAAATTTACTACTTAAAAGATGGTATGCATGCCAATTCCTCAAAAGATAAATATACTTTGTATGAGAACAATTAAAGATGATGAAGATGGAATAGATCCAGGAACGAGTGCACCATTTTTGTTTTCAAGGAGGTGGGAAACAGCAGTGAACAATTTTAATTTCACGTCAGGATCATTGCCTGGCTTCAATGATGTTATTAGAATGTCAGATATGATATCCCAATAATGGCCAACAGCAGACCCTAAAGAAGACAATGCATGAACAATGTATTTTCTGAGGAGGAATTCATATCTGAAATTTTTAGAAGAAAAACAAACCACAGAAATTTTAGGATTACCTGAATTGGTAAGCAATGTCTCCAAAATCAATCTCTCTGCAGAGTAAACACACCAGGTTCCAGCAGTATTGGACAGTTCTTTGAGCACAGGGCCCATAAATTTTCTGTATAGTTCATCATTGGATGGCATTTCCTCAAAATCTCTTAATTTACAAATCAGGTCTATAAAACATTCACAGGAAGCAATTTTAGCAGTTAACTGAAGAACCAATTTCATGACAATCAACACTAGGCTATCGAAATGTTAACGGGACTGGTAACTTCATTATATACCTTCAGAATTTTGGGAAACATCTTCTTCAGATGATAATGCATACACCGTAACCAGGATTCTAAATATGAATGGTGAAATTGACCGACAACTCTGGTCGCAAACTGACATGATGCCTTGAAGGCATTTCAAAAGGTTCCGTTGATAATCACTCTGTAATATAATAGGATGTTTGTTAAAATCACTTTTGGGCAAATGAACCATAAAGCAAAGGACAGAATAGAGGAGTTGATTTGACTAGCCTTTACGCTGTGGCAAATTGCAGCCGTACTTAGCAGCTCCCCAATATCATTCAGCTCCATTATGAGAGTGTCTCGTGAAGAGCCTTTTAAGACTGCAGCAAAAATGAAAAGGTGGTTGGATGTTGGGGAACTCTCTAAGGCGGGTAATATAAGACCACAGTATGTCTTTGCTGGTACAAAATACCCAATTAACTCAGCTGACTTCTCAACCTTGAAGAAAATTGCAAAATTACATAGTATAAAGGTGCACAATGATGGAGATAAAATTAAGTAACACTCAAGGGAATGAATATAAAGAAATTTTTAATCATCCACAGATTTTTGCAGACTAATTCATAACCTTGTAGGAGAAATACTTATTTCAATAATAAATTGAGATGCAAGACTGCAAAAATCTGATCAATTTATTTGCATTAGGGACATATTTGACCAGAAATAAATGTATAATGTCCCTAAAAACACTGTCATGTGAGTATATAAGTATCACGCATTCCCTGGATGGGAAGCTGAGAAATATTGCATACAACATTTTTTACAAGTAATTTTTTCTGCAAATTATTCAATTTTTTTAGAAGTCTTTTAATACCTCGCTATTGAATACAAGAATCATTGCAAGGCTCTGTGATCAAATTCACATCACTGAGAAAGTGGCACAGAAAAAATTAAATACAATGTTTATGCTCTCCAATACATACTAGCAAGAGAAATTTTCCCTCAAGGCAAAATCCAAACAACTTCGAGAGCATGATCAAAGTATACTTTCAATGTTTACTGGGCTCACTTCCATTATTCAGCTCATTAGTTTTTAAAAATACAACTTGCAAACCAAATATATTCACTATGGAAGGAATAATAATATAGTAAAGCAAATAAAACTTATTACAATAAAACAAATAGCAAATAAAACTTATTATCATAAAACTTATTAGTTGGCGCAAACCGCCCAAAATGCCCTAATCTTATCATCACTTTCTTCCCTGGAACACACAAAATTAAACATTTAATCCGTGACCTCTTCCCCATTATTAACAACACTCAGTCCACATCACTTTTATTCCCACATTGTCCCTCTGTTTCGTTTAAACGCCCGTCGAACTTGCGAGACATCTTCAAGTCCACAAAACCAACTGCGAGCACCCCCGTCTCTCCCCCGCCCCTATCCGCACCATGCAACCGCCCACGCTGCAAATGCTGCCATCTTCTAAGACCCTCCCCCTCCCTCAGTACCAACTCCCAACCGCTTGCACACTGTACCTCAAAAAATATCATATATCGCCTCTCCTATAACTTCTGCCCTGCCTTCTACGTGGGCGAATGCACGACCGCACTTTCCCTCCGCATGAATAACCACCGATATTCCACCAAATCTCCCACCTTTCTTAATTATCCCATCCCTACTCACACCGCTTCCCACAACCAATCTTTTGACGACTGCTTCTCTGTTTCGGTGATTGAAATCCTTCCCAAATCTGCGAGTATAATAGAGGTGAGAACCCGCGAGATGGCGCATATCTGGGTGGCCCAGTCATTCAAACCGCCCGGGCTGAACCAAGCCCACTGAATGCATCATATGGCTGCCTACATATCCCCCCCTCCCCCTTGTTCATTTCCTATTGGTCCCTTACCTCTCCTTCCCCCACCTCTCCCCCGCACATGTCCTCTCCGCTCTTCCCAGAGAACGCCATTCTGAAGACGACAGCCGAGCTGTCGAAACATCAAATAACATATTGTGAGTGTCCTTCCTATGTGTATCTATATTCTACAAATCTACATCCGTGTTTTTATATATTTGTGCGTCGCCGAAGAGCGTTCTATTTCGTAGATATTTTTATATATATATATACATATATATATTATAAAATATACATATACAAGGGTCATCCGGAAAGTAGTACCCGTTCGTGCCGCATGAAGTGCTGACGACGCGAGTAGCCGCTGGACGAGGTCAGATAGCTTCAGTGGCTTGTCTGCCTTCTCTGAGCCAAGTTGCGTGACGCTAGCATTGCCTGTGTTGTTTCTGTGATTGTTTACAATGTTTAAAAAAATTGAGAACGCCGCCAGTTGTGAAGTGAGGGCAGTGATTAAATTCCTCAATGCAAGAAACGTTCGCCCATGTGATATTCATCGCCAATTAAAGGAGGTGTATGGAGACAATGTAATGGACGAGTCGTCTGTTCGGCGGTGGTGTCGCAACTTCAACATGGGGAGGGGGAACACACACGATGATGAGCGTTCGGGGAGACCGTCTGTCATTACAGACCAACTGGTGAGCTCAGTTGACGAATTCGTGAGGAACGATCGGCGCGTCACAATTGATGACATCTGTGAGCATTTTCCCAATGTTTCTCGAACAATTGTTCATGAAATTGTTAAACACCATCTGCATTAGCAAAAATTTGTGCAAGATGGGTCCCTCGCGTATCTCAATGAGCTGGCGGCGAAGGACTATGCAGCAGGAATACAGAAACTTGTCACACGTTATGACAAATGCCTTAATTTGCTTGGAGATTATGTTGAGAAGTAGTTTAATGTATCCTCTTTCAAATAAAATTTTTTATGTTTGTTAATATTTACTTTTGTGTCTTTATTTCACGAACGGGTACTACTTTCCGGATGACCCTCGTGTGTGTGTGTGTGTGTGTGTGTGTGTGTGTGTGTATATATATATATATAAATTATATATATTTTATCTCTTCTAAAATTGTGAAATTTATATCTGACGTGTCCTATATTTTTGTATGTATGAATATGCAACAAATCTCCAGACAAATAAATGTATTATTATTATTAGTTATTAATATTAACATCATTTCCATGAATACTACTGGGAGTAACTGTAAGAATATCAATCAAGATATTTTTAATCGAGAAAACATCACTGATACAATTACATAAACAACAAAAACATTGTTGGGATTAGTTATGATAATCACAAAAAAGTTCAGGACAGGGCTTCTGAATTTTCTTGATACCTAGGGAATTATGGTGACCACCATTTTCAATTAATACCTTAACAGTTCACGCCGAATTGTTAACAGCCTCCAACAGAGATCAATCTTCAAGGTCAGCATCAGAAAGAGCAAAGCTAATGGCTGGTATTTCATCAAAACAGCAGACTTAAGGAAACAGAGGATTCTACCACCTACCTTGGAGCTAACCTTGCAGGGGTTGACAGGTTGATGGGATTAAAATAGAGAATAGTAGAAGATAAGATGACATTTACCCCAAAGCGGTAAAAACTAGGTTTGAAGAATATATACCTCCAAGACAAAGAAAAAATGTGCTTCAGATTTCCTTTGGAGTATCAGAGGGTGGCACCTCACAGAGAAATGATATGAGTTAAGTTTTCTCACCCGTGTCATTTTTCAGTCAAGACCAAAGTTTAATCTGAGTTAATAATAATATGAATATGGTTTCATTTTAATTTGCCATCATTTTCACTCGAGATTACAGTTCCAATCGTTCAACTAGCGTTAACCCTGGTGGACATACCTCTGCAGTAATACTCTTTTCTTCATCACCTGCAGCAACATACATTCCATTAAGTATTCTATCCACATTAAGGGTCATTGCACTTTCAGAGTGTAAAAGCAACTGATACAGTAGGCATGCTGATTTGAGCCGGATCTTACTCGCATGAAAAGAGAAAAATATTAATTCATACATTCACAATCCTTAAACACTCACATTCGTAAACTGATGAATGGTACATACCTCAGCATTCCAGTCATCTAATTCTTTTACAAGCGCAGGAAGTATTTTACTGAAATTATTTTTCACTAATGTCCGGCATCCTAAGTTAGGCCTCTCTGTGGATAAGAAAATAAAAGGATGTCAAGCCTGACCACGTGGTCTAATCAACTAACATCAGCTAGGAATAAATGCGCCTCTACCTGTAGTTGGGTAGTGTTTAGGAGGGGATGCAATGAAGTCTTTAACATCTTTGACTTCATTTTCGTTTTCGATTTCGTATTGGTTGCCTGCCCTCTTCCAGTACTCTTGTGCCAACTCCCTTACCTCAGGCATTTTATCCGTTAGGCTATAAAGGATAACAAGGAAAAAGGCATTTAGAAAAATAAATTAGAAGTGCATTACAACTTTAACAAAAATACAAGCCAGTTTGTAACGACACAATCACTTTTAACAACGAAGAAATTGCATACCACGTTAGAATGATGGGCATGAACTTATGGAAAAAAGAATATCTGTCTGGATAATTAATGAGCCAATTCCCAACTATCTGCGCCACAGCCACACGCACGGGCACACTTTGATCAAAAAGACGTTCTGCTAGTGTGCCAATCACATCATCAATGCTTTTACTATTTCCATAGAGGATAACATCACCAATGGCTTTTACACCAGCAACTCTAACTTTGAAGTGCTGATGCGCAATAACTTTCAAAAGAGGCTGCACCAGTGTTTCCGACTGCATGTGAAATTGCTTACATAGAAGTGTGGCAGCACAGGATGTACATTCACAACTCTCCCTTTTAACGGCGGGATAGGGATCTAGAAGAGTTTTACTCAATATCAGAACGATTTCGTTCAAGTATGGATTTAACAACGAGCCATACTTGTTTATAATAGTTTTCAAAAGTACAACTGTGGACAATCTAACTTCCTCTGATGGCTCCAGTATTTCTTGACCTCCAATTCTTTGCACTAGGATTGGGAACAAGGGTATCAGATATTTCTCATCAGTAGGGAGTGAGGATATCATACTGTTGACAATCGAGACAGAAACCTCCCTGCATATCTCTGAGGTATCACTCAAGCACTTCAACAAATTCCTCTGGATCTGTGTATATATTTTGTCTAGGTCTTCCGAACCGAAGCGACATCCGTCATCTTCAAATAATTCTCTTCGTATATCCTCAAGTGCCGCTTTTCTTTTCTTCTTTTCCTCACTAAGAAGAATTCCAGAATATTTAGCAATGACATCAGTGGTCTTCTCTTCACTTTCTAAAGACATTTTTACAAATGCGTTCCGATTGACCCTCCGAAACAACCACCATTTGTAAACAAAATTCTGAAATGCGATATTCAACTGCGGTGTATTTGAATCAATTTTTGAAAATTGATAGGACCTTCATTTTTTCAAATAAAAACGTATACTTTGGTTCGATTCAATTATCTAAGAGAACCAACCCTCTATGATGAGCTGTCCGCCCCATTCGAGTGGTAAGACCTATTATTACGTGAATTTGAAAATCATTTATTTCGTTTCGATAAATCATTTCGTTTGTCATTCCACCGTTTGCGCTATATCACTAGCATCCGTTTGGAACCGCCAAAACAGATGATTTCCTCAAGATCCTAAATTTGATCATGGATCGTAAGTTATATAATTTTGCTCTTAGTGAATTTGCGTATTTAACGAATAATGCCTAATATTTGTTGTGGCTGAATTGTGTGGATGCAATCGGAGTTTACCTATAATTTTTAAGTCCCAAAGTTGCGGAGATATCTTTAAAAGAAAAGACCTAAGTTTACAGGAATTATTAAAACGTCATTATGATTGGGAACTGCACCTGGAACCTCAATAGCTCTATTTTGGTTAACAGTGTCGCGGAAAGGCAAGCTCAAAAGAGAAAAATTCGAAATGGGCAGCTACCAATGCCGAAGCTTATAAAAACGGCATTGTCTAGTGATATGTTTAGTTTGCATAAGTCTTCGAATATAGCATGCCCTTCTACTTCAGACTCTTTACTCCCAGACACAGTGATAATTTCTGAAGATATCATTAAAAGTGAAAATATTCAGGGATCGAGCAAAAATTGTTGTAATATTTCATGTGGAGTTTCAGAAAATGCTAGCTCGTCGTCAGTCGACAGAGTTGTCAGTTCTCCTACTGTGTCTGATACTTACGAACGCTCTGCATTTGAATTGATTGACAGCTTGAAAAATTCTCCAGGTATTGTAAAAAATACTGTGGATGTAAGTGGTCATAAGGTATCTCATGACACTATGATGTTAAGTAATGGTGTATGCCGAAGAGATTTTATTGACTTGAGTAATAGTTCGTTGTTAAAAAAGACCTGCATTGAGAAAGGCGATGGATTGGTTCTAAAGTTAGGATGTAGTGATAATGATAGTCCTAGGATTCTAACAGTGGTGCAAGAGAATAAAATAACTTTCTGGGAATCTCCGTCGACTTCATTGCAACAACTCAGTTGGTCCAAAACGGCATCCATTCCGATTTCGGCGAGCCTCATTCGGGGTCAGGGGTCTTTGAACAGTGTTAATGCGATTGAAATTATTTTAGAAATGGGTTTGCATCCAAGTATATGGACTTCGGTTGTGTTGATGGTAGACCCTAATGCATCTAAATGCTCAGTGTATGGTTATGGTGCCCATGGGGCCACGAAGACTATTGACAATTTACCCAAATCTCCTCTGGCGTACCAGTAGGTGTTGCAACTATTTATTTGCTTATTTAAGTCAACACTCATGCAAGACATTTTTAAAGGCAGTGCTTGCGTATTTACTGTAATTAATTAAATGCACTTTTTCTATACAGAAATCAGAAGAAATTATATTCTTGTTTACTAGATTCATCCACAATAGTAATATGGCATCATAATGAAGGAAAAGGTACAACATTAAAGAAATATTTGCTCAGTGATGACTTAGATGACCTTTTGGAAGTGAATGAGTGGTTAGATATTGAAAATAATATTCAATCTGTGCATATTGTCCATGGTAAGCACTAATCCAATTAATTATCTATCTTCAAATAAATAATCCGGTGGGACTATCTTTACTGTCAACGGATTTCCATTATAGCTGCCAAGCCTGTTGTTGTAGGAATCAGTGAAAAATTACATCTTATTATGTGGAATCATATTACTGGAAATGTTATCAAATCTCTTGACTTATTCTCTAGTGAAATCCATTCATATATTGGAATCATAGAAGATAAGGTATTATTTATATTTTATCTGTCAAGTTCATGTAATTTTTATGCCTTAAGAGCATATTAAATCATAATTCTCTTTCAGGGTTTCTTATTTGTGATAGCTAATGGAAAACTTGGATCTGCCCATCTATTGGCTGTAAACATTGATACAAAGAAGTGGATGGTGTTAAAGACTTACAAAAGCAGCTTTAAAGGGTGGTAAGTACAATATTGAATATATGCTATTGGGTTTTGATTGCTGTAGAGTGGATTGTGTAGTGACATCTTATTCAGAGTGCAACTTTCTTTGTTCCTGGAATTATGAGGTTTTCCTACAATTAAATAGTTTAATTGAGTCTCATTACTTTTAGTTTGCATTATGGTAGCATACTGGTTAGAGCTATTGGCTACTGACTGGAGATTCCTGGGTTCAAAGCCAGGTGAATCTGGGCTCTTCCAGAAATGTTGAAATCCACGTGATGTAATTATGTGTACACCGTCTATGTGGGAACTATAGTTAGTTCAAAGGAAAGAAACTCTTCATCAGCTCTCTTAAATGAGTCAATTGCAGAGGCCAAAATGCTTAGTATATGGTGAGCTTTACACTAACATATCAAACTAACCTTTGGGTGAAAGGTGAATAATTACAACTTTGTAAGTTCCACTGATTTTTTTATTTTATAAATGACCGGTTTTGTTGAATAGTCGACATCATCAGGTACAAAATAGATGACAATTTGACATTTATATATGCATGGATTTGAAATGTAATGAAATAATTGACTTTGTAATTCCACACACTTTATTTAAAAAACACACGACCCAGGTTTCGACGTTGAACGTCATCATCAGGTGGTCCTCATAGAAGCACGCTGGCTATATATACCTTCTGATCATAGGAGGGGGGGGTTGGTCAGAGAGGGAGGTCGGAGGGGTAAAAAGGTTACAATGTAGCTGGGAAGAAAAGACAATTACATTTTTGATTTAGAAGAGTGGTAGGTCTAGGAGTGGGGAGTGGGAGGGATACAAAATTTCGTTGGCAAGATCATCTTTCCAACGGACACATTTCAAAATTTCTAACTGCTCCAAAGCATCGAGCCTTTGACCTTTTTCTTCAAAATGAATAAAAATTTTCACCAACGTGCCACCCATGGAAGCGGTGAACCTTGCCGAAGACATCCTCATCCGGAAATCCATCCCAGTTCCAGTTATAAGTGAACTTTGTGCATTACTTAAGACGTGTGTTTCCCAAAATTATTTCATTTTTAATGGTACCTATTTCCAACAACCCAATGGTTTAGCCATGGGCTCGCCCTTGTCCCCACTCCTGGCCGATATGTATATGGACAATTTTGAAAAAGTTTTGTTCTCCTCAGCCTACCCTCTCATTAATAATGTATTTTGTTGGTTAAGATATGTAGACGATGTCTTCTGTGTGTGGACAGGTTCTGATAGGCAACTAGATCAGTTTCTAGCACATCTAAATTCTATCAATTCTAATGTACAATTCACGTGTGAAAAAGAGGAAAAAGGTTCCCTGAATTTCCTCGACCTATCCATTTCTAAAGACAAAGATGGGTTACAGTATTCCATTTTTAGGAAAGAAATGTATACAGACCAATTAATTAATTCCTCTTCAAGGCATTGCTTCACCCAAAAGCTTTCGGCATTTCATGCAATGATCCACCGTTTGACCGCTATCCCTATGTCAAAATTCAATGTAAATAAGGAACTTAATGTAATTAAAACGTTAGCAGTAAACAATGGGTATTCAGAAGATCTAATAAATAAACTTTACCGGAATAAACTTACAAAAATAGCCTTAAGCCACATTTACAACCCCGAACATGTAAAAGATCCCACTGCCAAATGGCGGAGAATACTATATCTTGGGACTATTTCTCAAAAAGTAATTAAAAGTTTACCTAAAGAAAAAATTAAATGTGCCTTTTACAGTCGTTCATGCCTTAAGAACCTGATCTCTCACACTAAAGACAAAGTCCCCGAAAACGAGAGGAGTGGAGTGTATGAGTTAAAGTGCTCGGATTGTAGCACAAAGTATATTGGACAAACAGGACGGAAATTTAAAGAAAGGATTAAAGAACACCAAACATGTGTAAAAAATAAGAACATAACATCCCTCTTTGCAAAACACCTTATCGAAAGTGATCACAAAAGTGACTTTGTGACAAAAATTATTCATTTTGAAGAAAAAGGTCAAAGGCTCGATGCTTTGGAGCAGTTAGAAATTTTGAAATGTGTCCGTTGGAAAGATGATCTTGCCAACGAAATTTTGTATCCCTCCCACTCCCCACTCCTAGACCTACCACTCTTCTAAATCAAAAATGTAATTGTCTTTTCTTCCCAGCTACATTGTAACCTTTTTACCCCTCCGACCTCCCTCTCTGACCAACCCCCCCCTCCTATGATCAGAAGGTATATATAGCCAGCGTGCTTCTATGAGGACCACCTGATGATGACGTTCAACGTCGAAACCTGGGTCGTGTGTTTTTTAAATAAAGTGTGTGGAATTACAAAGTCAATTATTTCATTACATTTCAATATGTTATGCAAATTCCACAAAGTTACGCCTGAGACAACAAATTATATGCATGGATGTTGTGGGAGGGGGTTCTGGGTGGATGGGAGGTGTGGTGTGGAGGGGAGGGGAGGATAGTGACCAACCAAGGAAGGGGGGGAGAGGGTATAATAATAATAATAATTTTATTTCCCCAATTGACAAGTTCATAGTATGGTACAGAATATCATACAATTATGTAATCGTATAGGGTACGTCAAGAAGTACAGTAACTGGATTACTAGCCAGAGAAAAGAAAAATAAAATAACACCCACACACATAGTGAAGGATTTACACAATATAAAATTCAGAATTACCCAGAATTGAAGTAGTCGTTCACACTGTAAAAACATTTTTCATTTAAGTACATGAATAACTTATTTTTAAAAATAGAGAGTGATTTCTCATTTTTTTAAACTAATGGGAAGCCTGTTGAATATTTGGATGCACAGAGAACAAGGTCCCTTGGACATCATTGTCATGCTAGCAGTCACTACACACAGATGATTTCTTGTCCTAGTCCCATAGGCGTGTGTGCCATTATTTGGGAATAGATGCATGTTCTTTTTTACAAAAATTATTGAATTATAAATAAAAACACCAGGGACTGTTAAGATGCCAAGGCTTTGACAGAGAGGTCTGCAGTGGGCTCTATAGGGTTTATTGCACATGGACCTAAGCAATTTCTTTTGAATAATAAATATTTTATTTAACTTAGTCGATGACCCACTTCCCCAGATTATGATACCGTATGATACAAGAGAATAAAATAGACCAGAGTAGAGTGTTTTTAAAACATCCATACTAACAGTATGTTTCAGAATTGAAAGAAGATAGTACATCGAATTTAATTTTTTACTTAGATTTGTGATGTGCAGGTCCCATTTCAGGTATTTATCAAAATATATTCCCAAAAATTTATACTCGTTAATAATTTTACAGTTATTTGACATAGGCTGAGAAGTACTTTTATTAGAATGACAGGTTTTTGCAGAGAAAATCGTGGCCTGAGTTTTTGTTTCATTGAGAATAAGGTTATTCCTATAGCACCACATGCCCATGTCTTGAACAATGGCTTTACCTAGAGTCATCAAATCTTCAAAGGATTTCTGATGCAGCACAAAGCTCACATCATCTGCAAATAAGACACAGTTACCGAGAGGATTTACACGTAATTTTTTGGGTAGGTCATTTATATAAATGAGAAATAAAGTTGGACCCAACACTGACCCTTGAGGAACACCTTTTTCAACACCTAATGGTGAAGAGAGGAAGGCATTCCCATTCTTCTGGACAGCTACCCTTTGTTGCCGATTTTTGAGGTATGTTCCCAACCATTGCTGTGCTTTGCCTCTAATACCCATTTGGTCACATTTGAACAAGAGTTTATCATGCTCAACCATATCAAATGCTCTGGACAAGTCAAGGAATACACCCATTGCTTTCTGCTTGGAGTTAATTTGATGTATGATCATGTCAACTGCATTGAAAATTGCCTGCTCTGTTGACTTCCCTTTTCTGAAACCAAATTGTTTTGGGGATAGCAGGTTACCTTCAAGGAATTCTGTCAGCCTTTTATTAAATACATACTCAAATATTTTTCCTAGCTGGGGGATAATAGATATGGGCCGATAATTTCCCACATCATTTTTTTTTCCTTTGTTTTTATAAACTGGTATTATCTTGGATACTTTGAGTGCGTCAGGATATGTGCCTTCTCTCAGACTCTGATTTACAAGTAAGAGTAAGGGACTTATAATTTCATCTATACAATTAGGAATTATTTTTCCTGATATACCATTTATATCAGTTGAGGCTTTCTTACCTACCTTGGTAATGTATGAGCAAAGCTCTGAAATGCTGCATGGTTTAAGAAAAATAGACTTGTAAGACGTAGCAAAGGAGATATTGATATCATGAGGAGGTTCTTGTACATTAACCATCGGTAGCTTTAAAAAGGAACTATTGAATTCGTTTGCTAGTTTTATTGGATCCGCTGGTTTATTTTTATCATTCCTAAATTGATCTGGTAACTCCACAACATTAGATCTAGAATTTTGTTTAATAATATGCCAAGCCATTTTTGTGTTATTGGTTGCATTTAAGATTAGTTTATCATTATATTCTTTCTTTGATTTCTTTATCATAATACGGTACAACTTTTTTAAGTTAGAATATTCATGGTGCAGTGTGTTAACTGCAGAGGATATATTATATTGTGATTTTATCCTTAATACCCTGGACAAATGCCTAATTTCTGGTGTGATCCAGTGTTTTTGAATGGATTTAGGGTGCTCAAATGGTACAAGGGGAAAGGCTGATGCAAAGTGACACAAAAACATTCTGTAGAACAGGTCAAATTTACTGTTCAGGGAGTTATTCTTGTCCAACAACTTCCAATTCTCTTGACTCAAGAGAAGTTGAAAGTGGCTGACATTGGAGTCACTAAAGACGCTCTTTAATATGGTAGGGGCAACAGCAGATTTGCTAATTTCAGACACATTGAAAACTGACATAATTGCCCTGTGATCAGACAGAGCTAGGTTAAAAACAACAGTTTTAACTTGGGATTCTGGGTAGTCTGTGAAGATGTTATCCAACAGGGTTTTAGAACTAGCTGTAACTCTTGTAGGATTTTTCACCAAGGGTTTTAAGTTATAGGAGGCTAGTCGAGACAGCAGTTCTCTTTGATTATTACCATCAGTAAGGAGGTTACAATTGAAGTCTCGAGTGAGAATTATTTTAGGCCTCTTAGAATAAGTTGTCATATTATAGAGTAAATTGTCCAATTTATCAACGAATTCCCTAAAGGATCCTACAGGAGATCGATACAGTGCAAATATTATATGAGTTTGCTCATTGACAGAGAGTTTTACCACTGAACATTCAAATACCTGTTCAGTGTTCAAGGACTGCAGATTTATCTTCGGTTTTTCATGCACAATGGTGTTTTTTACATAGATCACCACTCCACCACGGCGTTTCACTTTTCGACAATAACAGTCCCCTATCACTTATCCTGGAATTGTGACATCCAGTACACTCATCCAATGCTCACAAAGGCAGATTACGTTGGGTTTGTCCATTAAAGTTAAGGCTTCAAGTTCTTTTAACTTATTATATAGACACTGTATGTTGGGAACTAGGATCTTGATCTTACTCTCCCCTCTGGAATGAGATTTATTGTCTTTGCCACTTCGTACTAATTCAGTTCCACTATAGGTGAAGTGCAGAGCGGTAGCCATGAACGGTCGAGTTGACTCTTTGCAGGGGGGTTGATGGTGGTGCTAGGTGTCTGGGGAGAGGTGGATAGGAGAGGAGAGATTACTAGGTGTAAGGGACATCAAGGAGAGGGGAATGTAAGGGAAACTCATAATCATTAACCATAAATCCATTTCCTACGTTTTTCCTCATCTCCAGTTGTTCTAAAACGTCCATTCTTCGGCCCTTGGTTTCACTATGGAGGACTTAGGGGGTGAAATCGCATGTGTCCTTCTTCTCACAATTGTTTGGCAAAGAAGGATTGTGAAATATATACCGTGTGGAAACACCGTTTGCATTCTTCATTTCTAACCTTAAATGATCTTCCTGTCTGCCCTATGTAAATTGCATTGCAGTCTTTACATTTTTATTTATAAACATCACTTTTTTCATTTTGTTTAACTGAGTCTTTTGTTTTGTTTAGTAAACTCTTCAAATTATTTTTGCTGTAAAAAGCCACTTTTCACTTATCCTTTGGAAAAATGCTGGCCACTCTATGGGAAATCTCCCCTGAGAATGTTAGTTGACATCATTTGGTTTTCTCTTTTTCTCAGTCTCCATCCCCCTTGCAAATAAGTGAATGTGCGTATGAAGAGCACATTTTGTGTAAAATCTTGTCCATGATTTCAGGTTTGTAGCCGTTGTTGGAATCAATGAATTTGATGGTTTTAAGTTCCTGATTGGCATTGTTCACTGAGAGTGAGATATTAATCAGTCTATTTATCATTGAAAAGAAAGGGAGCTAGCTTCTGAGGGATGTGATGGTGGGAGATGTGGTGGATTCCTTGGTCTGTGGAGGTTATATTTTCTGAATATTGCAACGTCACGAGCATTTCCGCAAGTGGTTATTTTGACACCCAGGAAATTGATGCAACAATGGACTTCTTTCTCACGCATAAAATGAATGCCTTGACATAAATGGAGTTAAAAAAAAGGCCAAGTTGCTGATCAGTTCCGGTCTACACTGCAAAGATGTCGTCAGCATAACGATGTCAAACACAGATGTTCTTGGTGTTAACAATTCCTGAATTGAAAAGTTTCTCTTCTAAGTTGTCCATCACTGTTTTTGCGGAGATAACGGGGAACCCAAAGCTAGCCCTTCTTCTGTTTGCATATAAAATTCTCCGTTGAGGAGGAAATAGTTATGTTGCACACATACCATGACGTGTTTTTGGAACTCATTAACAAAGGATGGTTCCACACCTGCTGTCTAATAACTCTTAGCCACTGTCATTGCCTCAGACTCGGGGATGCTGGTGAAGAGGTTGGTTACATCAAAAGACACAAGCGTTTGCCCGGTGTTGGTGATTTTTTGGAGAGGATGTTGCATGGATCTTGAGAGTTCTTGACACTGTACTTGGGAGTGAAGCCGGGGATGCTCTTGAACAAAGCATCTAATCTGGTGACCAGTTTTTTTGAAGGAGCGGAAACACTCAAAACAACCAGCCGTATGGGAATGCCTTCCTTGTTGGTTTTTGGAAGGCTGAAAAACAGGGTGCTTGAGAATTCATAACTGTAAATTTGTGAACTTCTTTGTGATGCACAATGCTGGTCACATGGCAATTTCACTATGGTGTTGTTAGTTCTTGACACTTTTTCAGATAATGGTACCTCTTCATAACCACTTCATAGTTTCCTTTGTCCACCTTTTTGATGATCAGGTCTCGTTCCTTAACTACTTCCCGAATGGATTTAAGAGCTTCTACTCCTAGGTGATGGGATTTTTATGTACATTTTGTTTAAAAACAGTTAATAATTAGTGGGAAGCTACAGTATTAGGGCCTAGATCTTTTTTAGTAAAAGAAGTTTTGAGTAGAAGCAGTGAGATAGCACTTGAGAAAAGGTTAGTTATCATTGAAAAAATCAAGACGCTAAAGAGTTTAAATTCTTCGCATACCTCTCTGGTGCCTGACATGTGCAAGCCCACTATGCCGGAGGTCTAGGTCCCAAAACTGTAGCTTCCTAACCCAAGGATTCTTTTCAAAAGGTACTACCACCAAGTTTGTACCTAAATGCATTGAAAGTTTTCTCTCTTGACCAAATAATTTCCAAGACAAATGGGCTTGAAATTTTGTAAAACTAACAATAAATGTCATTCCTGAGACTATACTTTTAGACTGCTGTTTAAACATTGAAGCAAATATTGCTGACGACTACAGATATTGTAAAATTTAAGTATGTTGTTATAAATTTCCAAATTCGCAGTGGGCTATTATCAAGTGAGAATCTGTTGCAACTTTATTTAAACTTTCTTTTCTTTAAAAACTTTAAGAATCAAAAACTTTTCTTTCACCAATTGTGAAGCAGACGAGATATAACAGTCAATGAGATATCTTCTGAAAGGTTTTGGAAGGAAAACGGTGAGAATTTTGGATGCAATTATAATGACTTTCACTTTAAAATATTTTTCCTAGTATATGATATCCATGAATAAATAAAAACATGATGTACAAATATGATGCACAGCTACAGATAAAAATATTCGCAGCTACAGAAAGAAATATTTGCATTGATCATTGAATGATGGTAGAGTTAATTTCTAGTTGAAGTACAGGGTTCGTCCAGAAAATAAGTGTACTGAGCTCAGGAAAAAAAATTTATTACACTTTTACATATCTTAAGCTAATATTCCTCAAAATAGGACCCTTGTGAGTCGATACACTTGTTCCAGCGGCGTTCCCATTCCTGGAATGCTCCCGCGAAGGCATCATCGGGAACCTCTCGAAGACTCGTCGTCGACCTCTTCTCTGCCCTCCTCGAACATCTTGTGCCACCGAAAGATCATGTTTCTGGACATGGCTGACTCCCCGTAAGCCTGGTTAATCATACCGACAGTTTCGGTAGACGATTTCCCAAGCTTTACCGCAAATTTGATGGAATAACGCTGCTCCAAAAACTTCGGCATCGCGTTCCGTGACGTGGGTCGAGCGTGGAGGTTCGCGTTAACAGAGCTCCTCACTACACCACAGCTCAGAGCCGACTGCCTTTTTCAGCGTCGCTTGCCAACATACCCCCCTCCAATCGCAGCCTGTCAGAGCGGTGCTGGGCGCGCCTGGAGCGGCGGGAAAAAATCAGTAGTCAGTACACTTATTTTCCGGACGAACCCTGTATATATTTGTTCAGATAAAGAAAATTTTAGTAATGTTTTACTTAAGTAACACAAAGTATTTTACAGTTGTTTTGAAGTTAACTTAAACATAATTTAGTCCCTACTTACCCATAACTTCTGATTTTCTATTAAGTATACATATGACTTTAGGGATTGCATTGCCAATGATCATCTTTTTTGTTTTCTTCTGATTCATCATTGAAACTCTCTGTAGAGTATCATTCTTGATTAAGTGGATACAATGATCACGCATTGATTCCAGTAAAATGCTTTATGGTTCGATCCAGTGTCATTTTGTGCAATTTAGCTTTTCAGGTTAACTGTATTTTGTATTTTCCCTTGCATGATTATTTACTCTGCAATTGAGTTTCAGAGGAGGACTCATGAAAATGAATGGCACAAGACATAGGTCCACACTAATTGCTGAGTTAGTTTGTCCCAATTCAAATTGTCTTCTACATATATTTGTTTTTGAACGAATGGTTCACGCAAAAACATATTTTGCTCCACAGAAAATAAATCCCCCAAAAATTTGCTCAATAAAAAGAAATGATATTTTGGTTTAGATTTTCCCATCCTCAGCAAGTAAACTTGAGAAAACATCCATTGACGTTTCCCATGAACACACCAGTAAGGATATCGACCTGAACGACTGCAGGGAGAAAACAGTTGAGTTCTGCAGGAGACAGGGGTTAGTCATCACCAACACTTGGTTTAGACACCACAAAAGGCGCAGGTATACATGGAAAATGCCAGGTGACACAGAAAGGTATCAGTTAGATTATATCCTGGTTACACACAGGTTTAGGAACAGTGTGATAAATTCGCACAGCTTCCCGGGAGCGGATGTGGACTCTGACCACAGTTTAGTTGTTATGAAGTGTAGCGTACGTTTCAAAAAGATAAGGCAGGGGCGGCGGGTTGGAAAATGGAATGTAGAAGCATTAAATGGTTTGAAAAGGAAGGAGTACCAACAGGCGGTAGAGAAAACCATGGAGGATGGTAAAGGGCTTAGTACTATCGAAGAAAAATGGGAAATGATCAAGAGAGGGTTGTCTAAAGCCGCAAAAGACCCTATTGGAACCGTTAAAGCTAAAAGGACTAGGAAACCATGGATCACGGATTAGATGATTACAAAGATGGATGAGCGGATGGAAGACGCAGTGTTAGGATATGGAAAGTTTGCAGAGGAAGGGTGAAATTGGTGTGCTGTACAGCTAAGTTAAATCTTAATCAGGAAGTAAGGAAAAGAGTTCAATGCTAACAGTTAGAGATAAGGCGGGTAAGGTAATAGTTGACACAGGAAAGATCCAAGAGAGATGGATGGAATGTATAGAAGAACTGTATAGTAAAGAACTTTGACCAACACAGTTAGACATTGAAAAAGAAAGTGACGTAGAGGAAGACAGCTTAGGTCCAGGCATACTAGACAATGAGATAGAAAGGGCATTAAGGGAGATGAAACTAAATAAGGCCGTGGGGGTGGATAACATTCCCACGGGACTATTGAAATGTTTAGGAAAATGTGGGAGGAAAAGGCTATATGGGTTGATTCGTAGTATCTATGAGGAAGGAATCTGGCCGGAAGACTTTGTGAGATCAGTTTTAGTTCCTATTCCGAAAAACGTAAAGGCTACATCATGTGAGGACTACAGGACGATAAGTTTGATATCCCACGCAGCTAAAGTTGTTCTCAGGATCATAAACAAAAGGATAGAGAGCCGGGCAAATGCTTACTTAGGGGATGATCAGTTTGGGTTTAGGAAGGGGAGAGGTACGCGTGATGTCATTGCAGTAATGAGATCACTAATCAGGAGGAATATAGAATACATTCAGGAAGTATTTGCCTGTTTCGTAATTTCGAAAAAGCATTTGATAGAGTGAATTGGGAAGAACTAATGAGTATTCTGCAGAAAATAGGAATAGATTGGAGGGAAAGGAGGCTAATCCGCAACCTGTACATGTCTCAGACTGCTCAGGTGCGGTTGGGGAACGGGGATTCTAGATGGGAAGTGTTAGGAAGAGGTGTAAGGCAGAGTTTACAATTATCACAGTTGCCCTTCAACCTATATGTGGAGGAAATGATTAAGGAGGCATGGTAGGAACTTGAGGAAGGAATGAAATCTATGGGGAATTCATAATATCATTTAGGTTCGCTGATGGCCCAGCTTTAGTTTGTCAGTCAGCCAAGGGGTTGCAAGCATTGCTGAGTGAATTGGAAATTCAGTGCGACAGATATGGGATGAGAATCAATATTAATAAAACAAAGGTAAAGCGATTTTCTAGAAAGGAAAAGGCTAAGCTAAACATTGGAGGGCAAAAACTAGAGCAGGTAGAACAGTTTACGTATCTCGGAAGTGTTTTGGACCAACAGGGTCAAAGTAGTAGGGACGTAAGGAGAAGAATTGCGCTAGGCAAAGAGGCTTTCACAAGGAGGAGGGAGTTGATGACAGGGACTTTGAGTAAGGATGTTAAGAAAAGACTCGTAAAAACTTTGATATGGAGCGTAGCTATGCACGGCTTGGAAACGTGGTCGTTGAAGCAGGAGGATAGACGTAGACTGGAGGCCTTTGAAATGTGGGTGTGGAGAAGAATGGAGAAGGTGAAATGGACAGAGAAGAAAACAAATGAGGAAGTACTTGGTATGGTGGGCGAAGAGAGGGGTTTGTTGGGAGAAATCCTATGGAGACAGGAAAAATGGATGAAGGGCATATTGCCTGGCAGTGGGATGTTGAAGATGGTAATAGAGGGGAGAGTGTTAGGCAAACAAGGAAAGGGCAGGAACAAGATAGGGACGTTGGACGGGAAGGAGGAGGTACTCAGAGATGAAGAGGGACCTGTTGTAAACAAGGTGGCTGGATTGTGTTATGTTAGGAGTCTCAAAATATTTATTTTGTAGTTGTGTCCATTCAAAACCCTCCCTTTACCGGTAGATTACCTTATAATAAATAATAACCCCCTCCCAACATTTACCACACGTGATAACTAAAGTTGAAGTTTTCTGATGCTTTACATTGCTTACCTTATCTGCTGTAAGGTTCCTTAACAGATGGAATTTCGTAATTCTTTCCGGTATCTTTTAATAATTTTTCAACATTACTAAAACCCCTGATCTGAAACAGGTCTTCTTAGTATTTCAGGGTATGCCATTGATGATGGATTGTTGCTTGCTGCTTATGAAGATGGAATTGTTGTATGGGACATGGCTACAGCAATTGAGTTGAGCTGTTTCTTACCTCAGAGGAAGTGTGTACCATATGTATTCTCCGAGGACATCGTGTTTGTTACTAATGAGTGTGACCTTTATATTCTTAACAAATCTCTTATATTTAAGATGCAAAGAGGAAATCATCGATCTGAGAAGTTACAATTGAACTGCGTATGAACAAGATATTTTCAAATAATTTGTCCTCCATAGAATTATTAAGTTACCAATTAGCTAGGTGGCTTTGACTCAAATTTTACTTTTCGAGGATACTAATTTCAATTCAGTGACTTTTGGACATCTTGAATTTAGTGTATCAGTTATCTCCTGGTTTAAACAGTTTTTATGTAAGAGTTAGCAGTGGACTTGCACACCTCTGGTTGAATTTTCTTATTTCTAGTTCTGTTCATCCATTCAGATTAACTACATTGATCGGCAAGAATTTTTTGTAAAAAGAAAAGCATGGCTTGCAAACATCAAAATTTTATCTGGAAGTATGTATATTTGGTCTAGGTCTTCCAAACCCAAACATCATTTTCAAATAATTCTCTTGGTATATTCTCAAGCCCAGCTTTTCTTTTTTTCCCCACCAAGAAGTATTCCAGATCGCTCAGGAAATTTTACCAGGAAGATACAACCAAGGTTATCCTTTGGACTTTAATTATCTCCACGGTGATGCTGGGGAGTTTTTGTGATGGCCTTTGAAAGTTATTCTCATCCCTGTCACCAGACAAAACGTGTTGTCTAGCTCAAGCATGTTCGCATTTTCCTTTTGGGTTTATCAAGACTGATTTTTTTTGCAAGGCTCAAGGTATTAACCTTTCTCAGGAAGATTAAAGCTGTGATGACTGCAAATATATTGTTGATATTATGCCATTTCCAAAAATAAATAAATTTCTTTAAGTCTTGTCTCCTTCATTTAATAAAGTCTTAGTACTTCAACCATTGCTCTTTGATATCCAGGGCTCATCTCCCCCCTCCCCTGCCTACCAGCCACCTATCCTACCAACAATCCTTCACCTCCAAGTATTTCTCCACCAGAGACATGTTCGGAGCATTTGCCAGCACTGTTGAATGGGTGAACACAGGAAGTTGAAAGTCGTTAGTTGAAATGCAGGGCAGAGATGTGTTGTATGAGGGTGCCAGCAAAAATGATTGAAGAGAAGATATTCATCCCAGATTCCCTACTATCTATTTCTCCACTAAGCTGTGGTCCTAACACTGCATTGGACAGGTATCTTCTATTTATCCTCGTACTTGCAACTTAAAATTGTTGTCCATGAAAATAATAAGTAGTCTTGAAATGATTACATTCTAGCTTCAATATTGCACATAAGGGGAAGTCTAAACAATCAAATCGGGAACACCCGCAGACGCACAGCCAAATAGATGAGTAGATTGGAAGGACATGTGGCATTTGAGGGGTAGAGTCCAACTTTTATATAGTAAACAATACATACATTGTCTTAAAATTGCAAATAAAGAACAAATAATTATTTGCATTGCACAACTCATTAGTTTGGAGCTCTCTTCACTGTGTTTTCACAGCAATATAAAGACATGGCCTTGCTAGAAATCATACTGTTCAGGGTGAAGGGTATTCAAGGGATAATTCCACACATTACATGTTGAAATTTGATGCAAATTAGCATTTAACTGTGATTATGCTCAAATACAAAAATGTGAATCTGCAGCAACTGATAAGGGAATCACATCTGCCTATTGAACCGAGCACTTAGCTGCAGAACAAAGGATCCAGACTGTGGTTGTCAAGATACCAAACTTCCAGGGGAAGGAACGGGATACCCACCCAGAATGTGTGAATCTCTCACATGCTGCCATAGAGCATGCAGGATAAAGAGGGCTCAACACTTGCCTACCAAACCAATCTTAGGGTTAAGGGCAATTGTTTTTGGCAAAATGTACGGACAACTTGAAATTACAGCAATGCAGAAACAAAAACTAGAATTATATTTACGCTAAGCAAGAATGGCATTTTGAGAACCTGTTCAGCAAGGCAGAGGTGTTATAAGGAATTAAAAGACTCCCCATCCTGTACAAGTTTACTTCACTGAGTAACTCTTGATTAATTAAAGGAAACGCACATTTTATTTTACACAATTTATTGTCACAAACACAAGAACAAAGTATTGTAAAAACTACTTACAAATTGATTGAATTTTTGCAAAGAAAAATAACTGTTGGAAATTCTAGTATTTTTGTAAAATTACACCTTACAACAATAACTAGTTACATAACAAACAATCATTCAACTACAGTTGCAAGAGATCACTAAAATAAACCTTCACTTTATAATGTTTCCTTTTGAGCATGAATAAAAATTAAAAACTATTAATTACCAAGTAAATAGTTTCTCCAAATAATTTCAAAGCTACCTTTTAACAAACAAAACAAGATTTTTACATAACCTCAGTGATGCTTCCACGCAAAGCAACAAGACCCACGCCCATTTGAATCAATGTAGTTTAGGACCTTGTTCAAGTGAGATTCAATGCAAAATACTCCCCAAGATAAACATCTATACATGAAATTCTCAAACATACGATTAATTATATCCATTATTTTGCAATAAATTCTTTAGAGGTTTAATCTAAATTATTTTCAATATGTTTTGAAATGTGATAGAAAAATAAGCCCTGTAAAAGCTTTACAGGACTGGAGTACACAATTCTCATCAGCCATTAGTCCTCAAGAGTAACATTTTTGAATAGATATGACATGGACTCCTTGTTGTGGATGCGCCGAATGGCCTCTGACAAAAGTACACTGATGTCCACTGTCTTTATCTTGTGACACTGCATTTTCTGCAGTTCATGAGGAATAGTGTTGGTAACGACCACCTAGAAGGGTAAGTAAACGGTTACTCAATGCAACAAGTGACATCATGCAATGGCCACAAACAAAGAGCATCAGAAATCCATTTATTTCCACTTTCCATCAATTGTGACAGAAATCAAAAGTTAGCACTCCACATTCTCATCATTTTCTTAGTTTCAGAAAAGACTCGAGAAAACATGCCGTGTGCCTCCAGCTAGGTGGTACTTGGAGAGGGGACTATTATACTGTTCAGAATAATGTTTGACATTATGTTTTTTGGCTGTGATGACTCGTATAAAAAAGAAACTTTGAACAAAATCTGGGAATGATACAAAAGAACAAACCAAATGCTCAAAACCCCATGAAGTTTTTCACAGAGAGATATGATGGACAAAGTGGCATAAACACTAAGGAATACATTTTCGGGCACTATTTGGAGCATGGAACTCATAATGGAGGATCAAATTTTTGCATTTCCACTGATTGACTAAAAATTACTAAGCACGTATCAATTACACATAGGTCTACCTGATGATGACTACATGTAGTTGAAACAAATGCAGTAAATTAATTTTATATGCATTAAGAGAAGTGCCTCTATTTATTATCTATCGTGGTAAAGACTAGGTAATTTCCCCATTCAATTGGGGACATAAAACCTAACACTTCTGTAACATATCTATGTACATACAATGGAAATGCAGAAATGAAAATTTTAAAAAGTATCTTAAATGGATGGGGAAGTGGTAGTCCAGGGTTAGGACATTCGACCACAGACTGGTGGGCCTAGGTTCAATTCCCAGGCATACCACACAGGGCTCACTCAACTTCACCCGAGCTGCGTGATTTTTTGGTTATCAGATCTTCCTGGGGAACCATAACCAGCAAAGGGAAACAAACTGCTCCTCCTAACCTGATGTGTTAACTTCAGATGCCGTCAGGTTCAGTATTGGGTGAGCTCTACCGACATTTACCAAACCAAACTTTGAGTTGACCACTGTCTATGGTTTATACATTACCTTAAATCGAAGACTGCCACACTGAAATAGTGCTAGATTGTGTGACTAGCGGATAAGAAAGATAACGGGTGACCATCCCTTCCATTCATGTTTCCTTTTTTGGGTTCAAAAACATGCAAAGTTAATAGCAACGACACAAATACTAACTCGTGAATGTCAAGAAATGGCAAAGCAAACTCTGTTATAGGAAATGATTTCTCCTGAGAGTGCATTAGTTTTGTGTGAAGACGTTACATGCTCTCGGGCCAAGAGACACCACACTTGTTGGAAAGGTTCGCTGATTCTATCCATAGCATTGACCCTTTATAGGCTCTTTCCAAACAATTCACAAATGTTATGAGCAAAACATATGCAGTGAATGGCCTTTGCTCATTCACATCAAGAGCGTTTAAGTTTAACGACTGTAAGTGACCTTCAATTGTAAGTGTGAGACTTAATTTGAGATAAGAAACAATGCCCTATTCATACCTCATCAATGGGAGAATCTTCAATCAGCCTTGGAGCATCAGAGGAGAGGAGACCATGAGTCGCCATGACGTAAATTTTGTACGCCCCTCTTTCTTTGAGTACTTCAGCTGCAGCCACAAATGACTGAACATCATCCACCATGTCATCCTAGAATGAATAAATTTATCCCACATTAGTTCCATTGTCTCACATATATATATATATATATAGTATATATATATATATATATATACTCATATATACAGAAACATATATAAGGAAAAGGGATAGGAACACGTATAAAGGATAGGAACACGTATATTTACTCTTGTGATCCGTTCGATTCCGCCTTCCCCACCTCTATTGTGTTCGTCCTTTATACGTGTTCCTATCCCTTTTCCTTATATATGTTTCTGTATATATGAGTATTTATTCGCCGTTTGGCGGGATTTCGTGTTTGAATGTATATATATATATATATATATATATATATATAAGACCCACGGATCTCAGGGTAAATTACATATCCTCAATAGCTCAAGTGGTTAAGAGCATCCGCCCGGCAAGTGGAAAGATCCGGTGTTCGAGTCCCGGTTGAGGAAATACTTTTACTCTTGTGATCCGTTCGATTCCGCCTTCCCCACCTCTATTGTGTTCGTCCTTTATATGTGTTCCTATCCCTTTTCCTTATATATGTTTCTGTATATATGAGTATATATATATATATATATATATATATATATTGTAGCCACGAATCAACCAGGTTGTAAGACCAAACCAGCTCAATAATTCACACAATCTCAAAAATCGTACAAATATCTTCTGCAGGCAAGAATTTGTTTTTCTCCTGGTTTTCATTCATGGGGTAGCATTATCAGATGTTTCAAATCCGTGCAATTGGCAAGGCACAGGGATATTTGTTCAATACTTTTTTACAGTATGAAATACATTTAAGGCTGCCCAGATGATTTCTCAATTTCTTAATACATACTTACCATATTAATCATATCCCTACTTCTGTAGTTACTCTTGTGTAAATTTCAGTTCAGCTATTTTTATGAAAGCCTCAAGAGGAAATACTAATTCCATTTAAATGAGCTTTGAAAATATAGATAGTTAATAAATAGTTCTGAAAGTGAGGCACATGACATCAAAGCTGAGTACACAGAAACTGACGTCAGATTCGAATGGACTCACAGTTTTAAAAGATAATTAACTTTCACCCATTACGTTTTGACCATATTAATTTGCATTAAGCAACCTCCAACTTCCCATTACAATTTCTTTGAGATTCATAACTTTCACCTTTGCTGACTACATGCCCTAACCCGTCAGCCATTTACAGCCAGACGCGACAGCAATGAACACAGCCAATGGAAACATGGACTTAAAAAACAATCATGCCTACATGGATAGGGATTGAACTATGCATTGGGTATTCAAGATCCATACGTCCGTTTAAATGACCACCAATGAACTCAAATCCATTTGTTCCTTACACTTGCAATCCAAAGCAAAGCAAAGTGTTTTCATTCCATCATGAAAAACTATAACATTGTAATTCCACAGTATTTCCCTGCTGAGGAATGATAAAGTTATATTTTTCATTACAAATAAATCGATTCCATTAAGTGACACCCCAAAGAACCAATTATCAGCCGTTAAAAGTGATGGAGGCTATTTTCAGGGACTATAAAAGTTGACTTCAAAATTCCATTGCCTATATAAGAAAATTTTTAAGACAATTGTCGGAGTGAATAAAATAAAATCATACGTTCACTTAGTGTTCAATCCCAAGAAGAAAACATACTCTTTTAATTTCTGTATGCGCATCTTGAAAATGTCTGGCACATATTGGTCATACATTTTAAGGAAAAACATTCAAAACAAACAAATTGGGATGATATATTAACATACCAGTCATATTTAAGGCAACAAGTGAACTTCCCAATAAAGTTCATACATGTAAATGTAAAGAATACATTGAACATGTTTTCAAGGCATACATAATGGACACAGTGCTAATTATAAAGAATGTTGGAAAGAATACAAAACCCAAAGCCGCACACTTACCGTACACTTTTGGGTTTTGTATTCTTTCTATTCGCTCGGCCGTAGTACGTTCTTTATCTATTTAATAAAGAATGTTTTTGCACCGAAACTTGCATATTCAATTAATCGGAAGTGTACCTTGTAACATGATCACAATGAATGTAACTCTTCTTTTTAATATTCACTCCAAAGTTAAAAATTAATGACAATTCTTCACATAATTGTTTTATGAGTAGTTAAAAGCATATGTTCAAGAACTTGAAGAATTCTTGTTCAAGAATGTGTACTGATTATTTTATTTGAATAGTTTTCTGATGAATTGTTGGAGCTTGAATAGAAAATTAACCAAGCAAAATATTCAAGCAATTAATCAAAGCTATGCTCCATCGCAGACCCAAGCAATGGCAGCATTTCCTTTGTCTCCTTACCTAAGGTTCCCATCATCAACTGCCTCCTCTTTGTAAAATCATCCGTACCAAGTGCATTAACTACAGCAGGCAGAACGCTTCTTAAAATGGCAAGCCGTTCCCTACTCTTTCATTAATGCACCCCAACTTTAATACTTCTCTTAGTCCCCCTACTTCTAAGGAGGCTTACCCGAACACATGACTTCGCTAACTTTGTCACGAGGCAAAAAAGCAAACAAACTTACAACCATGATGGCAATCCGACCTCCAACGTCTCCGACCACATTGATTGGGGGCTTCTCCTTGGCTGGGTGCACGGGCACCCCAACGCTTACATCCATGGTGCGGGAGCGAGGGAGGGCGGGCGGGGAATAGCGGCCGTCCACCATGTCCGACTCGGCCTCCTTTTGCTCACCGTGAATCACCGCAATGCCCAGCCGCAATCGTTCAGCGTAAGACGTGGCCTTCTTTGCGGAGCCAGGATTACGAGCCACAATCACGGCATTTCGATAATCAGGTATCTTCACAAAAACACAAATAAAATGAAGAGGTAAAATGAATTTCTGCTTGTTATTTTAATTTTTACACTTTGATTTCAGAAGTGGATGACAAGAAAACATTGGGAGGATGAAAACCTTGTCTACACTATTCTAGTCTAAACTAGTCTAGTAACAACAAACACTAATCCCTACATAGTATAAATAAGCATCCAAGTTTGAAATTGTCAGCCAAGACTGGAAAGAAGACTTGATAAATGTCTTGGGCAATGACGCAGAGTTTTAAATCGAATAAAATTAATAACTACATATGTTCAAATATGCTGGAAAAGGAGTGATTGACAAAATTCCCCCACAAGGCATGATTTGACAAATGCAGGTTTCATCAAAGCAAAGTGGTGTCTAGGGGGAGTGGGGTTGTAATGTAAACCAACCAACATGCACACGAAGAAAATGCTTTCCTCAATCATAAGCGCAAGAATAAAATCATGCCATCAAGCATACCAGCCCCTCCCTTTGGCAGGTTGTAATTGTTAGTGTTTCCCTAGTTCAGATGTGCTAGGCCAAAGCAAAAGATGTGCTCATGTCAATCAGTAATAAGACAGGTAGGTAAGACAGAATAGACAAGACAGGTAAGTAGTGTCAACTTTAAATTACAGATATTTTGACTTATAATGCTGAAAAAATATTTACATGAAAAATGTGTAATAGGGAAGTTTTTCTCAAAAAAAGGGCTGCCATAACACAGAATCCTAGTCAGTGGGTAGAGTCCTGCCATATTGGCGATTGAAGTTATCCAGCAGAGAAATGCAGGAATATTTTAACTTGACCAGTGAACATAATGACTGACTGACCACTCAGGTGTCCACTTTCTCCCCCCCCCCCCCACACACACAAGCTGCATCTTTTATTTACAAGCTGCATTGGGAGTCACTTTCATCTTATGCACCACGAAGTCATAGGCAATGCAGTGCTGACTGGAAAAAACAACCCTCAATATCCAAGCTTTATTATGCAAGACCTGATCTGTTTTCTTTGAAATAATAGTTCTAATTATTTGATTTTTCTTTGAATATATTTTTGCAGGGTGGTTTCAATGAGGGAAATTGTTCGGTCGCACACTTTAAGATTAAATTTACATCTCAGTATAATATATATCAATTTCTATGCAACAAAATCTCCACTTGAGATGACGGAAAAACCAAAATGTTTTTAAGTCCCAAAACACCATCCTAGCTACCACACGTAGAAGGGCATTTGATTAATAAACAAAGAATTATTTAACTTTTTCCACCACACTTATTCTTGAATGAATATCGATCATAAGTGCTACTTAAAATGATATCACAGACGTCGAAAGTTGCTGTATTTTAAATAAACAACAACCTTAAATAGTCGACTGGCAATGGCTTCACACCATGCGGGGAGAGCTCTGTTTTTCAAACACATAATACCATTGTAAACTAAAAGAGGCCGCATTAATTAACTTACACATTCTTGAATATACTGTAAAAGGAATGGCGAGGCACGAAGGTTATCCACTGGACAATCGAAAAAACCTTGTATCTCCTTCTGGTGTAGATCCATAGTTATGATATGGCTTAGGCCAGATTTGCACATCATTTTGGCTAGCAGCTTGGTTACTATACAACCACGTTTCCTCATTTTGCCTGGAAGCAAGGCAAATTACTAATTATTTACTTTAAGAAACGTAAATGACACAATTTCATTCAACTTACATTGCTTGCTGTATGGTAAATAAGGTATCACGCCGACGATACTCTTAGCCGACGAAGTTTTACAGGCATAAGCCATTATCAGCAGCTCCATTATGTTATTATTCACATCCCTAAAGGAGAGATGTCATATTAAGCATTCTTGAACCATGTGCTATACACGCGGTTTCAAATATCAAGACAATAATTTACTTGGATCCAGTCTGGATAATGTATATATCTTTTCCACGCACGGAATCCCCTATTTCTACCATCGTCTCTCTATTAGTTTTATGGTACACAGAGCATCCTCCAGTTTTAACTCCAAGTCGGCTGAAATAAATCTATCGTTAAATTCATGCACTTAATGAAAGAGTTGAACGGTTATTACTCAAATTACTTACTTGGCAATTAGGTTCGCTAACTCAATGTGTGAGTTACCCGCAATTATCATAACATCTGATGACGCCGGGACATCCATTTTTCTAGGGAGGACGGCAAATTGGGAACTATCTTATCTCTTCAGCATAAGGGCCGTCAGCACGGAGAAAATATTCCAGATGAAAGCGTAAAACAATATGGTAACTTACAAGGTTCTTCCGAAAAATTAGTAAGTACTTTAATGCATTCACAGCTTGAATACCCTCTTGACGGTTGACATGAGCAACAAATTAGGCACAAGTTTCCACTCCTTTCCTACCGTCGACTACAGCGACACTTGATAGATCAATCAGCAAAATAAAAATCATAACAAATGAAAGCAATAAATACTTGAGATCGGTTGTTGTTTACTTCGGAGAAAAGCGATAACCACGCGGTCAGGGTGGTTTACATGGAAATAGATGTTCCTTACGGAAAGTGGTTAAGTGAAAAATGACATTTTAGCTTGATTACGGTGTTCGGGAAGAAAAATTAATTGCAAAATATTGTGGAGACGATGCCAAAAGCTGAAACGTTTTGACCTACGTCTGAAGGGACTTTACCGTTTATTAGCTAGTGAAATGGAATATTTTGAAACTGGAACCAGCGAAGAATCAACTTCAACTAACACTGTTAATGACAATTTGGTAATTGGGGAAGGGAAAGCCGAAATCCTCTTGTCTCCGTCTAAAAAGGTGTTCTACAATCCTGTACAAGAATTCAACCGTGATTTGAGGTAGGTTTGCGGCTAGTATTTTATTATTAATACCAAGTAGGCAAAAAGAGTATTCAATCTTTTTTTTCTTATTTTAGTGTCGCTGTTTTGCGATTATTTTTTGAAGATTACGACAGGAAGTGGAAGAGAAATAAGCGAGCAGCTGTTTTAAAGTCCTTTCAAAAAATTATAAAAGACGGCGTCGAGGTATGGCTACCGTGCGAGGTAATTCCTACTTTTATTTTGACGTGATTTCAACTCTTAATTTAGTGTCAAGATGATTGTTGTAACTTGCGGGTGATTTTTAACTTCTCAGGGTGGATTCTCAATTTTGGAAGCATTATCAGCGACTGGGTTGAGATCAATACGCTATGCAAAAGAAATCCCTGGTGTAGCATCTATTATAGCCAACGATTTATCAGAAAAGGCAGTTGAGAGTATTAAAATCAATGTTCTACACAACAGAGTGGAGGAAATAGTCAAAACTAGCCTATCCGATGCATCGTAAGATATTTTGTTCGTTACGAAGGCATTTAATGTTGATATTTTGAACCGAAGACATCATTTTCCTATATACCTATTGATTCCTTATTCTTTTGCTCAGGATGCTCATGTATTCTCATAGAAGACCGTTAGAGAAGCGGTTTGATGCTATAGACCTTGACCCATATGGATGTCCATCTACCTTTTTGGACAGTGCTGTGCAGAGCCTTGCTGACGGTGGACTTCTCTTGGTAACAGCGACAGACATGGCTGTTTTGGCTGGCAATGCTCCAGAAACCTGTTATTCAAAATATGGTGCAATATCTCTGCATTCAAAGGCTTGCCATGAAATGGTAACTATATAAAGGGTACAGGGATAGAAATTTTACTCGCATGTCCAATCGTTATAAGTTTTTCTTGACCTGAATTTCATAGCATATTTATTGTTGAGCACAAGAAATCGCTAGTAAATTGAGCTCTATTGTTGTGGTCAGGTTCTAGTGGATTTGCTGGTCAAACAAAGACAAATGTGCGGTGGTTACTGCAGAGGACGTATGTTGTCACGAGTTTACCGGACATGCACTCCCATTATTCATCTCAGTAGAATTGTCTCCAAATTATTAATCTTATTCGGGTCGGGAAAATGGGGATTTGGGAAAGGGGTGAATCAGTCTGCACCATTCCCTTGCATTTATTTTATCTGATTTATGGTATTTAACAAAAGTTACATGACCTGAGCTGAGACCAAAATCATCTTTAAATATAAGCAGCATCTTAGGAAAGTACTGATGACCCTGGCAGAGTATTTGTAATGTTTCCTTATTTTTATCTCTGCATGAAGGGCAATCAGGGCCAGCTGGGGGAGGGGGCGGGAGGTTATGAATTCACTGGCTAACTCAGTTGTGGTAAGTTTACTCTGAACAAAGTCATTTGTTCCAAGTATGTATATATTATATATTTACGTCTCACGAGTTAATCTCATTAATTAAGGACCAGTAGCACCGCTTCCTTTGTCAGATTTTTCAACAGCACGATCTTATTTTCCAATGACTTCACATGTATGACTTGCATCTGTACTTGTGATGGGGTTACCAGTCAGGTAGTTAGTCAGCAGTGTAGTCGGCAGTATGAATGTTTAGGTGGAGTCACCAAACAATTAGTTGTTTGGTGACGACTGATTCATTCAATCGAAGGGCCTCCCCAAGTTACTGGATCTTGCAGAGGTGGATTCAAGGGGAGGATATGCTGTGGGAGAGTATTTCTTTGACCTTAATAATATTGAAAATAAATGTCAATTGTGGCATCTGAAAAATAATTTAGATTTTTTAGATGTACTGCTGCGATTTCTGAATAAAATTCAATATAGACGTGACACATCTTGAATTTAGAGGTTGTTCTCCATATAGATTCATGCATCGCTTTTTTTTTAAATTTTCCTGCAAAAGAAAAACAAACTGATTGTGAGGTATGATGTACAAATTGCATTCCCCATTATTTTAACAGGTGCTCACATAAACGCAATATGCTGTGTTGTTTTTGGCTGTTAGAATCTCTAATTTTGGACCACAAATGTGGAATATTAACATGAAACAGGGTTAACTCTTCATAGCACTTAATTTCATTTACATTGATTGGTGTAAAAGCCCTAGGCTGTGAGCTTCCACATTGGAAATGGAACGTAAGAAAAGGAGAGGGGCCAGTTGGGACTAACAATTGCATATGAAACTTAGGTTTGCATAGCACAGTGACCCAAGTGAATCGCAATGACGAATGCAATCCAGGTTTGTGAAGAAGAACTCGTGCATCAGTGATGCCCGAGTCACACTTAAGTAAATAAATAATGATTCAAAAAGGAAAATAATAAGAATGAAAGAGGCTCTCCTCTTCAGTGTTTGTGTGGTCCTGAGTGGCTCCCATGAGTCACCATCTCAAATGTTTACGAGGAGGAACTCCTATGGCAGTGGCTCATGTTAGTGGTTGCTAGTCAAGGGAGACTAGAAGTCGTGGTGTTTTACTGAGCTCAAGAAACCCTTCTTGTTCTATTCTAGTGTTAACTGATAAATGGATCCATGTGTTGACCCAATGCTGATTCATGTTGTGACCACTGAATTTTAGTCATTTTCCTCACTGGTAAAAAATCACAGTTTTCACCTGATCACTGCACTCCAAACACTCAAAATGATGTAATTAAAGGATATCTCACATTGCCCTGAAATTTGATGGGATGGTCTTAAGACTCCATATTTCCCTTCCGCCTTGGCGCCTTTCATCAAGAGTAGGCTAATGCCGACGCCGGGTTTCTCTCCACCCTTCATCCTTTCCTGTCCATCCCTAATGATCTCAGCTGTCGGTCGCCTCCTTCCCCTAAATGCTACTACTTCCCTTCCGCTCTTGTATTCGTCACGTCCCACATTGCATTGCCTAGACCGTGTATTAATTGGTCGATGAAAGTCTTTTCCCTCCACCTATGGACTTAATGATTATTATCAAGTGCACCTCACACACACGAACGTGTGCTACTTCTCGATCTTGGGAGGTCCCTTATTTGGACTCCCGCACCTTGTGAGCTCTTAAAAGTGCTGTAAGTGAGGCTGATGTTTTCTTTTTCTGAAGACTTAATTTGAAGCAGGAGTAGCTTCCACAAGCTTATGTTTTTCAGTTTGATAAGAACATAAACATAAAGTCTCTTTTCATTTCTGATGCAACTCTGGGAGAGTGTGATGATGAAAATAAAATGGGTTAAAAGGTAAAAGAAAAAGAATGAAATACAAGATGAATGGTCCGCCTCGGCCTCTTTTACATCCCGCTCTGCATGCTGGTATGATATTCAAAGTTCACCGCTTCCCAAATTCATTCCCATGACTGCTCCACCACCTTTCCTCTTCTCTGATCTGCATCACCTCAGCTTTCAGTCTTCCCACCTTACAATAAAAAAAAAACAAAATGATTCCCATGCCTGTAAAATTATACTGCATTTCAGGAAACATAAAAATTGTAAGGACGTACGTACATTTTTATGGCATTAAATAAAATTGAACACTAAATATATTTGCAATTAATGAACAGTATGATTGTAATTACATGCAGTGAGTTCTTTTTATTTATTTAATTTATTTTAAAACATTATCCACGTACAGCCGTAGTGCCAATTTGCAGTGAATAATATAACTAACATGAAAGAGGACAAAAGACAATAACAGCATAACAATAAACAACGAGAACCGAACATGGACAGGGGAAATATTTAATTTGTTGAGAGGTGGGATAAAGCTTGGGCGTTGAAATTGTTGCATGATAAGTGAAAGGGGTCGACAGTGTGAGGGGGAGTGAATTTAGAAGGGATGAGAGGCGAAATAGGAAAGGTGAGCGCTTGGTGAGAGATATCCAAGGAATAGGCAGAGATGGAGTAGGGAGCGGGTGTGGATGGAATGGGTTGGTATCCTGAAGTTGAAGAGAGATAGCAGTTCAGGGAAATCAATAGCGGAGTGTAGGGTGTTGTGGAGGAGTTTTAAATCAGCTTTAAGTCTGTGGTTTTGGGGACTAGAAATGGATGAAGAAGACAGAACAGCATTCGAGGACATATTGCGGTAATGTGGGACTCTGTGTTTGTCTATTATGGCAAAGAAGTGAGAGATGCAATCGAGGGATTTGAGATTAGTTGGGGATGAGGTGGACCAAATTGGGGAGCAATATGATACTATGGGGAGGGCAATTGTTGAGAGGTACGAATGGAGTGATATTGGATATTTAATTTCTGCGAAGTGGTAAAGGTGGTCTAATCGGGACATTGCTTTATTTTTTACAGTCTGTATGTGGTCGGAGTAATTTAGTTTATGGTCAGTTAAAACGCCAAGGTCTTTCATGGTTGTTACTCTATTTAAGGGAGTTGAGTTAATTGAGTAGTTGAACATCAGGGGTTTTTTTTCAGAGTAAAAGTCATGATGTTGCATTTTCCAAGGTTTAAGTTGAGCCTCCTGGTATCACACCATAGGGAAATTTTATGTTTGGCATAAATGCCTTAAAACCTTAGTTTACACTTTCAAGACTTTTATTACTGTTAGTATTAGATTGTTTTTGGATCCAGTCAAAGGCGGAGTGGATTGAGAACTACCTTTCCAGTAAAAAATCATCCCTAAAGATTATACAGGAAAGGCCTTCATGTCATTCAAAATTCTTTACTCCCAAGCATTTTTCCAGTAGTAGTTTATAGGGGAGGCAACCGAAAGCTGAGGCCATTTGCATTGCATCAGGGGTGGATGGGAAAGGGTGGAGGGAAATCCAGCGACGGTATTAGCTTACTCTTAACGGAAGACACAAAGGTGTCAAACACAGCTTTTAACGTCCCATCGGACAGACGGCGTACTCTTTCAAAGTGCTCTCCGCAAGCACCTCAAGTAAGGACCGGAACACCACTGAAAAATATCTGCTGTCTCCAGAATTCGAATCTGGGTGGAAAGCCAGTGCAAAAGCCACCGCATCAAACCGATCCTTTTGCTGTCAATCTTCAAATTTTCGTTGAATATTCATTGGGCGATAATGTTTTTAAAATTTAATATTATTTTTTAACTGACATTCATCTATTTTATAGGTGCTCTAAGAATGTCTGCTGCCATCACTGGAAAGAATGATAAAACAGCAGAATGAATAAGCTATTTTTCAATGCTTAACTTAAGATTTAAATTACTAATATGTAAAAGCATTTAACATTTTTGAATAGCCGAACCTCAAATTCTTGGGTCAGAAAGATGAAAGATGTTGTCATGAGTCATGCTATGTCCTCTTGCATCAAATACCAAAAAGGCCATAGTGTTAGTATAAATTGAAAAGAGAGTGAAAAAAGTCTTTAGGAAATGAGAATTGCTGTCAACTAAAATTGAGTGAAATTCCATACAGTAAACAAAGACTCGTACTTTTTCACAGATTTTATTATACGGTACGATGCGTTTCACCGACATGTGGCATCATCAGGTGCGTCCCTGATGATGCCGCAAGTCGGTGAAAGGCGTTGTACCTTATGATAAAAATCTGTGGAGAAGTACGAGTCTTTCTTTTTAGTATGGATATTAAATACTTCCACGAAGTGAAGCCTGAAACAATAGAATATATGAGTATTATTACTATTACTTTTTATTTGCCCAGAGATCACAATACAAAAGTACCAGGTGGGTGGTGTATGTAGATGATAAAAGGCACGTCAAAAAGGAGCAAAGACACACGCTCAATTAAGATACATTGAGAAAGAAATGAAGCTCACAGTTACATAAATGTTTGGTACAAACCCATGAGCATTGGCTGTAACATGCAATATCAAATTCAGAGAAATCATTGATCACCAACATGAATCGGACCATGACCATTGCTAGAAACTAAAAGTATGAACTTACTGGTCGGGAATATTGTTGAGATGTTCGTCAACCGAGTAGAGCATATTGCGCTTCAGATATCTTTTCAATTTATGCCTGAATGCAGCAGTTCCCTTTGTATCCTTGATACTTTTGGGTAGTTTGTTATATAATCTGATGCCCATTTCATTGGGTCCTAATTTCAATGCTTTAGTTCTTATATTCCCAAAATGGAAGTCATTTCTGCCTCTGGTGTAATGATGATGATAGGCAGAGTTAAGAGAATAGTTGCCAATGTTATTTTTTATATATAGAATTAAAAACATGATGTAGATGCACGGGAGTGGAATTTAATTCATGGAAAATGGGCCTTGATGGAGCATTGTGAGGTTTCCTGGTGATGTCTCTCATAGTTTTCTTTTGCATTTTAAAGATGGTTTGAGTAATAGCAGCTGATCCCCATAATATTATACTGTAGGTTATATTTGAATAAATTTCCCCATAGTACAAATTGAGTGGTACAGTTTTAATTGTACTTTCATGCAGGTGTCTTAATAAGTAGCAAGTTGAACTGAGCTTGTGTTGAAGGGCTTTTACATGAGTATCCCAAGAAATATTTGCACTTGGAGAAATACCTAGAAATTTGCATTCTGTCACACGCTCAATTGATTGGTCATTGATTTTTACCAGCAGATCATCTGACACGTTCTTATTGCGTGTAAAGTATACTATTTCACTTTTATTTACATTTAAGTCTAGAGGGTTGTCTGCACACCACTTGTTTATTGCAAGTGTGACAGACTTAGATTTTTCCACAAGGCTGGGATATGTTTGTGCTGATATTATTACATTAGTGTCATCAGCATACAACAAGGGTGTTATTCCATCATTATTTGGTAAGCAGTTAGGTAGGTCATTGATGTATATCAGAAAGAGGAGTGGCCCAAGGGTTGAGCCTTGTGGAACACCTTTGTTAACTTGGTATGCTTCGGATGAATATTTTGACCCATCAACTGATAACACCACTTTCTGAGTGCAATTATGAATATAGACTTTATCCAGTTTAAAGGAATTCCTCTAATTCCTATTCTATTGAGTTTAATTAGTGGTCTATTGTGGTTTACAGTATCAAAAGCCTTTGACAAGTCAAAAAACATTCCAAGAGTTTTGTGTTTAGCATCTAATGAATTAAGTATGCTGTCGATTGCCTGACATAAGGCAGTTATGGTAGACCTTTCAGATCTAAATCCATGCTCAGAATTTGAAAGTAGGAAGTTTTTTTCGAGATAAGATGCTATTTGCATATACATGGCTTTTTTGAATATTTTAGTAGGATTCGTCATGCAAGTATCCTCTCTCAAAGCCATTTTTTGCCATCTGAAGAAGAAATGTTGAATCACAATATGTGTCTTGTTATCCAAATTAAGAAGTTAAAGGAATATAGTCTTTTATCAACTTGTTTGTAAGAGTATGGTAAAATGTGAAAATTGCCTTGCTTCCAGTAGGAATATTGGTGCACAATTCCTACAGGTTAGGAGTATACCTTATTATTATTATTTTTGCTAATATTTCATGCAGATTTGGAGCTTGCCGAGAAAAAATGTTCCATGGATTTTGACATTTGTACATTTTTAAAAAGAGATATTTACATGTGCATGTAAAGCGTGTATATACCTGTGTGCCCTTGCTCTGTTTTATAATCCTCTGACTTTCAGGCACTGCGAATCGTCCTCCAGTGCATTGAATCCCATGCCAACAGATATGGACGTTACATTGTGCCATTGATGTCTGTCAGTGCTGATTTCTACGTGAGGGTGTTTGTGAAAGTTTTCACTGGCCATGCAGTTTGCAAAAGAACTACTAGGTAAGATTGCTCATGTTCATATTTAGATGAAATTCTCACTAATTATTTGTTTGTGCTAAATCTGATGTTATAAAGTGGAAAATTAATGCTTTGTAATATGTTGTCATCCATGCAGTAAACTGGCAATGGTATACCAGTGCACTGGATGCGAAAGTGTTACCTTGCAGCCTCTTGGCATCACTCAGGAATTGGAAAAACACACCAAGTTCTCCCTGCCGACTGGACCACCCGTTAGACAGTCATGCGCTCACTGTGGACACAGGCACCATGTAAGTCCCATTTACCGCCAGAAACATCATACCTTTTGCATTGGCGAAGTTCCTGTTGGGTTGATGCTGCAATGATGGAATGCTTCCCCTTTGTCGGTATGTTGTTCATGATCAGGAATGAAAATATAGGTTGATGCATGTGTTCCTCTTCTTCTGAGTTTCTCTGTTTCAGTTTACATTCTGGACTGCAGTTTTTCCATTCGTCCTTGAGGTGAAACTTACATTTGTCAACTTACATAGAGAACGGGTGGAAGAGCACCCCCTCATTGACCAGCATATGAGAATGGGCATATATCTATACATACATATATATAAATATAAATAAACATATATATACATATATATATGGACACACACACATATACATTCATATACAGGGTGCAGCTACATAACTTTTTGGAGAAAGCAAAACTCCTTTAAAAGAGGGAAGTTATGTTGCCGCACCCTGTATGTATTCTGACCCATGCACGCATATATGTATATATGCACATACATATATACATTCATATATACACTTGTATACTCATGTCAGTCATTGAAATAGACCTTATTAGAGTACCTATTCACCTATCATTAGGTTCACATTTGAATTTCAAGCATTGTTCTTTGGTGTGATATCCAAGTGTCCACAAATAAACTACAATTCTCAGGCATTGTTGGGAGTGGTGGTGAAGTACTAGAGTATATTGTTTTTTAAAAGGATTCAATCAGAAGTATTTATACTTCTGATTGAATTTTGGAACGTAGATAGATGTTCATTGTCATAGGATTGCTCTATTTTAAAAGGAATCCGTTTTCTCCTTCAATTCTGGTTGAAAATTTAATAAAAGTTTTAAAAATTACTCTATGATGACCAATTTTTTTTTTACATGGGTTGTAGCATGGAATGAAGAGCACGGTGTATTTTTCCACTGTTCTTTATTTGGGTACTACTGCTTTCAACGCTTGGACGTCATAATCAGGTTCGCCTAAGCGTTGAAACTGGTGGTATCAAAATGGAGAACAGTGGAAAATAAATTGTGTTCTTCATTCCATTGACATGAATTTCCACAAATTTGAGCCATTTGAAACCATAAAATACAGGATATAGCATGTATTCTATACAAAACCGTAGTTATAGGATTGTTTTTAAATACTTTCCAATAAGTTTTTTGCGTATTGTGTCAACAGCACAATATACAAAGATATTCCACTTGGCCTCTACTAAAGCAGTAGTATTGTTATAAACTTATAATGATACTATTTTTTTAAGATTTTGGGAAGAGTATTTGTTTCTTAGTACCAGGCCTTTCGGGTGTTTTTGGTGCAGACTGAACAATGTTTTAACTATGAGATCTTAAAAAAAGTATTTATCAAAAGGTATACTTAAGTCCCTAACTTGATTTTCTTTGTTTAATAGAGAGCAACAAATAATTGATCATATTACAACAACTCATATTACCACCCAAAACCACAGTTATCAGCCCAAAGGTTGGTTTGAAAGGGGAGTGTAGGGGCTCCCCCAATACTAAACCCAAAGGCATGTGAAATTCACACGTTCATCTACATCTACATCATTACCCTGCAAGCCACCAAAAAGGTGTGTGGGAGGGGGTGCAGTACCAGTAGGAAAGGGTAAGGGATGAGGGGGTTAGGGTTTTCCGAATGGATGGGGAAAGGTAAGGGGAACCTGCAAAAAAAATATATAAATATACTATTATAACCATGCACAGTCGCTACCTTGTAGGTTAATACTTATTATGCCGAGCCGGCTCCTGGGGGATTTCGATTACAAGAATTCTGGTCTCTTATTGTTCTCGGAAAAAATGACCATTTAAATCTGTCTGTCCTGCAGTCAATCTCTCTAATCTTACATTCGTGATCCCTCCGCCCGTAATACGTTGGGGTTCGTATTATGTTCTTAATGCCATCGGAAAAGGACCCATCTTTAAATGTTTTTAATAAGTTTAATCTATATTGTAAACGCCGCTGTGTAAGGGAATCCCAGCCTAAATTTTCTAGCAAAGTAATTACGCTACTGCATTGGTCATAGCAATTTTTGACAAATCCCCCTCCGCTGAACATTAGCAGGGTGTAGGGACTAGTTCCTTATTCCTTGTGCCACCACCCATTATTTCCCAGGGCAGTCGGGCACATAAAAATGTCACGCCGCTTGGATTAGGCTGAGGGTGGCTGGAGGCATCACTTGGTATTAAACGCATTCATATTGACACAAAAGTTATAGAATAAAAGTCCTAAAATTTAAATGAAAACTTTGTCCCTCTATATAATATTTTTAGCATGACCTTGTAGCAATTCATGGTTTTGTCTATTTTATACCTTTTTAATGTATTAATAGCATCTGCATGTGCCCTTAATAGAAACTGAGTTGTGGCAATAATGGGACTCGGCCAATCAGAATCAGCTGTGTGTCGTGCCCGGCAGCAGGAGAGTTAAGGCTTCTGTGGTCATCATTTCACGAAAACCTTGGTGAGCAAATCTGACGGCAACATGGCAGGAGATGCAGAATAAGAAGACTGAAGTAGTTAAGAAGAGGAACTTCGAATATTAGGACAATGTTGAAGGCAGGAAAATTAGAGAAAATAAAACAAGAGAGGGAAAGAGGAAACATAGATGTTTGAGGGCTGTGCAAAGTGAGATGGAAGAATAACAAGGATTAGTAGAGTGATAATTATAGGGTAATGTATGACGGAGAGGGCTAGAGCCTGGAAGGGGTTGCCATTATATTTAATTTAATGGTAGGATGAAGAATAGTCAACATAGAGCTAGCTACGTATAGAATATTACTAGTAGAGGTAAAAGCAGAACCGATGAACTTGGTCATTGTTCAGGTATACATGCCACTGAGCAATCGTAAGGAGGAAGAAATCAATAGGGTATCTGATCAGTTAGAAGAAATACTCACGTGTTCCTGCAGGGAAACATTTGATATTGATGGGGGATTGGATTGTGATGGTAGGCAAAGGAAGAGATGATGATGTCAGGGACTACGGTTTAGGCACAAGGAATGACCATGGGGAGAAAGCAATTGAATTCTACTGGAGAATCGGGTTAGTCATAACCAACACTTGGCTTTGTCACAGCAAAAGGGGTAGGTATACATGTAAAATGCCAGGTGACTCAGAGAGGTATTAGTCAGATTATATTATGATTAGGCTCAGATTTAGGATGAGTGTGAGTATTAGTCAGATTATATTCTTGTTAGAAACCGGTTCAGGAACAGTGTAATTATTTCGAACAGCTTCCCGGGAGAAAATGAGGACTCTCATCACAATTTAGTGGTGATGAAGTGTTACATCTGATTAGGAAAGATAAGGCAGGGATGGTGGATTAGGAAATGGAATGTAGAAGCATTAACTGTATTGACAAGAAATGGGTATTTGAGTAGGATGTAGGGAGCATCTTGAGTGGGGGAAAGGAGCTGAATATCATCGAGGTAATTGGAATATATGAAAAATGGATATTCAAAGTGGCAAAAGAAATTCCAGGAACTGTTAATAGGAAGAGGACAAGGAAACCATGGGTCATGAATGAGATGGTTAGAAAGATAGATGACCTGAGGAAATGGAAGAATGTTAACACAGAGTTACGCAGAAGGAAGTACAAAGAATACATTGAGAAGGGTAACAAACAAAGCAAAAGTAGCATGGTAGAAGATGCAGTGTGAAGATATGGAAAGTATTGAAGCAGAGGAAGGGTGAAATTGGTGTGTTATACACTATCAGGAAGTAAGAAGGGAAGATCTTTGTTAATAGTTAGAGATAAGTCAGGTAAGATAATAGTTGACACAAACAAGATCCAAGAGTGATGAAGGAATATATAGAAGGACTGTATGGTATAGAACATAGGCCAACAAGGTTAGACATCGAAAGAGAACAGGACATAGAGGAAGATAGCTTAGGTCCAGACATACTCGACGATGAGATAGAAAGGGCATTAAGGGAGATGAAACTAAATAAGGCTGTGGGGGTGGATAACATTCCCTCGGAACTACTAGAACGTTTAGGAAACTGTGGAAGAGGCTATATGGGCTGATTCGTAGTATTTATGAGGAAGGAATCTGGCCGGAAGACTTTCTTATATCAGTGTTAGTTCCTATTCCAAAAAGGTAAAGGCTACATCATGTTAGGACTACAGAACAATAAGCTTGATATCCCACGCAGCAAAAGTCTCCAAGCATTGGATTAAATCCCATAATACGTGATGGCCTTTTAAGTGGTGTTGAAGGGCATGTGCGTAGTGATTTTTAAAAGTCATACCACAAGTAACACTAGGATAAAATATCCATAAATGCTGAGGGCAAGCATGTCTGTTAGAGAGATTAAGTGTGAGTTGAATGCCTCAAATGTAGCAATTTAAAATTAAGAAAGAACTGGGAGGAATCCCTAGAAGGTGAATTAGTAAGAGGATGGGAGGTCCAAAGTTGCTTCTTAAGAAGAGCATGAGCCCATTGGTCGGCATGTGAAGGGAAATCCTTTTTTCCAACTGCAGCATTTATAGAAACTTCCGTTGCAATCTATGCATGCACACAAACGGTGAAGTTGGCAATTGCATTTTTCAGAACTGGATCTTACTGTCAGTAAATTATTTTAAAATAAAAACAAGTGAACTTATGCTTTACATATTACAATAGTTCTCAGAAATAACTGTAATAGTGCTGCGGTTGGCGGAGATTATGTAGTATGCATTTCTTCCACTATGGAAGCTTAGCAGCACAAATCATTCTGAGTTCATTTTTGGAGCATGCATTTTTGTCATCAGGGAAGTTTGTGTTCATTCGAAACTGTTTGTTTTCTAAAAGTAATTATTTTATTTCATTTTAAAACATTATCCACGTAGCAGTTCAGGGAAATCAATAGCGGAGTTTAGGGTGTTGTGGAGGAGTTTTAAATCAGCTTTAAGTCTGTGGTTTTGGGGACTAGAAATGGATGAAGAAGACAGAACATCGTTCGAGGACATATTGCGGAAATGTGGAACTCGGTGTTTGACTATTATGGTCAGTTAAAACGCCAAGGTCTTTCATGGTTGTTACTCTATTTAAGGGAGTTGAGTTAATTGAGTAGTTGAACATCAGGGGTTTTTTTTCAGAGCAAGAGTCATGATGTTGCATTTTCCAGGGTTTAAGTTGAGCCTCCAGGTATCATACCATGGGGAAATTTTATGTGAGGCAAGTTGAAGGTGAGTACAGTCAGAAATGTTATTAATTTGCTTGTAGATCTTGCAATCATCAGCGTAGAGAAGTGTATGGACCTGGGAGAAAAGGAGTCGGCAAGGAAGATCATTGACGAATAAATTGAAAAGATATGGCCCAAGGACACTGCCCTGGGGAACCCCAGACGTGACAGGAGACCAAGAGAAAGAAGCATCCGAGAGTATCACACGCTGGGTTCTGTGGGTGAGAAAGGTAGAGAGAAGGCTAAGGAACACACCATGAATGCCGAACTGTTGGCTGAGTTTATGAAGGAGGAGTTGATGATGCAGGGCGTCGAAAGCCTTGGAGAAGTCAAGGTAGATGGTATCAAGTTGACTTGATTTGTCTATTGCCATGACGGCGTGGTGCTGAAAGACAGTGAGATTTGTCAGGCATGATCTGCGTGGGAGGAAACCATGCTGCTGAGAAGATGAAAAGGGAGAGGTGAAATAATAAATCCTGTTGAGAATAATACGTTCACAAACGGAAGACAGGATTGGAAGCAATGAGATAGGGCGATAGTTTGAAACATCATTCTTGGGACCTGTTTTATGTATCGGAATGATATTAGCCCATTTCCATTGAGGAGGGAAGGTTCCTAGGGAAAAACAGCGATTAAACGATTTCGCTTACTCCCTCGTTTTTCGTTTGGGCAGATGCAAGTGAACAGTGTGCTGGCTGTGAAAGTTTGCTCCCTACTTGGTGAAAATTCCACAGAAACTGTTGTGATGTTGGAAACAGCTTACAAGGATTGTTCTATGGCAAAAACTCAAGACCTCGCTCCGTGCACTTTCATCTTGTTTCGTTGAATGAAGAGCGACATGAAAGGACAACATTCTGATGATGTGGAAGCAGTGAGGGAAAAAAAACAAGGCAGAAGCTCAATGCAACAATTTCAGAAAATTAAATTAAAATCATTCGCCTTGACTAGGATCCCTCAATGTCCGGTCGAGTGCTTTCGCCATTTGAGGTATCGAGGTGTCCTCTAAAACTCTGAAATCAAGGTGAATGATTATGACACTCTGAAATTGTTGCATTGAAATGCATATTAGCGGATGACTCCGTTAAAAGTCACTGGTGTGGCATCTCCCTCAGTTTCTATGGATTTTGTCGAAGGCAGGAGCTGTTGGGTATCAAAACAGATGAGTTAGAAAAAAGTTTCGAGGAATGGAATCGCGGATTGGACAAATGTATTAAGTTTAATGGAGAGTACTTTGAAGGTGATAAGATTGTTTTGTAAAAAATTAAATACATTGCTTTAAAAATAATAATTCTAGTTATTTTTGGGCACCCCCTTGTACTTTAGATTTACCTGTAGCATAATAATTGACAATTTTCAGTAGTTCTTATCTATTTCAGTGATACATGCTAGTTATTTTTCCTTTGTGCAAAATACTGAATCTCAGACATAATGGCAGTAAGCACTGTACGACAAGAAGGAAGGAATCTCACACCGACTGGACTGGATAATGACTTGTCAACTCAAGAGTGCATTCTCGTTCCCCATTTGAGAGAAAATGGCACCTGCTTCTAATCAGATTACTCTCTTGCAGATTCTCCTTAGTTTAATATCTCCCCATATAATGTTTATAACTTGTAATCTCATTTTTAATGTGCTATTGTTTTTGAGATAGCAAAGGCAAAATGGTAGTGAAGGAATGCTGTAAGAAAATTGAATAAAATGATGGGATTGGGTAACTTTTATTGCCCAGCGTGCCTTCTCCTAGGTTGCAATCTGTTTTCTTCGTTGTATGATTGGGAGCCCATAGGAAGGGTCCCTTCCCCTAAAAATCCTGCCTCACGGCACACCACAAGAATGTGCACTGGTTTTGGTGGCCTTGTTGGTTCATTGTTTATAGTTTATTCATGCCAAAATATGTTGCAAAACTATATGATGTGTACACTCTTATTTGCTGGAATATAAGACTCAATGAAAGTTTTACTTGGTAGAAAATATGGTGCATCATAGAGAATCAAGTAAAAAGAGTTGCAATAATCATATATGCATTATGAATTCATTATTGGTTCAACCTAATGAATATTGATACCTACTAGTAATCTGGTATGTACTACTAACATAATTGATTCAACCTCATTATGCGTTAAAGTCAGAAATCAGTTGATTAATCTTGAAATATGCTGATAAACTTATGATAGGCATATTAATTGATAATCAGCCAATTTGTATATTGGTGCATTTCTATGCCAAATATGTCCTCTGCTCATATCCAATGCAGTGGGAGAAAATAGGTCCACTCTGCTTTGTCCCACTCTTCTCTGCAAGGAAAACAAGCCAAAGGAAGGGTGATTGGCAGTGGTTTTTAACGTTGATATCATTCAAGTTACATTTTATCATTATGCAAGCTTGGTTCATGGAATGCTTGAATCAATGTTATTTGTTTTTCCAATAACTTAAGCATCATTTATGTATTATCTGATCATAATGAGGTCATGTTTTAAGTATTGTGAAGCTTGCATGTTTCATGGCTGCTGGCCAGCCCCTATAGTGCAAAGGAGTGGACCTTTGAACTTGTTGCATTTTCCCCTCTATGTGGTTATTCACTCTGAACTTTGCATCAGCATGGGATATTTATTCACGAGCATAATGTTGTGAAAGATTGAATCCTAGAAATTGTGGGTGCAACTGCTATGCATTTGCAGTTATTTATTAACATTCAATTTATTTCTAATTGACCATTCTTGTCATGTCAAGAATCGTATGAATTGAGGGGGCCCTTTATTTCTTAATAAATATTTAGCGTAGCTCAAGTAATAAAGTGTAAGTAGGTTTTACTAATATCATTCTTAGAAGTAGAAGTCTTCCAGCTTGGGGTACGTTTTTGATGGATGCTGATCAAACACTCCGCTGGACTCCAAAGCCCTTACTAATCTTTCCCAAATTATCCTTATACCCCCAAATTACAATATGGCGATAACTCATTCTGTAGCTCTGCATTCTTTTTGCCTTGATTCATTCCATTCAAGATTCTTTCTCTCCCTCTATCTTTTTTCCCAGTCCTCAACCCTCTTATTACCATTTCATCAGGGTCAGGCTCAACCTTATGGGCATTTGTCTTGAGGAATAAGATACAATTGTAAAATTGACAAAAATATTATTACCACGGTACTATCAGTTTCATCACATAGGTGATATATTCAGGTACCATATTAACCTGCAGATGTCACCTATGTGATGAAACTGCCGGTACAATGTTAATAATATTTTCATGAATTTTGCATTTTGTGTATCTCTATTACCATCTTCAGGATCCCATTGTGTCTTAATGTCTCCTAAATATTCTTCTTTGCTTTCTTCAGATTTCCCCTAATGACCTCCTCTCTCTCCCTTCCATGCCTAAAACTTCATTCTTTGTTTTCCTTTCTGTCTGCTTTATTTATGCAATTCTTCTCCTCATCTACGTCTCTAAAGACCTCCAGTATATCCTTATCCTCCTGTTTGAACAACCAAGTTTCTGAGCCGAACTAAGCTATGCTCCGTATTAAAGTTCACCTTACACTTTTCTTTAGGTCTTTCCTTGAAGTGCCTGCCATCAACTCTATTCTCTTTTGAAATGCTTCTCTCCCTGATGCATTTCTTCTTTTGATGCCCCCACCTCTCTCCAAGTCCTCAACCAGAACATTCCCTGAATAATTGAACTTTTTTACCAGTTCTAACAACCCTCAACTTGAATGCTTATTGAAGTTATCCTATTTCTTGAGAATCTCATTATTATTCATTTTCTAATGATTAATTTTGGTCTCGTACGTATCACACTGATAATGCAATGCATTAAGTAACATTTGCAACTCTTGAGCGGACTGATGCTTGATCACCCACAAATATAACTGATTTATAGAGTTCCCCAATTACTTCAGGCACTTTTAAGAATTAAAATTGTTCTAACTAGCCTTAGGCTTATAATACCTATGAGAGGACACACTCTTAAGTAATTTACTCTAAATTCAGGTTGGTGGCCCCATATGGACGGCTCCAATACACGACGGAGACTTCCTGCAGCGTTTGAGTCAGAGGCTCTCCGAGGACGAAGGGGATGTCTCGTACGGGACAATCACGCGGATGAGGGGCTTTGTTGCTCTGCTCCAGGAGGAACTCCTGGACGTTCCCCTCTACTACACCGTGGACCGCCTCTGCTCCGTCATCCACGTGGAAACCATGCGAATGGTGGTATTCAGGTACTTGCATCATGTTTCCCCTCTTGCCTTGAACGTGTATTCTTTCCCTCCACTGAACCAGAATAAAGTGCCGCAAGGCACGGGCGGCACAAGCAATTTGGATCGGGCATTGATTGGAAAATAGAAACCATTTGGTGCAGATGAAACTGGGGTTTATACAACATCTGCTCTTGTGTACATAAATGTGTCCATAATCCACGTGGTGAATGCAAAGAGATTTTAAATATCTATTTTGAGATTAATTGCATGGATTACTTGTTGAATGCAAGAATATAATATGTGCCAACAGATGTTATTGCATTTATACACAGGGATCGAGATGGTGAGGTAGCTAACATACAGGCTTCCCACCGAGAGGGACCGGGTTCAAATCCTGGAGACAACAAATATATTTCAGTGGTATCCCGATCCCCACTTGAGATGCTTTGTGGAGAGCACTTTGAGTGAATGCGACGTCCGTCAGATGGGACGTTAAACTGCAGACCCCTTGGCGCAAATTACCATAGCTTTCGGTCGCCTCCCATAAAAACTACAACTACTGCATTTGTACACATTTGTTTTTTGCTGAAATTTCCTGTGTAAGCTGAATATGCCTATTTTTCTTCTTTTAAATAAGTTAAGTTTTTTGTCGTATAATTATTTTTATGGCTATATAAATGGCAATGGAGATTATTAACAGACTCCTCAGCACAAATTTCTATAAAGAGTGTATTAGGGTAAGAAATGTTGTACTTGTGAAAAATAAAACTCGATAAGCAATACATTCAGTGTGATCCCTTCCACCTCCTCAAGTGTGCGGGCACACTGACGCAATCCTCTGGAGAGTGGACAGTTTTTTGCTGCACTCTTATTTGCTGAGAAGTTTAAAGTCACTTTGAGGAAGTGCATAATTATTCCCAATGTGCTACAAACAGATGCATTCGCTATAGGGACACACTCCTGACACTTTGTTTGATTGGAATTTATTTGCCATCCATCTTGTGCTACCACGGGACTCAACCATTCACTTTATTTCGTCCAAGGATTTGTTGTATAAATATAGCGCATGTCAAAGGAAATTATGCAGTTGCAAATTATAGATATCCATCGACAGATTAGAACATACGTTTGAACAGATATTCACAATTTTTTTTTAATAGTGACATTTTATTGAGATTCCTCACATTGTCTGGTAACTTAATAAAAAGAATGAGGCCCATATTTTTAGGCCCAAGTGCTGCATTTTAGTTCTCGCAAATGATTGGTGCAGGTTTTTAGAGATTCTGGGATAATAAGAATGATAATCTTTATTGCTATTGTAGAATTGAATTTTGCACTTAACACTAATGGATGTTGTTGTTTATATATATATATATAGCCTCTTCCATGTTTTCATAAATATGTGTGGGTTGTGGTAGTTCAGGGGTAGAGCGTTGGACTACTGACCAGAGGGTCCCGGGTTCGATTCCCAGGCAAGTCTCTGGTACCCTGAAGCTCTACCCAAGTTATGTGATTTTTCGGGCACCAGATCTTCCTGAAAAACCATAACCGGCTCATGGAAAGGCACTGGCCCCCCTAGCTGATGTTTGAATTTCACATGCCGTATAGGGCTTAGTACTGGGTGAACTCTACCATCACCTATCTAACCAGCATTCGGGTTGATTACTGTGTTAATGGTTAATATATATGGAAGAGGCAAAATGTGAAGCTTCTTAAAGAAGATGCACCGGGGTGCATTTAAAGATGCATTGCACATTTTTTGAACAGCCCTTTTTTGTATTTTATATTGACTTGAATATTGGTTATGATAATGCATGTAAAATTAAGCAGGGAGTAATAAAAATGAGTGAATTTCATTATGAAATGACAGGAAGAATGATGAAATGAAACAATTTGGCTTTTGGTGTCCTTTAAATATCGTTGTGTCCATTAAAACTCTTCTTTTTATAAACCAGGGTCAAAGACTTCGGCCTATCAGGTTCAAAGGGTATCTTCATTCTTCTCTCATTTTGATTCTGGCCATTCCATGCATTTTTTTCTGTGTTGCAGGTCTGCATTGTTGAATGCTGGGTACAGGGTTTCTTTCTCTCACGCATGCCGGACGTCCATAAAAACAGACGCTCCGGTTGCATTCATATGGCACATAATGCGCTCCTGGGAAGTACTCCACCCCGTGAAGAGAGAGAGAATCTCTCCTTCTAGCCCAGGCTACGGCATCCTCTTCAACCCTTCACTCATCAAGCAAACGCAGCACGAATTCCCCCCCGTCAACTTTGAGGTGCATCCACTTGCCAATCCCCCCTCGAGAAAGTTTGGCTTACTTCGTTTCCAGGAGAACCCTTTGCCAAATTGGGGACCTGGGACCAGAGCAACTCTCATGACTGAAAGGTATACAGATTTACCTGCTGAGCCAGTACCATATTTAGCGCAGAATATAAATCAAATATTTGGTCAAATCTTTATCCAATGATCAATGTTGAATCATATACTCTCCCCATATAAATAGACATCCCTGCTCTATTAATCAGATGAAAAAACACAGTATGAAGATGTATTGGAGGTACAAAACTCTGAGGGAATGTTTGGTGATAAACTCAACCAACTTAAAGTTTCACGGGTGTTTATAAACTTTTTCAGTATAGTGGTGTCCTAACTCGAATGTCACTTTTCGTATTACAAAGACATTGTCCTCATTAGCATACATTTCATTATATTTTAACTCATGAAACATGCATCTGAAGTCGACACTGATTATTTAAAAACATTTTAATATTTTTCAAATCAATTCAATGAAAGAGCTGCACAGTTGCAAGACTTGCATTGATTTTCCATGCTAGATGTTTAATTCATTCTCCTATTTGAATGTGTGATTCGTAAAACAATCATTGAAACTTAACCAGAGCACTTGGATGTTAATAAGGGAGGAGGAAAATTTGAGAGCTTATGATTACGTACTATGTAAGGTGTGTATGCATTTTAATTTGAAATAACTTCAATTTCAAAATTAGGGCGATTGTGTGCAAGCGGCAGAGTAGAAGTTTTTGAATTGAAAGATAAAAAGATGCTAGTTTGTATTTACAATGTTTTATAGGGATCATAAAAACCTACAGCTGGCATTTGTATTGGAACTGTTTTTCATGTTAAATTTCCTTCATTCAAACTGGTGATGTTTTTCTAATAATAGTGCACTTCTAATTTATTTCAGCAATCGATCTCAGAAAAAATCTCAAATCAAACAAGGGAAGCGGAGCAAATTTGTGAGCACTATCAATGAAGAAGATAAAAATGATCAAGATGAAATTTGTCGGAAACATCCGAAAACTGATTGACAGGCTGGCTGACTTTATTTTTAAGATTTGGATGCAAATTAAGTTATTTGTTGAGAATATCTGTTGAAATGTAATCTTTGTGGATTGTACTTTTACTTCAGTAAATGTATATATGTACTTTGAAATTGAATGCATTCCATACTTGAGTGTATTATTGTGCATTGAAAATCCACTTTCTTGCCGTTATGGATATATATGAAATTAACTATGTTCAAACCATTCATCAATGTCAGACTGCTGTGAATATTAGGTGTAATTGTTTGGCTTAAGGTGTACACTCCTGGATGAACCGACAAGAGAGTTAACTTCCGCAGTTGTCATCTCACCGAATTCCTTGAAACAAAATGGACAGCGGCAGAGAAGAGGACTAAACTAGTTGGAGAAGAGACTAGGAATATTATGACAGTGCTCAGGAGAGGAAAATAAGAAAAAAATGAAGCAACCGATGAAGAGAGGGAATGTTGGTGCTTAAGGATGCAAGTTAAGGCAGCAGGGATCAGTGGAGTGTTATTTGTTGAATAGTTAACAGGAGAGGAGAAGAGTGCAGCAAGGGTGGCAATAATAGTGAAAGAAAAAGGAGGAAGAAGCATTGTAAAAATAGAGCAAGTGACTGATGGAATATAAATTTTCAATACAAGTAAAAGCTGAACCAACAAACTTGGTGATTGTTCAGATCAACATGACACCAAGCACTCGTAGTAAGGAAATAATCGGCCAGATGTGCGAGTGAGAACAAAATGGCTGATGTTCCTGGATGGAAGCATTAAATTGTGATGTGGGTTTGGAATGCTACAATAGGGGAAGAAAGAGATGGTGATGAGGTGGGGGGCTATGGTTTAGGATTAAGGAATGACTACAGGGAGAAAGTAATAGAGTTCTGCAGGAGATTGGTTAATCCTCATGACTACATGATTTAGACACCACATCAGCCATAGGTGCACATGGAAAATTCAGCAAGATATCGATTAGATCATATTATACGAGGGCCATTCGAAAAGTAAGGTTCCCTATTTTTCTTTTCATGAAAAATCAAATATATTCTCAACTTTGCATACGTCGTTGGAAAGGTAGAGCATTCAGCTATTTTCCTAGGTAGTCGCCTTGACAATCAATCACTTTTTGCATCGTTGTAAGCAGCTTTTTAATACCGGCATTGTACCTTTCTCCCGCCGCATCACGAAGCCAACCGACAACTGCTTCTCCGATATAAATTCATCGCCATTTAGTGGAAGTGTAGAGCGAGAAGTGTATGGACATCAAAGTCATGTGGAAGTGGTGCAGGGAGTTTTTTGATGGCTAGGAAAACGTCCACGATGAGCAGCGGTGGGGGCGGCTGAGTTTGCCGGAATCAACGGTGGCTCCAATTGATGAGATGCTGCGCAATAATCGGTGTATTACCCTTCATGAGATAAGGGAAGGCCTTAATTAAGAGAGTGGCTGCTTCATTGTGCAGAATATTGTGTCGGAGGTCCTCGGTTTCAACAAGGTGTCTCACCAAAGGAATGTGTTTGCATCATGACAATGCACGTCCACATGTGCCACATCAAACGACCACCCTACTCGATGAATTCGGCTGCTGGGATATCATCGACCACCCTCCTTACAGCCCGGACGTTGTTCCGAGTTACTACCACTTGTTTCCCGCTCTCAAAAAACACCTTGGAGGACAAAACTTCAAGTCAGACGAGGAAGTGCAAGAAACAGTCGTCAGTTGGCTTCATGACGCCGCTGGAGAAAGGTACGACGCCGGTATTTAAAAGTTGGTTACAAGTATGCAAAAAGTGATTCATCGTCAAGGTGACTATGTAGAAAAATATCTAAATGCTCAGCCTTTCCTACGATGTACACAAAGTTGAGAATGAATTTAATTTTTCATGAAAAAAATAGGAGACCTTGCTCTTTGAATCACAGTTATCATGTCAAATGATCACGCAATCATAGTTAGTCACAGACTCAGGAACAGGGTGATTCATTTGCACTTTCCTGGGAGTCGATGTGGACTCGGATAACAATTTAGTACAATGTAGCATAGCATCAAATTCAAAATAATAGGACATGAAAGACAGTTTTGTAAATAGAATGTAGAAGCATTAACGTGAAGTACATTAAAAGAGACTATAGAGGAAATCATGAGAGGAAAGGATGCTGGATACTTAGAAGAAAAATGAGAACACCAAAGAAAGAATATCAAAAGCTGCAAAAGAAACTAGGTAAAGTACAAGGATACCATGGATTATGGACAATATGGCTAGAGAAGTAGAAGGGAATGAAGAATGTGAACAGAGTTAGGTAGAAGGAAGTATAAAGAGTTAAATAATAAACTGATGTATGAAAAAATTGGTGACAGGAACAGTGATATGTGAGAAGTATATCAAGGAAGGGTGACATTGGTGTGCTATGCAGGAAGGTTAAAACTCTCAGGAGATAGAAGGAAAAATCCATGCAAATAGTTGCAGATAATTCGGGAAATTTATTCATTGAACCAGAAAAGATTCAAGAGAGATGGAGGAAATATATAGAAGAATTAAACGGTGAAGATGGTAGGCCAGTAAGTTTAGAAAGAGAAGTTGAGGATAGTTTATGTCCAGCCTTACTCAATGGTGAGATATAAAAACATTAATGGTATTGAAATCAAATAAACATAACAGTTTCAGGTTTAAATATGTGGAATTCCTTCATTATGAGGGTAGAAAAGAAACTTTACGCTTCCACAATAAAGATGTGATATTTCACGACCATGGTTTCGACGCTGCGCATCATCATCAGGTAACTTTCATTAATATTTTTTTGAACTAATATAATCTGGCTCCAAGAGGAGAGGGGGTAAGGGAGAGTGGGTAAGTTGAGTTTAGGTGCAGCAACTTATTAATGGTCTAGAGGAGGGGGAGGGTATGTATTGGAAGATTACTGGCTCAAATTTGTGAAAGTTTATGTTAATTAAATGATCATTAAATGAAAAATACTATGTAATACTCCACCGTTCTTAGAAATAGTGGCAGATTGTTTCCCCAAAATACGGCATCAAGAGCACATGAGCTTGCGATTGGGTTGTCAGATATAGTATTACCACCAAAATGTATTATGGTGTCCTTCAACGTCACCAACATGTTCACAAGTATCCCTAGGATGGAAGCCCTGCAACAGGTGCAACTAGCTGAGATAGCCCTGGTATAGGCCAAAACACTACCTCCTGTGCCAAGTGAATTGTGTGATTCATTGGCATTATGTGTGAATCAAAGTAGTTTTGTGTTCAACAGTCAACATTATAGACGTGCAGCCTTTCATGCCATGTTACACAGGGTATGCAATATTCCAGTGTAACCACACAACAAAGAAGAGGAACTCCATATTGTAAAAAATTGCAGTCAACAATGGTTACAGGGAAATAATGATTGACAACATGTACAACAGAAAACAAACACAGATAGCCCAGAAATCTACATACCACACATCTAAACTTGACCAGGACTGATGGTAAAGAATTCCATTTCGTGGCAACATTTCACTCAGGATACAACAAATACTCTCCGGAAAAAATCAACGTAGCCTTTTACATCACACATACTTCAAAAACCATATTAGGTTAACCCAAAGACAAAATTGACATAATGCAACAAATCAGGGTTTATAAACTCAATTGTGCGGACTGCAACGCCATCTGTGTTGGACAGACAGGGAGGACAATCGGTATTAGGATCGAAGAACACAAATCATGCTTCACAAAGAAAGACAACAGATCTTAATTTGCCAAACATCTCTCGGACAAGAATCACACCAGTAACTTCATAGCAGACAATCTTCACACAGAAAAGAAAGGACGCAGGTTGAATGCTTTGGAGGAGTTGGAAATTTGGCAATTCCTTCAATCTAACATGTTTGAGGTGGTCAATGAAACATTATACCTCTCCTGTTCCCCAACTCTCCTAAAATTATTATTAGACTCCAATTTCTTTCCACACCAAGGCGGTGATGATCATTAACCATTCCTTAATAAAGATCAAACCATTTTGGATAAACACTCCCCTAATTAAATGTAGAACACAATGTGTTTATTTTTTTCTGCCGCTAATTCTGAGAATGGTGGAGTTTTACTTTGTGTTTTTTATTTAATGACCATTTAATTAATATGAACTTTAACAAATTTGAGCCAGTAACCTTCCAATACATACCATAGACCACTAATAGGCTGCTGCACGTAAACTCAACTTACCCTCCCTCACTTACTCTTCCTCCCTTACCCCCTCTCCTCTCCATCCCTCCCCCCTTGGAGACAGACTATATAAGTAAAAAAATGTTAATGTTTGTTACCTGATGATGATGCGCAGCATCGCAACCATGGTCGTTAAATATTAAATCTTTATTGTGGAAGTGTAAAGTTTATTTTTTACCCTCTGAAATCAAATAAGGCTGGACATCATTCCTGTGTAACTTCTTTAAGTTTTGGAAGGAAGAGTTTTTATGGTCTAAGTTGTAGCATATATGAAGAAGGAATTTGACCGGAATATTTCATTATTTGTTTTATTTCCTATTCCAAAATTGGGATAGGTATCCATACCCTTGGACTACATAGCAGTAAGTTTGATTTCACATGCAGCTTAGGTGATTATCAAAATCATTAAGGAGAGAATGGAAGACAGGGAAAATGACTACTAAGGGGTTGATCAATTTGGGCCCTGGTAAGGAAGAACTACAAGTGTTTCCAATGCAGCAATGAGGTCCCTAATGGAATACAATCGGGATGTAATTTCCAATTTTATCGATTTCGCGGAAGCAGTTGATACAGAAAATTGGGTTGAATTAATGAAAGTGTTGCAGAGAGTAGGAGTAGATTGGAGGCATGGGAAACTCATTCGCAACATAAATCAAAATGAATAGAAAATTTCCAAACTATTTCAAAAGTAACTCCCAAAAAGAATGGGCATATCGTGCAATTACGCTTCCCGCACGATATCCCCGGTTGATGGGCCGCATTTATAGATTGCGCATTGTTCGATGGTGGAATGTATTTCGGACTTCATTCGTTTTGAGCCAAAAGCACAGCGGTACTTGATTCTACTTTTACATTATTGAATCAGTGATATGTTAGTGCCAAGTACTCCATCAGGTGTTGAAATATTCTTTTTCTTTCCGTTGTTCTGGTTCTAAGCTGTAAAAGTTCTCTGAACTGTCTCAATTGTTGTACATTTCAAATTTGCAATTTTGTGGATGTGTTGCAAGTGCTGTGATAATTATTATCATCAGCTCCTGTTTGTGCAAATTACATGGACATCTACCTTTGAGCAACTAGCCTGTGGTCTCTCCAAATGTTATCCGTCTGCAGGATCGTTGAGGGAACCGGTGGAATATGGCGGTCGGCTCTTTCTTCTAATTTCATTGGAAGGCATTCTGTCACTAGGTACATCCCAAGAAATTTGGCGTCGACTGCACAAGATGAGAAAAAGAGCAATACATTCACATCCTTGGTTTATAGATTCCCACACATTCGCGCCGTAGCTCTCGTTAATCGGGTAAAGCAGTTACAATCTGTCATAGCTGTAACCGGTGCTACCGTGAGCTTCGGCCTCTCTGTTGCTGGCGCAATTACAGATACTGTAACTTACTATATAGTGTGCGCTGCAGTTGCAGGTAACTTACCATTTTATTTGCTGGGTATTTTGTGTAATAATGTAATAGGAGGTATATACCTTTCAGAAGACGGTGAAACAGTTAAAATTGCCTACCTCAATTTTTGGGGAAGGAGAAAGGATATTGTGATAAAAGCGGAGGACATTGTGCCCCTTTCAGAGATATCCGGCAATCTTTCCCACCCCTATTTCAAAATTGAACGTTATTCTCAACCCTGTAAGCTGAAATTATCTCTGACACATGGAAAGGTAGAACAGACTGAATCATTTACTAAAATATTTGGTAGCTTGAAAAAATAAATGTAATTCTGTAATAAATTATTGTTTTATTCTAATTATATATACAGAGTTCTTTTTAGCTCCATCTATAGTGTGCATACGCTCTATTGGCTTCACATTGTCTGTGCAAATCCTGTTTCTTCTTGACAACCTTTCCCTGAAAAAAAAATCATGATTATAAATAATAATTTGGAATAATTACCATTCTTTTCAAATTAATACGGCTGGTCTTTTATCCATATGAAGAATATGAACATTATTAGAAAACTTCAGCATACGTTGATATTGATACTTAGTATTATTAGCATCCAGGATGTAGAGGCATAACTAACATAACAGTAGTGATATCAGCGAAACAACGTTTGCAATATATAGAAAACGTCCTGGAAAGAGTAAATTCTCAGTTTTAAGAATATTAAAAACTAATACCAGCAAAACTGGGTAGAAAATTAGCTCAGCTCTAAGAAAGTTTAGTAACTGCACTAGGGTGAGGACAACTGATGGTTGTGGATAATAGAAAAGGTTGGCTATGGGAGTATGGTGTCAAATTTTGAGATGAAACCCCATTATTAGGGTTTATAAGGAGGAAGGAAACACCATTTAGTAACCGGGAAATCGGATTAAAACTTTAAATATAGTAATTTTATAGGTAGGACATAACCATTTTTACTCTTTAGTAAAATGTTAAACTCAAAAGGTGGACTCCAGGGTAAAGATGCCGAAGGCATTAATACCATGTGTGCCCAGTGGTGGCTCATTCATCATTAATTACACTGTTCCAAATCATAATAGTCTTATTTTTCTAAATACTCTGGCATTTTCCATGTACACCTTTACCAATTCTGGTGTTCATTATGATAATGAGCCCTGTCTCCAGCAAAACTCTTATTGTTTTCTCCCCCCCCTTATTCGTAAATCGTAGACCCCTACCTCACCACCATCCCTTGCTTTGCCTTCCGTTTACTGCATTCCATTCCCCCATCACTATCATGTTTCTCTCCAGGGACACCCACAATTATGTCCTCTCTGTGCCGACCACCTTTCTTCTGGCTCATACCCTTCGAATAATCTGGCATGGGTGACCCTTAAAGGAGTAATAATCATTGAGCAGAGCTCTAGGGGTCATAAGAATTAATAAGATTTGTCCAGCTACCCCTTACATAAAACCTACCAGCCACTGTGTCTACACGATCAACTTGAATATAATCTCTCCAATGTAAACGGAAACTTCATTTTTGCCAGAACGTATAATTAATTAACAGAACACTACTAACCATCATGTAAACGTTACTGAAATACCGGCCACTCAGAAAATAACCTTGCAAAAAAAACATTCCAGGAGGGCATTAGAGAATATAATAAGTATATAATTTAGAATAAGGAAACTATAGTCATTTTCAAACATTGGGACTGGCAATCTGTGCATGCTTGGAAATGACGTGAGTGCCTGGGCTGATTAGGGTTGGGGGAGAACTACTATGATTGATATGTACATCGAACTCAACGTTTTCACATGCTTGAGAGATAGTTGAGGCAAATACTTTGTGGAATTCTATGTATTGTTATTCATCGATGTTAGCCGTCACAATGATACTGCAGGGTAACAAACCTAGTTGACAATAAAAATTCAATCCTGTGGAAACAAAGTTATTTGATTCTTCGTGAAGCATTAAGTTGTCACAAGTAATGTATTTTGGAACCGCGTTGGAGGAAACTATCATTTGATTTTGCACTTAGTAACATTCCAGGAAAATCTCATAAGGAAACAACACTATAGGTAATATGAAGAGTTGCCTGTGATTGAAAAGTGAATACCACAGCCGCTAAACTCTAGGGAAGGTCTTCATATCAATTATTTTCATGGTTGAGAGGGGGTTATTTAGAAACTAACAAGGGTATTCTATACAACGGAATCGTTCAGGGAAACTGTTGCAAGTGGACATTTGAAAAACTTTCAAATTTTCACTGTCAGAAGCTGATTATTATTATTATTGATATTCCACCAATTATGGTGGGTTTTTAGGGCACAGCATATATAATGGTACAACTTCACAGTTATTTGTCTCTCCTGACAAAACAATATAACATACATCCTCCCTTAGTCTTATCCAACATTCCCATCCTATTCCTGCCCTTTCCATGTTTCCCAAACATTCTCCCCTCAAATACATTCTTTGACATTCCACTGCCTATCAATATGCTTTTCATCCATCTTTCCTACCTCCTGATGATTTCTCCCAACAATCCCCTCTCTGCGCCCATCATACCTAGCACTTTCTCATTTGTTTTCTTTTCAGCCCATTAAACCTTCTCCATCCTCCTCCACACCTACATTTCAAAACCCTGCAATAGTATATGCCCATCATTCTGTCTCAATGACCTTGTTTCTGCACTGAACAAAACTACACTTCATATCAATGTCCAGACAAGCCCTTTCTCAACATCCTTACGCAATGTCCCTGCCATCAACTCCCTCCTCTTTGTGAAAGCTTCTTTGCTCAATAAAATTCTTTTTGTCTTGAGACACAAACTCCGAGACGAAAATGTTGTCCACGAATGAGAGCATGACCAATCTACTTAAAAATTTGGTAAATGACAACTATAAGTTTTTTGCTACAATTACACAGTACTTCAGGCTATTGCATCAACCCATTGAATACGTGGAATAGTATATGGACCTTTTTTTGGTAAAAACACAACGGAATTTGCTTAAATAGCCTTACAGACAACCAAAGCTGTTATTTCTTTGATATCTTGTTTTCATCCACCAAACATTTAAGCTGTCAGTTAGACTTGATAATGTAGAGCACATTTAAGTAGAGCCCACTTCACATTTCATTTGGAATAAGCCCTACTTTTTGCTTTCCGTAACAATGGTAAATTAGAGTGAAAATAGGGATTTTCTTATACTTCATCCCTAAATAAATCATTACCACTTTAAAATCACACTCTCCGACTGTAGCTCCTAGTATGACTAGCATTGTAGTATGTCGACCAAAACTTCATTAACTACTGTGCTTACGAATGATAGCAGCAAGTAACAATGGTGTGTGGCACTCAATGGTCAATCACAAGCATGGAGGTCTGCAAGATTAACTCTGTTGATGGAGAGAGGTGTGAAGGTCAATACATTATTTATACTACCACAGTCTTCCCTTTTATAGACAGTATACATAATTTTCTTCCAACAGATAATTTTGCCTGGCACAAGTGGCAGGATTAATGGGATAAATCACCAATTATACGAAATTGACAAGATCACTGAACATTTTAAGGGAACCTCTTATACTTATTGCTCAAGCTCCAAAGATAAATGAAACTAATTACCCTTGGAACACTTAACGTGGCAAATAAATATAAAAAATATGGTACGTTTTCACAAGAGGAAGAGGGAACATTAAGACAAAATGATAAGGGCGTGAAAATTCTAATACATAAGAAACTATTCACATCGATACACGTTTGAACAGACTTTTACCTTGTTTTCAGAAGCATCTAACAGTTCCCAAGCCATTTTTTCTGGGAAGTGAACTGTACGCTCTTTTTCTTTTCCAGCCAGTAATAACCATTTGAAGGCTAAAAATTCGGATCTCTTAGGCGATACGGGCACAGGAACCTTCAAATATAAAACGCAACGATTTAAAAAGTGGAGGGTGACAACAAAAATTGAGGTGCACATTAATTGGTGCATAATGTTACCTGATATGTAACACCACCTCTCTTAATAGGAGAAAGCTCCAAGAGGGGCTTGCAGTTGTCCACCGCTTTGTTCAAGATAATTACTGGATTTGTTTCAATAGACGCCCTCTTTTCATCAGAACTGTTATATTTCTCCAACTGAATCCGCTTAATGTTTTCGTAAGTCTACAACAATTGCATATTTTCAATTTATTCATTTCATTTCAAGATTTTTCAAATTATATAATATTTTCTCTTACGAATCAAACATGCAGAAGTGTGCTAATTAAATATTCATCCACCATTACCCATAAAACGAATTGGCTGGTTAAATACAATTAATGTGCACAACAAGAAGTTCATTCTGACCTGTTCAACTAGGTCACGAGCAAGCTCCTTTTTTCCTTTCCTCAGAACATAATTTATGAATTTCCTACCGATAAAAGAAATTTTTTTAAATGCAAAATTATACAAAACATGGCAAGAATTAACTCTTTTCACATATCATACCTCGTCAAAGAATCATGGAAAACTGAGCAAGTATGTTCATTTTTTGCAGCTTTTATTGGTACGTGTTGCAATTTCTCTGCATCTCCTGATTCAAATAAAGACTCCTGATCATTCTTTTTAAACACAGGATCGACGAAGTATGGGGCATAATTACTGTATTTCGAACTCGAACTGTAAATAAACATTCATGATGTATTTACGCATTGATTTTTGTCGATATTACGCACACCATTTCATACTTACTCAATTAATTTGAACAACGTGGAACAAGTAACATACTGAGTTCTCTGAAACATATTTCTAGATAATAAAACCGTAACCAGGCATACAAAACTATATATTTGTATGTTATCACATTCAATGTAATAAAAAATTCCGAAACGTCTAACAACCGGTTTGGTTAATAAATGAATCGCATCCAGCGATTGATATCATACAGGTGTACCAATTGAAATTGTTTTCGTGGTCACCAAGTTTGGCTGATAATTATAGTAATTGCGGATATGTTAAAGATGATATTCGCAGATCAGTGAACGAATTAATGTGAGTTGAGAAGCGTTTCAATCTTCAATATAAAACAATAAACTCTGATGTTTTTACTTCTAAAAATTGATGATAAGCGTGCTCATATGCATTTTGTGTCTATATATTTACAAATATAATAAATATTTTGGATTTATGTGCACGGATGATGTTGAATTGGTAATATACCTTTGGAAAATAAATTTGATGCGCATCAGTCTAACTTTGATGCACGTTTTAAAACATTTGTGGTTGGTAGTTTCTTTTCCTAATCCGGAAAATTCTAGTACTTTGGGTTATCTTTACTCAGGTATTCAATGCGACATCTATTCATAAACCAAAATTTGTTATTGCCTGGAAGTGCGACAAGTGACAGTTTATGGCGAAGGAAGTTCGATGTAGTGTAAGTGTGGAATTCTGGTAAACCTTAGAAGGGTTTCACTCTGGTCATTGGAGATGTTTTAGTGAGATTACGGTCTATTGAAATGAAATCTGTGACTTAAAAAACGATTAAACCTAAAAAAAATCAAAATGGCGGAATACCAAGGAGGTTCCAATAACCAACGTACGTATGACAGTTTTAAGTCGTTTATTCACACTTTGTATTAACAAGGGCTTTTACATCAATTTTAGTGATAGATTAGCATGCTGTATTCATTCTATTTGCATATAATGTCAGTTATTCTGATAATTAAGGGTATGGATTAATTTCTTGTCCAATGCGGTAAGGAAGGTGATTTACTTTACCCCAGGAGTAACATATTTTCGCAATCGTTAAATTGCCCCATCTGGTTAAAACTTTGTTATTATTTAAGAGCTTACTGACGTTAATGCCGTGTTGTAAGAATTATCTTCGATGTGTTTCCGCATGCCCTTTTATAATTTTTTAATCGAATTCGGTAAGTATTTATTTCTTGTCGCCAGTCTTCATGGTAATTCCGCTGTTAGATTCACATTTATTTTTCGAATGTGTGGCTTGTGCACATATTAACCCCCCAAAATATTTGTATATGTTCTAAAGTCAATTCAAGATACTTTTTCGGCAATTGTTTGGATTTAGCTCTATTTTTATCAATAAAAGTCAGTGAAATCGCCAGAGTAGTCCTTGAGAATTGTTTAATTTATGAACTATTTAATAAAAATAGTGTATGTTTTTTTAGTATTCGGTAAACAATAATGCCATTTATAATTTATTCTGCTTAGTTTGAGTTATAATTTCCGCATTCACTTCAAATAAATCCTTCCGTCAATGTAAGTTCATAGTAGTTGCTGTATTTATTTACCCCTGAGGGGTCTAAGTAGCTCTTAGGTTTTGTCAACGTGTTCCTTTGTATTATGTTTACTGCTTTTATTGTAACTTTACTGTATATCCGAAGCAAAAATTTTAATTAAACTATCGGTGCAATGTTGTGCATTGCTGGAAATGTATTTGGTCAAACAATTTGATAACATAGTGTTGAACGAATGATTCCTATAATTAATCAATAGGTGATCAAAGCCAATGCCTTAGAAGTGGCAAGCATTATTCAATGATTCACTCCCATTCGGAACCTACTTGGGAATTAAATGGAAAAGTTAGCGCACGTTTTTGTTTCTGCGCTCATTGTAAGGAACACAAAACATTGTGTGTCTACAATATCATATTTGATCGAACTCTGCGGGGATCGAGATGGTGCGTGGGCTACCGTACAGGCTTCCCGCCCAGAGGGCCCGGGTTCATATCCCGGCGGTGTTGAATATTTTTCAGAGGTATCTCGATCCCTACTTGAAGTGCTTTGTGAGTACGCCGTCCGTCGGACGGGACGTTAAGCTGGGGACCCCTTGGCGCCATTCGTAAAGAGTATGCTAATGCCGACCCCGGGTTGCTCTCCACCCTTCATCCTTTCCTGTCTATCCCCCATGGCGCAAATGACCTCGGCTGTCGGGCTCCTCCCCTAAATGCTACTACATCTACATCAATACCCTGCGAGCCACCAAAAAGGTGTGTGGCAGGGGGTGCAGCACCAGGAGGAAAGGGTAAGGGATGAGGGGGTTAGGGTTTTTCAAATGGATGGGGGGAACCTGCAAAAAAATATATAAATTAATCATATAAACATGCGCAGTCGCTACCTTGTAGTTTAATACTTATTATGTCGAACCGGCTCCTGGGGGATTTCGATTACAAGCATTCTAGTCTCTATTGTTCTTGGAAAAAATACCATTTAAACCTGTCTGTCTTGCAGTCTATCTCTCTAATCTTATATTCGTGATCCCTCCGCCCGTAATATGTTGGGGTCCGTATTATGTCCTTGATGTCATCGGAAAAGGACCCATCTTTAAATGTTTTTAATAAGTTTAATCTATCTTGTAAACGCTTCTGTGTAAGGGAATCCCAGCCTAAATTTTCTATTAAAGTAGTTACGCTACTGCGTTGGTCATAACAATTTTTGACAAATCTAGCCCCCCTCTGCTGAACTCGATCTAATTCCAAAATCAAATTTATCTCTTGAGGATCCCATGTACTGTCGACTACTCCTCGAACCCTGCAGGAAGATCATCTCACTAAAGTCATAACATTGTATGCCAACACAATTAAAATCATTTAGAGAATTGTATTTGTTTTAAAATTGAGAGTTAAACTAAGTTTAAGTATTTGTCTGAATTTGGGAGTAATAATTTTTGAGAAACATGATAACTATATTGAACAACATTTTACATTACAAGAAATACAAAAACAATATCATTTAAGTATGGATTCTTTCAAGACTTAACCTTGTGTTGAGTAATCTCTGGTGGTATAGGCCACGGGGATATGTAATGATGAGCCAAGGGAATTTGTACTGTCATTTGAATCCTAAGTATGCAATTAGGAGTAATTTCCTTGTGGTGATATCCATGTAGGGGGAAGGAAACAGTCGTCTTTTGTATGTTCAATCGAGTATGTTCAGTGATTTGGATGGATTTTTCCGCAGTCACAGGTGGTAGCAGACACAGCCCTTTCCAGGACATGGACTTCAACTATGACAATGAAGAGTTTCAGGGACTTGATAAGTCAGGAGGTACTTACAGTTCTCTAAAACTATCAATGTGCTTGCATTGCAATAGGAAACATTTCAGCTGTTTGATGTGTCATTTCAACAAATTTTCTTCTAGTTGATAGAAGAAGACTAAAACTGTCCTTCACTCCTTCTTCGTCCAAGACGACGACACCTCAAAGTAATTTAGCTTTCAACGCTAGCAGCTTTCCGACTCATTTGTAAGTTACTTCATTATTCAAATGCATGCATCTTTGTTCTTTTAATTATAATAATTTTTTAAAAACATTTATATCAAGAATGAGTGTCAATTTACATCAATTGAAACACATAATGAGTTTCACATGACAAAATAATTTCTGTAAAAAAACTTTGAGTGTTCTATGGTAAAAGTCTTTGGGTTAGTGCTGTTATCAAAACTTATCCATAGGAAATTCATTATTTGTTTGCATTATATTTCATCATTAACTCACCAGCCACCCATAGTATCAAGTTTAAAGGTCTCATGCTGGGGCAATGCAATGTCGCCCCAAGCAGCATTGCCTGTTTGAAATGCAATCATTTAGTACATTATCCATCAGCTTATTTATGATACTTGTCTATTCTAAATGGATCCGTTTGTAAAAGGGGATCGAGATGGTGCGGGGGCTAACGTACTGGCTTCCCACCCTGAGGGCGCGGGTTCAAATCCCGGCGGTGTTGAATATTTTTCAGAGGTATCTCGATCCCTACTTGAGGTGCTTTGTGGAGGGCACTTTGAGTGAGTACGCCGTCCGTCGGATGGGACGTTAAACTGCGGACCCCTTGGCGCCTTTCGTAAAGAGCAGGCTAATGCCGACGCCGGGTTTCTCTCCACCCTTCATCCTTTCCTGTCCATCCCCTATGGCGCAAATGACCTTAGCTGTCGGTCGCCTCCCCTTAAAACTACTACTACTCCGTTTGTAAAAGTGTTTCTGTTAATTTATGCTTTATCCCTTGGGGCTTCATTTGTGCTGTCAGAGCGTTGTGTGTCCTGGGTCATTTAAAAATATATTCCTAAATTAATGAATTATCCATGTAAAAATATTCATGTACTATTGCATTAATTATTTAACCACATCTCTCAGCACTGAAAAAAAATATTATTTAGTTATTCAAGTGTGCTTATTTTTTGTCTTATAGGTGGTGTAAATGAAATAGGTATCAAGCCTAGCATGTAATTGATGCACTAACTAGATAGAACATTTTGACATTTCATCAGATGTGAAACATTAATTATTACATTTTTTTACTTTTTGAAACCTATTATTTGAGTTCCCATAGTTCCTTCAAGCAATAGACCATTTTTTAGACGATACTCGAAATAATTGTCAGTAATATATTTATGTTTAAGCATGAATTCCATTATTTAATCCCATCATAGCATAGCATTGTAGTGATGCCATTACACTTCTAATCCTATCTTCATGATGCTGTTTTGGAAGCGATGTTCATTCATGCATTAGTGGTTAGTATTGCATTTTGCACCATAGTGTTACTGTCATCCAACTAAGTAGAAGGTGTTTCAAGGGTTAGTTTAGGTATTCGTTTGACTGGGTGTATTGGAATTAGTGCTTCCGAGGCTCGTTTATCCTTCTCATTTGGCAATGCATTGGCATGCAGTCACTGTCTTACATGTCTTGTCTCGTGGGTGAAACCATGACTATAGGGTTTGAGTGGTTTTCAATGAATTACAAATTACATGCACATGTGGGTTGATTATGAGTGTATTTTGGGTAATTTTTGAGTAAAAGCTTTCTGCTAGATTTACACCTTGTGTAGTAATGGTTTAGTTTTAAGGATAGTAGTTTGATCTTATTTCTGTTTTTTTTAGAGAAATCCAGTAAATATGTGTGTGTGTATTTAATATGATAAAGCAATTTTTTATGCCAGCATTCTTTTACTTTTGTCTAGGTTACCCTCGGTGTAAGGATCTACGACCTCTTGCTCCATTGCAATTTCTTCCTCTTTTAAGTAAATGAAATCCGTGTATGTAGTAGTTAGTGGTTGTGGTAGAAGAATTCCTCTCTCTGGATTTTTGAAAGTTATCCCTGGGAAATCTGCATTGACTATGTCTGTCATTTAGTCACTTGGAAGGTTTTATTTTTTTCATGCTGAATCAAAAACGTCACCAACACTTCACCTTTTATCACAGTTATAGGTGTTTTAAACTTTCCTTAACTGAAGTATTCTATATGCGTTGAGTACTTGGGTATTAAACATGGTGGGTTTTGTAGTACCAACATTTCAATGTCTAACTCAGCCATCGTCTTTTAGGTTACAGGCTACACCTAAGAAATAAATGCAGAGTCAGACTAAGAAGCATTTTTGCTAAACAATATCAGACAGTATGCTACTTAAGAACACCACGTACCTACAATTGATTCACCAGGAAAGCACAACATGCTAGTTGTAATTACTTTTGTCATTTCAACGCTACCAACGTTAACTTATCTATGTAGTGAAATTGTGTCGAACAAAATTGTCTAGATTTCTTGCAAACTGCCCCAGCCCTCATTCTGAATTCGGAATAAACTGCTTCTGACAAGATTGGGCGAATAGTCTGCCATCACCTTCCTTGAGCCTCTTGGCATGGTATGGAAAAATGAAACCATGTTATAATGAAACTTAAAAAGACACGGCATGTAACTTTTATGATTGGTTGTAGATCAACTGTGAATCTACTATTCTGTGCAGACAAATATAGGCTTATTTAAAGTTTGTTACCAACAGTTACAATTACATCGAATAATAATTTTAATGCATGTAATTTATAAGACTTATTCTCTGCAGCTTTAAGCCAATAAACTACCCCTTTTTACGTGGGATTTTACGGCTGGAAACATTCAAATGTAATGAAGAAGGAATCTTGGATTTAATATCATATCTGATTTCAATATAGTTGTGTGAGGCATTCAAGCCAGCTTCTTCAGGTGAGAGGTCACTTTCGCCCAAAAGAAGCTGTCTGGAATGCCTGTGAAACTGTCTTTGCATTAGGTGGACCTTCACGGTAGAAACCCATGACATCTTCCTCATTATTTTCACTCTGGGGAAGCCTTACACTCACACACTATCAAATTTAGTTTCAATTCAACAATTTCAATGTGTAAAAATCGTTTGCCTTGACCAGGATTTGAACCCGGATACCTCGATGTCCGGCTGAGTGTTTTAGCCAGTTAAACTATCGATGCGTCCTCTTAAACTCTGAAATTTTGGGTGCTTTAGGGGAATTAGGTATATATATGTATATATATATATATATATATATATATATATATATATATATATATATACATATATACATATATATATACATATATATATATATACATATATATATATACATACACATATATATATATATATGTATATTTTGCAACAAAATGTTGCAATTATTTCTGATTAAAGTAAATAAACATATAGTAATTTTTATCAGGTCAAACCTTCATCAATAAATATTATGTTAAGTTTTCCTGGGGACCATATGTAATATAATGTTGTAGCAATTACTTAGCTATGTGATTAAATGAGATTGGATTTTATTGCGTGTAACATTCTCAGTCTCAAGTCATCTCAGTGTGCATGGTAGTTGTTTTGTGATTGTGAGTTATTTTAAAATTGTTCATGTATTTCAAGAGTCATGCTGTTAAATAATACAGAATGCATGTAGGCGGATTTGTTTTTTCCAATCAGTTCCAGAGTTAGATTGAATTAGCCATAGTGTACAAATGTTGTTGCAGAAATTATGTCAGTGCTATCATTAATTCTACATACCAAATAAACTCTTCTGCACCAACTTTATGCAGTTACATGTAGTTTGTATGTATCTAAGTTTCCATTGAGCTCATTCAGAAGATAATAATTTGATTCAGGTTCCATACTCTTATTAAGCATTCATCCATTCACTTTTCATGCTGAAATTTTCAAATTCGTTGGCGTGTTTATAAATGAATGTTTGAGTACTTTTGTTTCTTTAAGCACGTAAGGGTATTTTTATTTGTAAATGTTATCATTATATTCTGGGGACTAATTAAAGATATTTTTTGTTTTGCAACCCCTGAATTCTCATTGGGTTAATGCCTGTATTCATAACAAATTGTTGAGCCAATCATACCTCTCTCTTCCTGGAAAAGGTGCAAGACTGCTCAACCTGCATCTAACTCCTCTCGGGAAGACATAATTAATTCAAGTCTGATTAGGTCTAGACCTGGACTCCCTCGTGCTAGGTCAGCACAAGAATCCACCCCTGAGAAGTCCCGGTCAGTGGTTTCCATGTTTTTAGTATCTTAAATCTTTGAAAATACTGTTTTCCTATCTTCCAATTTGTTTCCTTTTTTCCTCAGCATATATTTTAGTTTTCTGTAAGCTATTCTTTAAACTAGGGTTAATTATTTTCCATAGAGTTATGATTGGCAGTTGTTCTTGCAAAAGAGTACCGCTGTTAATTAGTGGTGAATATTACAACAGCTCCTCGACTACTAAGGAAATTCCCTAGGGCCGCGGGCACCGGATCAAAGAGGAGAAGGGGAATGGGAAATTTGATGAAATCTGAAAGCTGAAGAAAGTGGGATGAGTGAATGATATTAAATATATGATTTATCGCTTGCTCTGGAAGTACAGTAACCCGAGTGAGTCTCAGTCACTCATGCACACTCAGGGTTAATGGGTAATGTCTTCCCTTGGCAATGACCAGTAGTGCCTCACACTTGACATGTAGTGAAATTAAAATGTGTTTTACAAAGTAGCAATCACTCTCGAACTCTTGATTTGTGCAAAACAGTGACCCACATGGGTCTCCACAGTGAATTGCCAATTTTACTTTATGTTCAGTCAAACTAAATTGTCAATAAATTTTCATAATCAATCAATCACTCCCATGTTTTCAAGTGAGTAATTTCCTTTTTATTGTTCATTTCTATTTTGATGATTTTACCCTATATCATGTGCATTATTGATACCTGCCCATGTTCCGCAGTATGGGATTCCATTATGATTATTGTAATTCATGTATTCATATTTCTTGAATATTATTTTCAAAAAAATTTGTGGCCATCCATCCCTGGCCTCCTTTATTCACTGCCCAAGAGTATGACTTTAGGGAATTTCCTTTATTCATGGTACCGCAGTACCAAGGCGTATATTATTACTCGTGAAGAATAGAATACACTATGATTCTGGGTGAAAGAAATCCAGCACTCTCTCACTGCTGGCTCTTTTGATTGGCAGGATTCACTTCTCTTGAGTAGTGCTCTCTCTGCCTGTTGGCAGAGTTTTCAATGGCGGAAATTGAAGGATCCCATCAATAATAGTCACAATTAAGTATATTTTGCTTCAGGGAACCTGTTAGCATATCATTGGTGTGCTGCACTTATAAAATTCTGTACTAATTGATCCGACATGGTTTATCTATATCAGCCCCACGATATTTCTTTGCAAGATATTTTAAATTTTTCCGAACATTTAAACTAAGTATAAAGAAATGGTGCAATTCATCTGCTATCAATTCTCCCAAATTGTAAACTAGAGGTGGATAGTGGTTAAACGTGTATTTGCAGGTGTGTGGTCTTTCTCAAACTCCCCAAGGAAAGTTAGTTGGTATCAAGTTAGGATGTTTCAGGTGTAAAAATTAATTTGTAAAGATTATTGCAATTGGGCAATCAATTTGTGGGCATAGCCACGTAGCATATTGTGCATTTATATGTGAAGCCATGCCACAATGGAAAAATGTTGAAGGATAAATGGAAAAGTAAGTATCCATATAGGTTTACATTTAAGCTCGGTTATTCTTTCTTAGAGAGTAATAGTTTTCAGGATAGACCTTAAAGAACGTATTCAAATGCGTAAATTTTTAGTTTCCTATTTTAAAACCATGTACGTAACCCTTTAACATTCACTTTCAATTTTTCTTTCCTTTCAACATTAATTAGTTTTTCAGCTGATTTAATTTTGTGTCAAACTTAAGGTTGCTATATTACATGATATTGCCCTAACTCTATAATGCTTGCATAAAATACATTTAGTAGCTCTCCTGTCATGTCTACGATGAAATATGAATCAAGCTATCTCTGCCTCTTCTATGGAAAATATGCTGTGGAAAGTTGTTGAACTCTGTGACAGCATTAATATAGTTCTCCTGAGTTGTAATGATGCATAAAAGAAAATGAATCCATGCAACAATTTCAGAGTGTAAAATTCATTCGCCTTGACTTGGATCTTTTACACTTTTTTACATTTTTTACTCTCTGAAATTGTTGCATTGAAATGCATATTAGCGGATGACTCCGTTAAAAGTTACTGTCGCGGCATCTCCCGCAGTTTCTTTGGAAAATGAAGTCGAATTAGCCTTTCTTAAAAAAAGTCATTGTAGGAATTTTATTGGGGTTGTTTATTGACACGATTGTCGGGATAATATTTATGATTAATACGAATGTCATATATGACTACTTAGAACAAAACAGCAGAGATGAGAAATAATTCTTTGGCAAAACAATGTGTAAAACTAGGCAATGAAATACATGTATCATTTAAGTGTTCGTTACTTAAGGATACACTTCTTTGCCGAGCATGAACAAAGACTGGAAGAATAAACAGAAGTAGTTAAAATGATCATAATCATAACAATTGTGTAAATAATATTCTCCATCCATCTGTGGAAACATTATTTGTTTTGTAGGGTAAAGGACAAACTTTCTGTTTCAAGAGACCTTGTTTCTTGTTGGGGATAATCATGAAGGGAAGTTTCACTCTTATTTATTTTTTGCAAATATTTATTTTAAAATGTCTCAAAAGATATGAGGGACATCTTGCCTGTGTGTGAGATCCTTTTCCTTTCATTGTCTCGTAGAAAATCATTCAAATTCTTTGGAAAGGTTTTATGAGCTTTATAAATGGTAATTTCTGTCAACTCGTACCTCATGAGTCAGTTTGAATAATAATCAGCGATGCCAATTATATCCACAAAAGCTAATATATTTTATGCAGGTGCATAAATGCCATACATGGAGTTACTTCGCAACAGCTGGCAGGGTTGGCTGCTACCTACTGGTTAGTTAAGAATTGCCATGGCACTATCATCCTTCTTCCGAGGGTTTGACTTGAGCCATGATTTCCTTGAAGACTCCCGGTATATTCCTCTTTATTCATACTAATGAGATAGGGAACTCCTGAGAACTAGGGAACTATAATCCTGTATTAAAGATCTCATAGTTGGTGAGGAAATAAAGGGGGAGGTAGAATGGAATTCCAGCTCTCTGCAGAGCTTGCAAGGCCCCCTTTCGTAAAGCCCATCCACAGGCCAATACCCAACAGTTTCTGGAAGAAATAGATTTAGGAATGAGTGATAACTCATTTCCCTTTTACTTGGGATAGGGAAAAATTGTAATGAATTTCGAGATCTGCCTCAAGATTTTCAAGTTTGCGTGGTTCATTTTTCGAGTTACTATTTGTAGCTATTTGGCATTGTTAAGATGGTCATTCTTTGTTCTTAAATCCTCACTACTCCCATCTTGATAGAACAGCAGGAAACGTTCCACATAATGGAATTTGAAGCCCTATGCATATAATTTTAGAGAGTTTTTCATTTTAAGTATTTTGGGACAGTATAGGCAGTTCACTGTTCTTTGTTGTATGTCAAATTGATGTGTACCAATTGACTGGGTTAATCTGGTAGTTTGGCTTGTTATTCCAGTGGTAATAAGTGGTAGCCAAATACAGTTGAAGGTTTCCCTAGTGACGTTCATTGAAGAAAGTTTAATCCAAATGTTTCTAAAGAATATCCGAAGTCATTGAAGTGGATGTGTCTGCATGGGAGTGTGTTCAGTGCAGTCATCAGTTTTTTCATTTGAAATGTACTCAGTGTTGTTCATCAAAGGTTGTTAAATACAGCTGTATAAATTGAATATAAAAATCAGTCAGTTTGTTCCTGGACATATCAAACTTCACAACATTAATTTGATTCCGGGTGATGCATTTAGATACATATCTCTTAAAGGTATGCAAATACAAGAACATTCTAAATAAGTTATGCAGTAATTAACCCTGGAGAAAAAGCACATCTGAAGGAAACTAAAAACAAAAGTTGATATCAAATAAAAAGAGATGTTTCAATGTGATCTGGTGGAATATCATAATTAATTAAAAATTGGTAATTTTCCAAAAAATAAAATTTAATGTGACCGATTTCAATGTAACTACATCCTCTTCAGGTGCCTGAACATCATCACCTGACGATGATTTAGTTATATTGAAACCGGTTGAATTAAATTTTATTTTTTGGAAAATTGCCAATTTTCAATCAATAATTGATATCAAATCATGCACAAACACTGTGCAAATAGGTGCAACTCTAATAAAAGGCTTGAGGCGAACTTGTCTCTTAACATAAACATTGTCATTTTTGGCAAAGCATCCAATTTGATCGTGCCGAAGTTTCGTTTAAATGTTGGAAGTTCTTGCATTATTTTAAGAATGAATTGCAGTGAATCTGAAGGGCATGCTCAAACATTACGGTGAAGTGCAATCGCTTCATTTGTTTCCACAAATCAATAATTTGATGTGCCAAATATCATTCAATTACCTAGCAGCAGTCTATTCAGCGGGAGACTGCTCACCTGATCCAACACATTGATAACGGCATAAAATCTAGAAGCCATGGTTGCTTAAATAAATTAAATTTGGATATTTACACAGTGATTTTCATTTGTCATAATTAATGTAAAAAATTTCATAAGTATTATCCGATGCCATTTTTTTACTTGTTCACATTTCTAAACAGTGTAAACACATTTCCTAAACACAGTAGCATTTTAAATGTGTAATTGTGTGTACTTACACACTTTAAAGTCTTTAACATCCAGGGATTTGTAATATTTCTCTCTTTTCCCTAATAACAGGGGCATTAGTCAAGTTTGAGCGCCTTCGTATTAGCATAACAAATGGCAATTTCCACTATGATAAATTGTCACCATTTAAATAATCACTGTGGGAAATGAAGATTCCTTCCAGGGAAAGTCGTGGAATTCATAGGTGTACCGAGTCCGTTAATGCAGTCTCACCGCAGTGATAATTAGTGTTGCCCTCTCTTTAAAGTAATTTTCCCCACAATTGAAAGTGAAGTTGTGCTCTAACCCAAATATCCACCCGTGTACAACTACACTTGATGCTTAAATATGATTGAGATCTCCCTAATTCCCTGCAGTGCATGTATCCATATCACACGGACACCATATCTATGCTCTCCCATGCCGTTTGATTTATAAAAATACCTCTGCAACTGGGACGGTGGTGGAACTCATGAGGAGGTTATCTCATTCTCAAAGGAAATTGCCAGCATTCCCATGTTGTTTGGACACTTTGCCCAGCAAATCACAGGTCACTTAAATAAGTAAAATAAATTTTGCATTTTTCTGCTCTGCGAATAATTTAATGGAAATTATTGGCTCCATTGAGTGAAGATACAGGTGAATGGCCATCATTTGAATACAGTAGAGTGAGTTATACTATGTACTTCACAGCATTTGGAAAGACAGCAAATGCACAGAGTGGTGGCTTTAGAGACAACGGGAATTTGGGCAAAGAAATTCCTTCTTTCTCTCTGAATCCCATTGCTTTGTCCTGATTGTCCTGATCTCAGTTGCATAGGTACACTAGAGCACCTACGGTTGCATGTGCCTGTGAACCAGCCAGTGGAGATGTGGAGGGTGTGTCATACGGAGATGGTTTTTGGCTTACTTTTATCCCCCTTCTCACAGTAGTGGCTTGAACACCAAGTTTGGGTAATGCCCTCACCCTGCCAGTATTATTGTCAAATTATCTAATATTGCTTTTATGTAGTGACAGGGAACAAATGTGGTCAGTTAGTAAAATATGTTGTACAATTTAGTATCAAATGAATAGTTCAGTGCTATTGTTTAAGTAACATGCTAAAATTGGAGCATGTTCCTCTCTTTTTTCCTTATGTTTTGCTGATTTAGTGTATACCTGTTCCAAAGAATGTTTTACATTTAGATGGGGGGGTTCCTTTGTGTTCATGTTAGAAATGTGCTTAAATGTCTTTTCTGCTGCTGCAGGGAAATAATGTAAATAGTTTTCACCAGTTGTGTACTTTTTAGTCATATTTAATTAACTTTTAAAGGAAGTAGCAGTCTGATACAACAGCTATGTTAGTGATCATGTTACAAAATAAAATGTTAACATAGGAACTATGATTCAAGAGAGATGGAAGGAGTATATAGAAGAACTGTATAGTAAAGAACTTAGACCAACAAAGTTAGACATAGAAATGGAACATGACGTAGAGGAAGATAGCTTAGGTACAGGCATACTAGGCGATGAGATAGAAAGAGCATTAAGCGAGATGAAACTAAATAAGGCCGTGGGGGTGGATAACATTCCTGTGGAACTAATGTGGGAGGAAGAGGCTATATGGGCTGATTCGTAGTATCTATGAGGAAGGAATCTGGCCGGAAGACTTTGTGAGATCAGTTTTAGTTCCTATTCCGAAAAAGGTAATGGCTACATCATGTGAGGACTACAGGACGATAAGTTTGATATCCCACGCAGCTAAAGTTGTTCTCAGGATCATAAACAAAAGGATAGAGAGTAGGGCAAATGATTACTTAGGGGATGATCAGTTTGGGTTTAGGAAGGGGAGAGGTACGTGTGATGCCATTGCAGGAATGAGATTATTAATCGAGAGGAATATAGAACACAACCAGGAGGTATTTGCCTGTTTCGTAGATTTCGAAAAAGCGTTCGATAGAGTGAATTGGGAAAAACTAATGAGTATATTGCAGAAAATAGGAATAGATTGGAGGGAAAGGAGGCTAATCCGTAACCTGTACATGTCTCAGACTGCTCAGGTGCGGGTGGGGAACGGGGAATCTGGATGGGCAGTGTTAGGAAGGGATGTAAGGCAGGGTTGCCCATTATCACCGTTGCTGTTCAACCTGTTTGCAGAGGAAATGATCAAAGAGGCATGGGAAGAACTCGAGGTAGGAATGAAAGTGGGCGGGGAATTCGTAAAATCAGTTAGGTTTGCTGATGACCAAGCTTTAGCTTGTCAGTCAGCCAAGGGGTTGCAAGCATTGCTTAGTGAATTGGAAATTCAGTGCGACACGTATTGGATGAGAATCAATATTAATAAAACAAAAGTTATGCGATTTTCTAGAAAGAAAAAAGCTAAGCTAAACATTAAAATAGGAGGGCAAAAACTAGAGCAGGTAGAACAGTTTACGTATCTCGGTAGTGTTTTGGACCAACACAGTCAGAGTAGTAGGGACGTAAGGATAAGAATTGCGCTTGGCAAAGAGGCTTTCACAAGGAGGAGGGAGCTGATGACAGGGACGTTGTACGGATGTGAAGAAAAGACTCGTAAAAACTTTGATATGGAGCGTAGCTATGTACAGTGCGGAAACGTGGTCATTGAAGCAGGAGGGTAGATGTAGACTGGAGGCTTTTGAAATGTGGTTGTGGAGAAGAATGGAGAAGGTGAAATGGACAGAGAAGAAAACAAATGAGGAAGTACTTGGTATGGTGGGCGAAGAGAGGGGTTTGTTGGGAGCATTCCTATGGAGGCAGGAAAAGTGGATGAAGGGGGTCTTGACAGGCAGTGGGATGTTGAAGACTGTAATTGAGGGGAGAATGTTAGGCAAATGAGGAAAGGGAAGGAACAGGATAGGGATGTTGGACGGGATGAAGGGAGGAAGAAAGTACTCAGAGCTGAAGAGGGACCTGATGTAGAGTAGGATGTTGTGTTTTGCTAGGGATCACAAATTATTTAATTAGTAATTATGTCCATCCAAAAACCTACCTTAACCGGTAGATTACCTAATAATAATAATAGGAACTAGGACGAAAAGTTCTGTGGATGACTTTATTTAGAACAATCATGATGTAGTAAAGTCAGATATGGTTTTCCGAGTGCCTGTTTTGTTATTTTGTTAAATAAGTATTCAGTGCCTTAATATTGGCTAAATATTCATTCAAATATTTAAAAATTCAGCTCTCAGTGATTACTCATTTCTGAGTAACATGGTCATTCATCTGTATACACCAAATTATTGAGAATGGCAAAGTAAAAACTTATCACTTGTGAGTTGATTAAGGAGAGACACATACATGTGCAAGTTTCGTAAAGATTCCTTTAATAGTGGCAGTTATTTGGGGAGACGAGCAACAGCTGAGGTCATTTGTGCCATGAGGTATGGACAGGAAAGGTGGAAGGGCAGAGAGAAACCTGGCATCGGCATTAGTCTACTCTTAACAAAAGGTGTCTGCAGTTAAGCATCCCATCCGATGGACGGCGTACTCATTCAAAGTACTCTCCACAAAGCACCTCAAGTAGAGACCAGGACACAACTAGAAATATCTGCAGTCTCCAGGATTCGAACCCGGGCCCTATGGGTGGGGGGCCAGTACGTTAGCCACAGCACCATCGTGATCCCCAATTCTTTTTATTTATGCCTTAGTTGGGGGCACTCATTCAATTTCTAATTGCTGCAATGGTCCTCTTCATGTTATTTCCTAGTAGAGGATTTTATTGAGCTCATAATAGACCTTGAGCCTAGCATGAAGACAACTGGAGCCCTGAAGAAATGAACTGCTGCCGTGGAACAAGAAGAGAAATTACAGTTTCCATAGATACTTGTTTGTGGGTTTTTGTTTCATTGATCCATTTAATAATGCTCTTTAAATGGATAATTGGAGATGTTATTCTGATACTAAATGTTTTTACTGTCCAATTTAAGGTATAAGGCAGTACATATGAAAAGAAACCTAAGAGTGCCAAGGAAACTGGTTCTTCAATGATATACAAGTGTTCCAGCAAGCATTTCTCAAGAAATATCAGTTTTGCTCCTGTAACTTGAATGTTCGTTGTGTTCATGTCTCGGGGGGGGGGGGGCCAAAATCATTACTGTGGCTTTAAAATCATTGAGAAATGTACAATATGCAGTACCTTCTTTTCACTAAAAGTCAGTGTCAGCAACTGCAGAATAGAAAAATGAGGGTCTAGCTATAGGGTGCGGCAATTTAACTTACTTTTTTGAAAGCGTTTAACGTTTAAAAGAAGGAAGTTATGCTGCCACGTCCTGTATATCCACCAAGCATGGTAAATGAACTGATTTCACAATGGAAAATTATCATTAATTTAGTGCTGGATTCAGTTATTTAGCTTATGAAAGTTAGCGGAATTCTTGTGAAGGTTGCTGCAGTAACCAATTAAGACATCAATGATCCAGCATACCTGTTTGGTGTGTTATTCTATTTGTGGCTGGACAACCTTAAATTAATGGACCAGAGAACTTGTCCAGCAGGTCTTTCAAATAATCATTCCAAGTACTGTATTATTCAGGATTTAAAATGAGTATCCCAATGCTAGAACTGTTCTGATGAATATTTTTCCATGCATTGTGCAGCTTTTTCTTCCAAATATGTTGCCATTTGTGTGTGCCTCAAGTAATGGCTAGTGGGGTGCAGACTTTGTGGTGATATGTTATGGATATTTCAGAAGCTTATATCCAATTGGAGGACCCTTGAAGAGACTTCTCAAGAAGAACTCCCAAATATCATACTATCTGATGTGTTTTGGCAAGCCAATTACCCAGTTTCTTGTAAAAGCTAAAGGCATTTGTCATAATCTTCAAAAATGTATCAAAACTTCTGTGCCTGTCTCTTGGATGTGCATTCTTTCAGTTTTTCGTGCTCACATTAGGGGAAAAAAATTGGGACAGAGTGATTCACATTTTTCAATGTAAAAATTAAGGGTCCCTTAAATGGATCAAGGGATCAGGAGTGGCAGCAGTGATGATGGTACAAAATAAGTTGGTGGATCGTATATCTATGAATACACCAAAGCTCCCAGGCCGCAAGAAATATTTTCCATTGATTATCTATGTGCTTAATACTTTCCCAGCATTGAACAATAAATATATTCTTTACTCTGGTTATATAAATCCTAAATCTATGGCATAACCTCTGTCTTGTTGATGATATTATTACTCCACTATTTCATGTAGTTGCACAAATTACTCTATAAGTATCTTTGATATGGAGCTTAGATTTGAATGGCGTGGAAACTTGGCAATTGAAGCTGGGTGATGGGCATGGATTGGAGGATTTCGAGACGTGGGTGTGGAGATGGATGGAGAGGGTGACGTGGACGGAAAGGAAAACAAACGAGGAAGTGCCAGGTATGGTGGGGGAAGGGAGGGGAGTTTTGGGAGAAATCATAAGGGGGAGAGAGGAAAGATGGATTATGTTGATCGGCAGTGAGGTATTGAAGAGGGGAGGGAAGAATGTTAGGAAAGCACAGAAGTAGGAATAGAATAGGATGGGAGGAAGGATGTATACGGAGATGAAGAGGGGCCTGTTCTAGAGTAGGGTGTTGGGTTGTGTTCTGTTTGGAGAAAGAAGAGGGTGGTCGCTGTACCATTCGGTAGCTTGTTTCCATCCAAAATGTTCCAAAATAATAATAATTGTTCCATCTTTTAGGGTTAATATGTACCTAATATTAAATTTAATTGCAAAGAAAATAGTGTCCAAAGTAGGTTTTGGTATTCCTGATTACATGTATCAGAAAAAATGTACATTAAAGTGAGCATGTATTTATTATTTCCATCTTTCTCTTCCAAATTTAATCTAAACTTCGATCTTCAGTGCCACTAGATGCATTAATGGTAATCTTGGTGTGACATTGGAGAGATTAATTGCTTCTAAATTACAAAGGTTATGACTGTAGTAAATATGCCTATTTGTTTTCCTAAGGCCTTCGACAACTGTATTCATTGCTTTAATAGCAACTCTGTACTTTCTCATTCACAAGAGATGTAAATGCATTCATTAGTGGGAGTGCTATTTTTTGTAATATTTTTATTAGCGTTTTGGGATCATATTAGCTTTCCTTAAAAGAAAAATGCTGCAAAATTGTAGTAGTTGGCTTCTTGATTGCTCGAATAGGCTTTCATATTATCACTATACGTAGAAGTTTTCAGGAAGGTTATTATTTTTACAGCTATGCTTTTGGTATACTTTAATATGCTAGTACTGGCTGGGTTGATTTTTTTGTTATTTCTGCTAGTGGTGAGCAATTTGAAGTAATATTGAATCTTTTTTAATGTGTATTCATGAGTTTCGACAATAAGTCTGTTCTTCATTTATGACTACCCAGTTCTGTGTCATTCAGATGAATTGTTTTATTAGACATATACCTCCTTCCCTGTAAAACTTTGGTCTACTGAGGTACATTTATTTATGCTGTCTCTAAAAATCTGCCTAATTTATTATTTATTTGTTAAGTATCCTCACCTGAAGATTGAAATAAAGTGTTATCTTTGGCATAAATATCTTTGGGAATCAAATCTTTCACAGGTTATGAAGCCAAAAAAATGCTGTTTTTCAGAGGTGGTTTCTGTTTATACTCGGGCATCTATGACATGACTATTTTTAAAATATCAGAAAAAGTTAATGAAAATAGTAAAAAATCATGTCATCTGCTGAAGTCCGATAACAGCCTGTCAGTGCGATGGCATATGGTCTAGGTTGCATACTGAATTTGGAGCACTACCTTTTTTAGGGATTTCTACATTTTTGCCATAATTGCTATTAAAAGTTACTGCAGTGAAACCATCAGTTGTTGTAGAATGGTGGATTGATGTTGGATTTGGATATATTCAGCCATTTACTCAATTAAATCCCTTAACGCTATGTTGGGCATTCTCATGCTTATAATGACTTGATCATCTTGATTTTTATGTAAAATACTAGGTTTTGTGGTGATGTGATGGTAAAAATGTAGTGTTGTGGTGGTAATTATTACCATGCTTACCAACATAACTTTTTAATCTTAACCATTGAAGGAAATTTCTCATCGTTAAATCACATTAGTTTTATTGCAAAATACACACTAAAATTGCGGTAGATGTGTAATTGACACGGACAGTACTTTGCAAGACATCCATTGGGCTATCTAGACTGTTTATGCAGTTCTTTATTTTAATTCATACGGCAATACTTTTCCGTATTTCATTATTATTTCTGGTGAAGGTTTTGGTTTGATCATATTGAAAGTTATTTTAAAATCAATCAAATTGATTGTGACCTGTCAAAATATGGAACAGGCATAAAACTATGTACATATTTGGAAAATTGCAAAGCTATCATTTCATTTAACATAACCAAAATTACATTAGTGAAAGGAAACGTTAAGCTTTTATTTTTTAGTATGTTACAATTTGATTCATCATTTGTAAATATTTTCTCTGTATTAGACTTAAAATATTTCTCTTTACAAAATGTTTCAGTGGCGTTGTTCGACTATTCATGTTTTGTCATTCTCTGATTTTATCATTCATGTTCTCTCAACGTTATTTTAATAGAGTATAACTTTTGAATCAATTCAAGATCTTGGATTAATTCTTCCTATATCTTTCTACAAGTCTTTGTTAGAAAATACTGAAATATGACTGAAGCTAATCATATAAAATATCTAATGAAATTCAACAGTCATTTCTGTCATGGTGCAATTAAAGAATTATCTGGGGCTGTGTACTTATCTCCTTCAAATTAGAGATTTGACGTGAATGGCTGATGTGTAAAATTGCTCATTTCACTTTAGTGGCTTACACTCGAGACAAAGTAAAAAGAAATGCACATTTTAAGTTTTTTGTTCAATGGGCATTGATGCACTTTTGATTTCCACCCTCTTAGGTTGCACTAATATGTTTACGTCCACTTGCTTGTGCTTATTCTATGTATATTTTGTTATTTTACTCAACCTTGTATGCCAAGCTTTATTTGTGTTATTTTTTTTCGCAGCTATGGCCATCCTGATCGCTTCAAACTAAGGTGAGATGGAGTTCTTTCATAAATTCTTTATTAGTTTGCACAACTTGTGTTTTTGAATTGTTGTGTCTGCAAACTTCTGCTGGTGCTTTGCATGCGTTGGTGGTGTGCACATTTGTTTAATTTATTTCTGCTGGTTTTCAGAAACTAGAATTGTTGATAGGTTGCAAATGGGATTCCCTTCCCTTTGGCTCTTTAAGATGTGACTTAGGAAGAAGGAAATATGTTTATAGAGGGTTCCTTAAATTTTCAACCTCGTTGTGTTATCATTCCGCTCTCTTTAATAAAAGTAAATCAACTAAAACTGCAGGATTAGGAGTATTACATGTCGGACATAATTCTGTTTCCTAGTTTTTTGTGATAACCTTACCTTCAGTGGAGCACTTATGAAATGTTTGGTAAGATGCATATGTTGTTGGTTGGAATTTTTGTTTGGTTTTATGCTCTTAGTCTCTTGTTTATCATTCTTATTAATAACTTTATTTTTCAGGGAAAGATTCAAAATGTGTCAAAGTATTCAGTCTTCAGGGAAATTGCAGTTATCTCCAGAAATGGTCAGTATTATTTAATTTACATTGGGATGAAAGCAATTTTGTGGTGTGAAAATAGGTATTTGCACATGTCTTCAATAAACAAATTTTACATATATAAAAAGATGAAAATATTCAAATTTATTGTTGGGTGTTCCCAGCTCATGTTGTGTTCCTAAATGTAAAGTTCCTCAATGAAAACAAGTGATAATATTTATCAAAATAATCCTAATTTGATGTCATGTTACCAATGATTGACTTGCGTGTACACTTGATATGATCCTCCATTCTGTGACATGAGCGCAAGCTTTTATCATCTCTTTTTGAGCATTTCTCTTAATTGAGACTGATGAAATACTTCTTGATGAAAATCCCAAATTGCGTGTGCATTCATTGAGATAAAACAATTTCATATCAGAATACCAATGTGCATCTCACGAGTGATCTGAAGCAATCCGTTTCTGACTGCACGAATGGGTTCCCTCGTGCAGGATGTTAAGTATTTGGACCAAATGTTGGTTGCAATTAAGGGAAGAGGATGGGAATATGCAGAGGAGCTTTTATGTGTTGTGATTAGTTAAGTTCTTACGCTTTGACCATCCCTTCGTGTGCAAAAAAGTATTTAATTTCATTCGGCCACATTTTTCATCGGTTCGGGTGCAATGTGCATTTTAGACATGAGCCTATGTAAAGTATGATCTTTTAGGTGATGTTATGCTTCAATAATTTATTTCTCATGTTTGGAAAAGGAAAATTACATGAATATACGTGTATGTATGTATCTACATTCATATGGAGAATAATTCATGTTCTCCAGCCAAAATTTCCTTCCAGTACTTACTTAAGTCTGGTGCCTGTACCGCATGTAGTCAAGTTTGCAAATCCTTGCAGTTTGAATACATGTGTAGAGTTGCAAATAGTAACAAATGGTGCAGTAGTTGTCATTACCAGTATGAAAATTCACAAGTTTCTTCATTTGGATCTAACACTGGTTTTCAGAGACTTGTGAATGGATATGTAGCTTTGAGAAATGGGGCCCTGGATGTGTATTGAGTAGCGAGCAATGTTGTCGGTCAATTTCCACTGTGGGTTCGGGGCTTTATTTCATGTTGTGATTTATAATCATTCTGAGAGAGTTAAGGCCAGCATCAAGCTGAGATTGTCGTGTTCCGTACTTTTAAATATGCACTTAGAGTAGTTCACGGTATGATAATGGAATTTTTATTCTGTGTAATCTCTTATAAAAGCATATAAATTTTAGCTTTATTAAATCTCTGTAAAATTATTAAAACAGTGGCATTAGATAAATTCACCCAGAAATAACTTTGAATCAACTAAATTGCAGTTCAAAAGAACACACTGGCTTAACGTGGTGTGTATATGGTATTTCAATGCAACAAGTTTCATTGAAATGCACATTAGCGGTGACTCCGTTAAATGTTACTGTTGCGGCGTCTCCCGCAGTTTCTTTGGAAGTGTTTATGGTAGGATTATCCATTGATGCAGCTGTATGCAATATAGAGTGTAGGCTATAGGTAATTACCCTTTCAGTTTCTCAGTTCATGATTAGCAATTTTTTTACAGTTGCATAGTTGATTAAATGTTGTTTGTTATTGAAATAGAAGTAATACTGTTTTCATTATGAAGGGAGTTTTTTGTTGAAAAGGGTATTTTTGGATTTCATTTCATTTTGATTGTGTGTTATTTAGGTGACAAAGAAATTAGTGGCAAGAACTTGACATAACTGAGTGAAAAAGTATGAGCTTCCACAAAAATAAAAAGAGCATTTCTGTTTCTTTACCCTAAAACCATAAGAGAATTTCCAATGTGATAGCTGAATCCCTCATTACTTTTTATTGATAACAGGTTAATAACTGCTGGTTGAATGTTAATGAAATTCACATGACTAAACTAAAATTTGATTGTGCCTGGTCAATTTCAAAAGTATTGTGAGGATGCTGATACCATTTAATTGGTTTCATATTTTAGTTTCCCTCCATCTTTGATTATTATGGCAATAGTGGCTTGATTGATTATTGCTGTAATAATATATCAGGTCATAAAAGTAGAAATTTAATAGGTTTTATACTGTGTGACAAAGGTTTTAGAAAGTAATTGATAGCTATTACATTCAAACTATTCCATGTAGGTCTACGACTTCACATCTGATGATCTGCAAGACTTAGGTGAAATTGGTAGGGGTGCATTTGGAACTGTGAATAAAATGGTACATAGGAGAAGTAACACTGTTATGGCTGTGAAGGTGAGTTTTTCATCATCAAGACTCTTAAGAGTTGTTATTTTTAGTACAAGATATGATTTGGACTGGTCATGAGCATCAGCGCTCATTTGTACTTCTTTTTCAATTTTGATTAAGACATTTAAAATTTTTAAGCAAGATTCATGGTTTCTCTACCTTTATTTCTCCCTGGTTTACTCATAATTCCTATATGAAGGGTGAAATGAGGATCATGAACACCCCCTAGGTATCCATTGTCTTTGCAGAAGTTCATGATTAAATGATAACATGAAATATTACTGATAAAAGTGTTGCGTGATCACTAAACTCTTATGTATGTTGAAGGAGCATTTGTTAAATGTTTTCAAAATCCTTGGTAATGAAGCGCTGCCATTTTTTGACATTATAAAATAGTAAAAAGTTATGATTTTAGTATCTGTGTGTGTTGATTAATAAAATGCAAAACACTCAATAGGCTGCTAGATTATCAAAGTAGAGTTTGTTATTTTATACTCATTAACTTTCTGACCCTCACATTTGACATTTTTGCATCGTCCTCTCAAAATTTCCGTCAAAGGACCCTCAATGTTATTGTTATTGGCCTCACGTCAAGCAATCTGCTTCGATTCAATCCAGTCTCGATAGGTTTCAAAAGGAAAAATACCTCACTGCAACGTCCACATACTTTCACTGAACATTGCACCACTCTTGGGCAGAGGCGCACGTGTATACCAGTACGTGTATACCAGTTGTACGTATGCATTACATGTGATACATGTGCAAGGACATTAGACATAACTGATGTTGTGTATTGTTTAAATTGGTGTGTACCAGAAGGTGACTGCCCTTTCTATTTTTGGACGAAGACCTCGTAAAGAGTTCTCAACTTGAATTTCTGTATTTCCTTCCTCACCTTCTCTCTGAAGTCGGTGGTAATGCCTCATTAAATGTGAGTCTTGACGCTTTTCTCTTCCGCCTAGCCTCCAATCTTTCACATGCATTACCTGTACTTGGGGATTTTGTCCCTGTGATTCATATTTTACTGGAATGCTCTTAGAAGTACTTGGTTTTCTTGGTAGAGACGTTGAGGTTTTGTAGGTCAAGAAATAAAATTGTTTCTTGAAAGTGTCCGATTTCCAAATAGCTCCATGATAATTTTGTAAATGTCTTTGTGATTTGCTCACAAGCTAGAGATTTGTTTGTAACAGCCTGTAGGATTGAAATATACGTAGCTGTTTTATAATAATGTATTTTGTTTGATGTATCTTCTTCAGTTCCCACTTGATCACTCATTAACGCTCTTCAGTTCAAGAAGGTATTTTCAGCAAGTTTATGAAAACATTTCATGGTATACTTCATGGTTTCCGCTCAAAGTCTGCTTTTCCTAGCCATTGCATTCCTTGTGCACTCTAGTGCTTTTGTTTACCCTCTTCCCTCGTTATTGTGATGACCTTCAGTTATTTTTTTAAAGCCTCTATGATATGGCAGCATTATACAACTAATTTCAGCTTTTATAATTCCATGCTCACCAAATTTACAGAGAGCAGGCTTATTCCATACCTTCACGTATCAGAATGTATTGGTAGACTTTTCGCTTTGTTTGAATTTCATACAACAACCCTTCGGGGAAATACATCTTTTTGGAAAGAAAAACATTTCCATCTTTGCACTGATGGCAGCATAGGTTAAATTGATTGGCAACACTTGATGTCATTAATCTCCCATGATGGTGATGCCTCTTGCCCCACCACCATCACCAGTTCTTCCTCATGAATTGCATTTCCAACTATGTCCAAATCAAAAATGGGTCCAGTGCTTATGCTTGAATTGTGCTTATTTCTCAAGATATTATGAATAATGATTAATACTTAATTCACACAAAAAATTTGATGTATTTTGTGTTGTGTGTTCAATTTTATGTATTAATATTCTTTTTATAAAATTTCTGTTTATTACAATTGAATACCCATGATAGTGGGGAATGAAATAATAATAATAATTCATGTGATATTATTTATGTAAAGGGCTTGATAGGGTTTACCTGCCATGGTAGCAATTTTGACTAGTGAAATACATTCCATTCTTAATATTTGAAATTAATTTTTTTACTGAAAAAAATTGAATGTTTCCAAGTGTATGACCAAAAATAAGTTCTTTTGCTGGTACATACGTGCTTGTGGTATAAAGTGCTCAAGATTAAAAATCTTACTGTTTGTTCTGTAATGAGGTACCTATTTATTATTAAAATAATAATGCATAATAGGCTTTGGAAAATCTCATTAAAATCCCGGTAGGAGAAAAGAACCAGAGAGGAACGTAATTCATTTAGTACCGTGGTTCAGCTTGTATGGTGAAGATTGACTTGTACGACAAACTATTTTCGTTATTGTGTTGAATGCAGTAATAACTGCTTATTTGGTTCCTTAAGTTTATTGTGAGTGTCCTGATTATCTTAAAAACTATGAATTGCAATTAATCACAATGCAATAATTTTTCAGAGGATACGCTCAACAGTTGATGAAAAAGAACAAAAACAGCTCTTAATGGATTTAGAGGTTGTAATGAAGTCAAACGATTGTATATATATAGTGCAATTTTATGGAGCTCTTTTCAAAGAGGTAAGAATTATTCATAGTAAAGTAGTTCATATTTAATGGCAAATAATGACATGTTATTGAAAATTCATTTTTTTTCCAGGGTGACTGTTGGATATGCATGGAACTGATGGACACATCTTTGGATAAATTTTACAAATTCACCTATGAAAAATTGAATCAGAGGATACCAGAAAGCATACTAGGAAAAATTACCGTAGCGGTAAATACTTACCATTTTTATAATTGCTTTTTATTTGTGTTTTCCTTTTTCTCAAGAGTTATTTTGTCAAAAAGAAATTTCCCGATTGTTATTAATCATTGAATGAAATTCTTCCCTTTTTCCCATGCAGACAGTAAAAGCTCTAAATTACCTTAAGGAAAAACTGAAGATAATACATCGTGATGTTAAACCTAGTAACATTCTTTTGGATAAACGTGGAAATATTAAATTGTGTGATTTTGGAATTTCGGGTCAACTGGTGGATTCCATAGCAAAAACTAGGGATGCCGGATGCCGACCATACATGGCAGTGAGTTGTACATTTCTCTCTTTCATTCTAGAGTAACCAGACTGGAGAGCATTGTGAATGAATCAGATATCTTGGCAGTGTCCACCCATTTCATTATTGTTTATTATGACTTTCAAAATATTATGCTCTTTTACTTTAAATAGCTAATGAATGAAACTCAAATTAAGAAGTGCTCTCTTGGACATAGGTTCAGGTTTTGTATTTGCCCCTTCATTGTCACTTCATTCACTATTTAAATTTAAATGTGTGCAGTAAACCGTCACTAATAAAAAACTAATTGTGTTCAGCGGTAATCTGGACATTCCAGGAATTAGTTGCATGGAACCAACCTCATGGACTGTTCCCCCCTCATTTTTGTTGTGTGCCCTTGATCATCAATATCTTTAAAGACTACGTTTAATGCAACAGAACCCAGATATATGAAAAGATACCCTTTAAATATGAAGTAATCCTATTAAAATACAATTTATATTATAATTTTTTCATAGAAAATTTAATTTTAATTTAGTCTGTAATAGATATCAAAAGGGGCTCACGGTAGTTCAATGGTAGAGCGTTGGATTACTGATCAGAGGGCCTGGGTTCGATTCCCAGCGAAGCCTCTCTGGGCACCTGCAGCTCCACCCAAACTATGTGATTATTTGGGTAGCAGATCTTCCTGGGAAACCATAACCGGATAAGGGAAAGGAACTGGCCCCCCTACCCTGATGTGTGAATTTCGCAAGCCGCATAGGGCTTAGTACTGGGTGAACTCTGCCATCACCCACCAGGCTAGACTTAGGGTTGATTACTATGTTTTTAACTATCAAGTAATCTTGAGTGAAATGATATTAATGTACTTGTATTATATAAAAAATGGCATAATCCCATTTATTTATTCTAGTTCAATGTATCTAGCTAATTAATCTCTCTCAAGTTTCTGAGAAATCAATGAGAGCGAAAGTGTGCTAGTTTTATTTTGTAGCATTCAATTGTATTGATGTAAAGCACAATGGCTGATGTTCTCTAACCTTCCTCATCTGCAACTGGAACATGTACTCCAAATGATAATGTTTTGCTGTTGCCAAAATATTTAAGATGGCAGATTTGATTAATGGCATTTGAACTCTAGATATTGATGAAGTTAGCAAAGTGGGTGAATATGAAGGTTTGGCGAATGAAATAGCTCTGTGAAAACAGTTGTTCACATTTTCTGTGATGAACACCTCGCTTTAAATGGATAATGCGATTCTCACTTGTCTCTAGTGCTTCTCATCATTCATGTCATCGTAAAACATCTAGCAAACTAAAATTACTCCTTGATCAATCGAATAAAATGAGCAAAATGCCTAATAAATAACGTAGTTTTCGGCTTGAACCTGTGGAACTTATCTATTGCAAAATGGAAAAACAGCTATGTTAATTTACTTAGTTAAGTGGAGTTAACATAGCTGTTTTTTCTTTCCGTAAAACACCTGATCTTATCAATTCCACTATGTAATTTTTCAGAGTTAGGATGGAATTGTTGAAATTCTCCTACAGCAACAACTCTTTGATATTTTGAGTTACCATCTCCATTTCCTCTCTTCCTTCAGCAAATTATGGTATGACATGCACAAATGTTATGGCGTGAAATCAGATCTTTGGTTTCTCGGTATTACATTGATGGAAGTGGTGACTGGTATTTTACCCCATCCAGGAACCTTGGATTCACTTGTTAAAAGTTATAATGTTTCTGAAAAAACTCTGGTATGGGTCCAGTTCATGTTGCATGATAGATCTGAGATAACTGTGGGTCATATTCAGTCATCAGTCATTCCAAATTTCTCTTAATGGTCCTGCACTATCATGTCAGCCCTCTTGAACTCCACCAGGCAATTTTAACGTAAAATTAAGCCTCCTCCAAAATTGCAATAACCATTCACTATTTATGGCAAAGTTCTCTCATGCAAGTACATGCCTACCGTACATGGCACTACTGTTTGTCAATGCCGGGCATTCCTGCACCGAATGATTTTGTTGCGCATAATCCCCTATGGACAGATCCCTTTCCTTTACTTCTGGTAAGCCTATAATTTTCCAAGTCTGCATTTTAATTTTCTGTACATTTTACATCAAACCTTCGAGCAAATAGTTTTGGTCTTAGCCTTCTTCTTTCTTATTGTCTCTAGCAGCACCAAACTTGAGGCTGAAGCCCCTTCATCCAATTTATCATAAATATTCACCTTGCCCGATGCTTAGACGTTATATGTTCTCTTTGATTGTCACCCTCTTTCAGTCCCAGTGTCTAAACTTGCATTCTCTCTCTGCAATAAAAACCCATACTTATTGAGTATATGGGGAGTCGAAAAATCCCACAACTGGCCATCTATTTAAAATGTGTACTTGTCTCTCCTACACCAAATGTGTGGTATCTGGACAGCCAAATGAACTATTTGTTTCATTTTGCAATTATTTATGATAAATGTAAATCATACTACAGGAATCCTGATGCATCAGTAAAATATAATTATTTTCAATCTCAGTCGTGGGAAGTTGTGAGCATAGCATGTTTTTCTGCATGATGGAGCATTGCCGGTTCTCCTGAACAACCTGCACTAAATGGACAGACTGTAATCTGCATTTTGTGGGAGTCTCAATTTGCTGGGGTCAGGTTGGAGAGGGTTTACTAAATACATATTGATCAAGTTATTGACATGGGTCCAGCTTCATAGACAATTATCATGTTTATTGGCTAAATTTCCTAATTACTGTTCATTTATGTTAAAATTATTAACGCTGACCATCATACTTTAAGATTTGAAAACTATGAGAGAGGCATATTTTCGAATTTCCAAATTCTGATTATGATCAGTGATTATGTAAAGAATGTTTGTTCATGGTGATGAGGCAATGTTATTGGCTAACATGCATGTCTATTATTATTATTATTACAGAAATACATCTTAGTATCACTTGGTTAAGATAGTGAAATTAACTGCATAAAACTTAAATTCATATGTATTTATAATTTTTGAATTTATGTAAAAGATCTGATATTTATAAAATTCTTGCATGAACTCAACAGCCCGAAAGGATTGACCCCCAGCGAGCTAGAGGTTATGACGTCCGGTCAGATGTTTGGTCTCTGGGTATTACATTGATGGAAGTGGCGACTGGTCATTTCCCCTATCCTAAGTGGAACTCAGTTTTTGAGCAGCTATACCAAGTAGTTCAAGGGGACCCGCCGAGACTGTCTCCATACGAAAATGGCAACACGTTTACGAGGGAATTTGTTAACTTTGTAAACACATGGTAAGTGAAGATGTTTTCTTTGATTGAAATAAATAGCGTGTTTGATATGGCCTGATTAAGCATTTTGCTGAAGAGCTAGGAAGGCTGAAGCAGTGTAATCATAAAAGCAAGATATCCTATGAGCAATAAGAAATTTTTGTAATCCAGAAATGTCTTATATTTTATTAGTTATGTTGGTGATTGGTAAGAATGTTTAAATTTAGAATTTCTAAATACCTATCATCTAAATACCCAATGTTCTTGAGAAAAAATGCATGCAAAAACATGTATGTTTAGGATAAGGGTGGTTTACCTCCGCAAGAAATGACAAATTAGGAAAGTGAGAGGGGGTAAAATCATGTAAACAGAAAGGAAAACAGGTGTACGTCATACAGGGTGCAGTGATAAAGCTCCAGGACTGGTTGACTAATGACAAATGAGTTGCTGTTTGATTTACTTATTTCCCTTTCTGACTTGTTCCACTCTGAAGCAATTCAATATTCCTAGTGGATGTGACTCTTCTGGATCCAAGTGAACCAAAACATAGATTAAACGCCACCTGTGACGTCTTTTGTGGTTTTTCGTTGATCTCGGCAAACTAGCTGTGCCATTTTTTTCATGTTTTCATGGCTAAATTGCTGAAGGCTGTTCAGAATGCTCTTCATTGATTAATGTGTGCTCTGCTTATAAAGTTAAGAGTACCATTTGAAATGTAATCCGGATCTTGGGCTCCTGCTTAAAGACCTTGGTCAGCATTGCTTAAGTTTCTTTTTTTTCATCTTATTGGCTTCAAAAGAAACTTTTGTGCTAACGTATGAAAGCGTAATGATGGATGAACATAACTGATGTTGAAACAAAACTAAAGAAAAATTCCGAGACAAAGGTAGTGAGTGACATTGATTCATCAAGCCTTGGAAGTCAATTCAAAGAAACTGCGGGCGATACAGCGACAGTAATTTGTTAACAGAGTCATCCATTAATGCGCATTACAATGCAGCAATTTCAAAGTGTTAAAGTCATTCCCTTTGACCAGGGTTGAAAGCACACGGTTGGATATCAAGGGATTTGGATTCGAATCCTGGGCAAGGCTAACTATTTTTACTCTTTGTAATTGTTGCACTGTACTTGGGAGTCAACTAAATAAAGGTGACGAATGAATATCACATAATTCTCATGTGTAAAAATTAACTAATTGTTCCGTGCATCATGCAATAATTGACTAAATCATTAAATGTCTGCCTTTACGTAAATTATTTGGATTTTGTTATGATTTGGTGCATCTAGTAAGGGAATAATAATGCGTGAATCTCTCTGCGACAGTGTTCATCTTGGTAATTAAATATACTAACATAATTTGGAACTCTCATAACTCCCTGGAAGCCACAAGAAAAATCTTTATGTCCTGGGCATTTCTTTTAAGTACTTAAGTAAGTAAGTAAGTAAGTAAGTAAGTAATTTTATTTGCCCAGCAGATTTGTACAATTGTAAAAAACAAGCACAGATATAGGACACGTCAATGTTATATAAAGAAATGATAAATACTAAGTACATGTTTAAATACAAAGAAACTCATGGGACAAGAAGTTCATTAATAGAATAAAACATTTTACAGAGTAAATATTTCTGAAGGTTGAGCTTAAATATAGGCAGCTTATGTTGTGCTTTCAGTTCTTTAGGAAGTTTATTAAAAATCCTGAGGCCCATATGTTTAGGTCCATGGGCGGTGGTACAGGTTCTGACAAAGTTTTGGTGGAGGTCAGCAGAATGCCTTGTGTTATAATTGTGAACGTTGGCATTGGAAAGATAACTAGAGAAGTTGCTTTTGACATACAAAGATGCGCAATACATATACACGCAGGGAATGGGTAAAATTTTCAATTTTTTAAAGAGGGGACGACAGGATGCTGCATGAGTAGCAAGGCAAATAAGTCGGATGATCCGCTCTTCCCAGTTAATCAAGGTGCTTCCAACTTAATTCCTCCAAAACATTCCTCCATCTTGCCTATGCTTTTTTCAGTGCATTTTCTTTGCTTCTTTCCATTGTTAAATATCAATGCAGAAATTTGTTAGGATTGTGATAGAAAAGTGTCGAGTCAGCTACTGAATGGACCGACCACATGATGGCATTTATTCTCCACTGAGAGCAAATGCAGCGCCCATCTTGCCGAGGTTTTTTAGCACCCAGCTTGTCATGCAAAAATGAAAGCATTGCACTTACCTTTTGATATAACGTATGCCTGTGGCCTCAACTAATTTGCCACCTTTGATTTGTTGATCACTCAAAACCATGTCGAGGATTTTGTAAATCATTTCAAAGGAAATCACTTCTAGTGGATTTCCTAAATGATGTTCGTCATTTATGGATTTACGGCCCCATTTAAACTCATTTTCCTTAATTGTAAACCGTTGCAAACACGGGAGCAGATGTGCCATGAACTTGATCCAAATTAACTTTGACCTCTTTCAATGTGAAGTCTTTCAAACAGAAGGGTTTAATTAAGGGTTTAACCTCACAAACCTCGTTTTTTCCATTTATTTAATTTAAAAAAGTTTGTTCTTTCAATGGAATATGAAAAGGAAAGCATGTAATGGATATATTACTTCAACAGCTGTCTAGTGAGAGGCGAGGCTTACTAAAAGCAAGCCTTCTCCTATGCTAGGAGTGCTATCTCATGGATTTTCTAAGAAGAGACTGAATTACACCGTATTTAATGAAACAACCTGCTTCACATGGTATCATCTCAGTTACATTTAAAATAAAAATTTAGAGCCTCTAAATGGGAATGGAGTGAAGTAGAGATGAGGAGGAGGATATTGTGGAAGTGGCAACGGACAAGGCATTTGATGGTCAAAGCTCAGTGTTTGCCGTGCTGCATGATTACCAGCTTTGCATTTGTCATGTGTGGGGGTGGGGGAAATGCCACTCTAGTGTCCTCTTTTAAGTGTCAGCTAAAACGTGAGTTCTTGGTGTGTTTGCTCAGATAAGTACTCTTTGCACCTCCCTGCAAACCATCCCTCCCCGAGAACTCTGTTTTAGCCTGTGTGTGATTGGCCATTGTAAATGATAATCAAGGATTGAAAACCCCCAAAACGAAAGAAAGGTCGAGCATTTCCAATGGTGTTTTTTTGAACCAGAATTAGCAAATGACAAGGATGGACCTTTAATTGCAGAGTTGTTTTTTTCTATTGCTGTTGGCAGTTGATGGTAAGGAAGAAATTATGAGAAACTGCAGCTCTTAAGGTAGCTTTTTTGGGGAAAAATCTTATCAGTGGAACATATCTCCATAAAAGTTAAAAAGACAAGAAAAAATAAAGAATTAAAAAATTGAAAAAATGGATGTATGATAATGACATGTTGGTTTCTGAGGCCAATTTATTTTAGACAATATCAGATCAGAATTGAATATCCCTTATTTCCTGTGAAAGACTATGAAAACAAGTCTGCATTTGTTCAAGTTTAAGTTGTTCTTTTTGAGACTGGCAAAAGAAAATGCACTTGTTACATATGAGTTAAACCAAATAAAGTCTTTGTTAGTCCACTTCTCTAGCAAAACAGTGTGACAAAAAATCTTAATTCATTGTCATAAAGAAGCAATCAGGAGACTTTTTGTGGACTGTGATAATTTATTTCCTTAGTTATGCAATTTTTAAGGTTTGAGTTGCGTTGCACTTTAATATTTGGAGATAAGTTTGATAGTTGGTTCATGGCCAAATAAAACAGTAATGTGCATGTCATTTGGAGCTGTTTGCTGAAATGAAAAAATCTGGAACATTGGGATTTCATTTGAAGAACAAAGATTTTCCTTGGGTGCTGGTCCTTTTTTGTTTGCACAAGTGGCTGGTAGTTTAAGCTCTTTGAAATGTTTAATAATCTTCCGATCCTACTTTTTGATTATTCTGTCTAATTTGAATTTGTCTTTTTCCAACAGTTTGATCAAGGATGAGACACAAAGACCAAAGTACAATAAGCTGTTAGAGCATCCATTTATCAAGTGCAGTGACGAAACTGCAATTGATGTGGCCTTGTATGTGAGTGACATACTAGACCGTATGTCCAATAATGGAAGGACCATGTTCACAATGAATGATCCCTGATGTCTTTGGAAAGCCTTGTTGATTGCATTTACTGCATCCCTACAATAATGCAGTTATCCATCTCACACCGTTTGGGGCTGTGGCCGTTTTTATGACCTTGATTACATTTGAGGAAGATAATTATATAAATATATGTGACATCAGGTGGGTATCAGGGGTTTGCTTGAATTTCAGGATATGTGCCACTAGATACCCTTTTCCAAAGGTTGTTCTGTTGAGGCTAGCGTCTCAGTGTATGTTGCAGTGAAGTGACAAATGTGATATAATAAATAGAAGCTCATAGCAGGAGTTTTACGTTGTTTTAGCCTGATGGGATCTTAACTTGGTTGAACAAGTTGTTTTTTGCTCTTTGCTCTCTTGACAGTTGTGAGTGAAAGAGTTTTGGAATTAGAAGAGTTGAACTCAAGCTACTTGGAAACGGGGAGAAGGCCTTTTACCCCAGAGTATTGTCTTTTATTAAATTCGTATGTCTTGTGAATGATCAGTTGTTTTAAAAAAAATATATAAGCAAGTTTCTGACTTGCTCATTTTATCGCAAATCATTTGGAAAATGAAATTAATGTATATTGAGAGTTGTGGTATTTATATGTATTATTGAAATTTGAGTTCTTTTAAACCAGTTTATGTTCAGTTCCTGGAATTTCTATTTCAAATGAAATGCAGTTGTATGAACAGATTGTGCCATTAGTGCTCCTGTGCATTAGTCAAGCAGTTAGTGTAATCCATTGCTGAATGATCAGGTAATGTTTGAAGCTGGTGCTCTTATTTTATTAGGTGAGTTGGCAAAGGTTTTTATTATATGGGTTAGACAGCACACATGTCTCTGTGCATCTGCCGCAGAGTATTGGATCTAGTCAATCCTGACTACAGAAAGTCAAAGGTCATCTTTCTACATTGTCTTCTTTTGTCATTGATTTTATTTCTAAATTTTATTTTATAGGGGTTCGTTATTATTTCTGCTTATATTAGAGACCAATTGAATGTACCTACTAAACTAATTTTTAATGTTGACGTCTTGATCTTGCATTAGATGTGATTGTTTCCTATGACATAGACGTTTACAGGTACAGTTGAATGTCATCGCTTACAATGCCAGGGAAAGGAAATGTAATGGAGTTATAAGTAACTGCAATTTCTTAAATAAAAATTACACTTTTTATCATCTCCCTGGAATAAGATCAATTTTGAGTTGTAAATTGCAGAGGGTGACTGCAACGACACACCTACATACTGGCATGAAAATGCTAGTACATGTAAATACACACGAGAGCCCCAAGAAATCCAGATTCTCTGGGCCAAAATCCTTTTTACAGCGTTTGACTTTTTAAGTTAAAATTTGAGTGGCTCAATGACAAATAGCTGTAAACCAGTCCATAGTGTTAATTTATTTCAGTCTAGTTTTCAAAGTCTAGTGTAAGATTTTCACGCCCAGAAAATGCCATTTCATCAGTACAAGACAATTATCTGTATGGTTTGTTCCACCACTTAATGGTTACATTTCGTAACTATGATGGTTGAATAATCGTGGATTTATTTATGGGATAGTTAGGAAAACTTTGTTTGTAATAAAGATGTTCATAAATATCACAAAGCTATCAATATTTTCGTATTCCTAAAATAAAAGTAGTTTTGTTAATGAGGATTATCTCTAGAATTTCGACAAAAACTGCTTCACAATCTTATTATCTTCAGAATTTATTCACTTTTTCATAACCTTATCTAAGTTTACAGATAAGCTCCTGAATGTCCATTGCTTTCTAGTTACATTCCGTTAAGTATCATTCCATCGCATATGTAACGCAAGTGAATAATGCCCTCATCACAAACTTAGACTTTCAAATCATTCTTTTGTTTTGATGAGATTGATAAATAGAAGTTTGATAGCATTGAATTGATTATGTTCTTGTTGTAGCTGTAATAATTTTTTGGGTGCTTGTGCTTGATTGGAAGGAGTGCAACCCTCAAAGTTAACAAGACTTGTTTTTAACGTCAGTGGTGACCTTAATGGCGGTTCAAGCCAAGATATAGGACTTTGGAATTCTGGATTCAAAATTCTCAACTATGATTATTTATTTTCTCTTTCTTGAGCATTCATGTACTAAACATCTGTAGCACTTAATTATGCATATTTAATGTTGAAACTGGGAATTATTAGGATTTTTTTCCTATTTCCATACACCAGTATTACTTGGGAAAATTGGAGTTATTTAATTTTACTGTGAACCAAATCAAAATTACTTGCAAATGTATGGGGGAAAGTACATATTAACCTTTTTTTGGGCTGTGATAGAATTACCCAGAACCTAAGTATCGCTTTGAGACAATACTTATTTATTCTTTCTTCTATAGTCTTTCAATGCATTATATCTTTGTCATGTAATTTATCCCAATTTTGTTAGTAATGCCAAAGTACAAAATGGAGACCTTAGATGTTAGTTAACTGTTACAGCTTTGTTTATGAATGAAAGTAATTTATTGTTTTGTGAGTACCTACCTAATTATTTTTATATAAATGACATTGACTTGAGCATTTAGAATTGTAACTCTTTTGAATGTTGTCATTGTTGGATTTTTTATGAAATGTTAAAATTTTGTTTTTTGGTTTATTTTTAATATACAGAAGTGTATATTGTTAAATTTCCTAATATTGTATTAATTCTTATGTTCATTTTGTTCAACATTGGCATGTTTAAGATTCATTTATCAGTGAAATGCCTTCAATTACAGTCTTTCAAGTGAAAAATAGGTTCTGGGTTAAGTTCATAGGTGAGCTTGTTTGCATTTTATATACATTTCAACCATGATATTTTGTTGTGTTAGTATAGTTATAAAAGAATAATTGGTTGTTTTAAGTTTGTCTCATTTTAAATTATATGATGCATTTTAAATGTGTAACTTTCTGTGGCATCATTTGCATATATGTTGTAGGTTCGATAAGAGATATTTCTTTGTTATTCGGACTATTCTTAACATTCCATTCTTCAGGGCGAATTGTTATATTCATCATCGTATATATAAAATTGATAAGGTCATGCATGAGAGTGAAATGTAACATGTTACTTACATTACTGAAGAAAAATAAAATGGCAGTCATGTTTAATAAAGATTTTATTACTAACATAGAGTGACTATGGAGAAGTATGTATGCTGTCATTTTCCCCCTCTTCATTGTTGAATGGAGGGTTGCAGGATCAATAATGCGTGAAAATTATTGTTAAACAGAAATTTGCTGCTATCAATGTGCATGCCGTACACCAAGCTGCATTACATGAGCAATGTAAACAATGTTGCCAAATTGCAAGTTTTATATTTAGCAAGCAAGTAGGATGTGTACCTAATGAAAGATATATAACTATCCTAGACCACGGTGAAAGATATTTGAATCACATGTGTTCACCACCATTCTCGTATGGATGGCGGGTATTTGTGAAAGACGAGCACTGATCAAGTGTTGATACCTTACATTGTTGTGAGTACTTCGTCTGAATGATATTAACACTAAAGAAACTATTCCAAATGTCTTTACCGTGAAATGGACCACTTGATTGCTCAGTTTCATGTAGCCAACAAGAAATCTTACTATTAACGCCCCAAAAGTCCTTTGTGCAGTCCACCATAAAGCAAGGATGGAATCAGTGTTATTCCTGATGGAACAATATAATCTAAGTAGTTTCTTTAGTAAAATTGTCAATAAATTTAATTTTGTTCACTTTACCACCTTCAGTGTTTTTCAATTTCTAGAAAACATTTAATTTGTCATGGCTGTGAAGTCTCATCTCTGGATACATAAAGAAGCAGTTTTACTCTGCCTCCACTCCACTACTTGCCCTGTTTCACTAGTTAAGTGATTTGTGTTTATTGAATAAGATTTTACTAACTTGTCCCACTAACGCACCAATTGTAAATTTGGAAAGGACCCTGAAAATTGTTTAATTTCCGAAGATTGAGGTGTGTCTGGTAGAATTTCGGTCATAATGCAATGTGAGTGTGTATTATGGAGTAATATGTGAACAAATCTCTCAAAGTAACGAGCACATTTAAAAATATATACATGCCGGTAATTTTTTATGAAAATAACATTACTGCATTGCAACTTCTTTTAAATATTTCAACTGACCAAAATATTACACTCAGCTTAAATTTGATTGAAAGAATCTATGCAAGGTATTCATTTTTTCTTGAAGTGTTAAATTTCACTTTGTGCAATCACCTTAGAGTAGGTGCTTTGACTCTTGCAAAATAAGGACAAATGATAATTAAATGAGTAATATTAGCTTGGTTTGGGTGTTATATCTGGCAAAATACTTTTCCTGTAATATTTATAAAAGGTGGACGTTGTTGCTACCTCCTAAACGTTAAGGTATTGCAGCAGTAACTGTCAGGAGAACTTCTCGTACCCATCATCCTCAATAATTGCTTAGGGCATTGAGAACTATTTCATTATATCTTTGATTACCCGCATTGTGGCAGAGCTCAAAATGACCTGCTTGCCGTCGAAATTTTATCATTATACGGTCGTATATTAAATTAATGCTATTAGTTGCTCAGCAATGGTACTTCTTACCGTTCTCGAAGGAAATTTCTCCAAACATATATTAATTTAGGGTATTGCGCACATATATAGGTTAACATGTGTATTGACTTCCACTCGCACAAGTCGCTATTAGATGATTAATTTATGATATTACGCACCAATACAATTTAACATTGTTATGCATAATTGCAGTGACTTCCACGCGCACGAGTCGCTATTGCATGCCTTCGTGAATCGTAACTCAAAGGAACAAGACAAAGGAAATGTGCTGTCTTCAGGTAAAAAAATTAAAGTCATGTGCCTGCGGGCTGAGAGAAGTCCTCATTTAGGAATGCAAAAGATGGTACGCCCCTTACTTTCAAGACAGTATTTCCATCTAATTTCGAGGAATGCTGTAATACTCTCGACTTGAACGATATAAGTTTCTTAAAGCCTTAACCCCGTACATGGTAGAATTACTTGATGGGTGACACTGAAGTTTTAAGTTAGATAAATGATATTATTAATTAATTTGCAGTTAGGGTTATATCTACGCAATCTTTCAAACCTAATCGACTTTTCATAGGACCTCGGGTAACCATCGTACTCTCGCAGATTGCTCGATTAATGTTTAGCTTTTGTTTTTGTGTTCTGACGTAATGTAGGTGGAGCCTACGGAGCTCTAGTTATCTACAGTTTGGAATTTTTTGGTTATGTGTATGTTAGTTTGTAATCTTTATAGTGGTGTTTAATTGGAGGGTCCGCGGTTTCTTGGTCAATCATTGGCCTTAATGTGGTGAATTTTAAAATCTCAGGTGTAAGAAAATGAGTAGTACCTCGTCTCATAGCGCCGAGCAATTTAGTATCAATGGTAAGTTGTAATTTTATGAATTAACCGTTTTATCGATGGTTTAAATGAACAATATTGAATTTGAAATATTTTTTTCAACCAATTAGCAACGTTTGAAATGTATGCTAATATTCTTCCGTAACAATCAGCTCCAAGGTATCAATTAACTGTTGCTCAATCGCGGATATGAGTCACTTAACTATCCCAAGAATTTGCCTCTGTATGTGTAAGCAACATCAGGAAGAAAACTGATTTTTCCTCCTTTATGTGCAATTCACCTATTTTCAAAATTAACCACCCCAGTGAAAGTATTTCTGATGCATTGCAGACTAGGTAAGTATTATTGTAACATTGAAGCGTTGGTTTTGTTTTAAATAAATAGAAGATGCTTGCCAAATTTATTACAATATTTCATACCACGAAAGTATTTTCGCAATTAGTGGATTATCCGAGGATATTAGCAACATTTCTTACTTTCCTTCTCTTAGATACATTGTTACAATATTGCGTGTGTTGCATTTAGAATAATAAGGAACCGTTGCAGACGGTTGTGTGCATCTTTGAAATGGAATCACTATTTAGTGTATCAAAATATAGAATACCATACTAATACCGTTTCTTCTCACTGAAGATCTTACCCCGGAGCAACAAAAAATGTTGATAGACATCAGGCGAAGAAAAACGGAGTTGCTGTTAGAAATACAGGTCTGAAAACTCAGAATAATCTTTGCACTGCTGGCATGCTCAAATTTTCTTCTTTTATCAATTCTCAAATGCTCTAGTGTATTTTGTATCTCAATTCGTAAAATGTAATTCATATTATTTCTGTGATGGTTTTTACACAACCTCTAATTTCCCTTAAAACATTTATTTATCAATATTGTGTCAAATTAGTTGTTCATACGCCTTACAACTTGTCAAGTTGTTATCATTTTACAAAATAAGATCAGGTATCTTGTAATAGTGTTTTTTTTGTTTATTAATGCCGCCGGAATGGTTACCAATATTTGGCAGAGGCTAGTGAAGGGTTTCCTCCCAGAAAGAGAAAATTTGAAATGTATTTTCATTCTGATTTGTTTGTTAAAAGTGTATGCCATGTTTCTTTTAGCGGAATAGGTCCCTGGGAACTCCACGAAAGTATTTTTTTCAGCTTGGAATCATATCCATAGCTCAGATTAATTATGTAGAAATTAGCAGATAATTCCTCTTTAAGCCTATTAGTATCATATGCCTGATTTTTAGATATCTTTGCAAATGCATGGTTTGAAACATGCATACATGAACAAAAATTGGATTTATGAGGTGCTCTGACATCATGAGTACTACCACATAGCGGAGAAAAACTAATATACAGTGATACAACAAAAGAACTATTTGACCCATTGACATTTGGATAATCTTGATCATGTAATTGCTCCTGGTCAATGGAGTTAGAGTTAAGCAGAAGGTCGATATCTGTTCAGATTATATGATCTAAACTACAGTTTTTTTTCACTGCAGTATCTTGGAAATGATCTGATAGCTTCCACATCGAAATTATTCTGAGTTCCATATTTAAATAAAATTGGCTGAAATAATTTGGACACATGATTCATAGACCTACAAGGAAAAATAATTCTCGTGTGTATGGGTTATTATTATTTGTTATCCCCCAAAAATGTGCATACATTAGAGTATTATATACTAACATCAACATTATTTGGGTAACTTAGTGACATTCAAACTGTGACACTACACACTTGATTAGTTTTCAAATCTTTGACTATAAATTTTATGGCATTTCAGTGTGGTTGTAAAAAATTTTCTTGTATGACTATAATTGCAGAGCTTGATTTTAGTAAATGTGAACATAGGTAATGCATGAATGTGTGGGTCTGGCTTTTTATAACGCTTAGTAATTTTCTTACTGACTAAAGTAGAGAGGCGTAGCATGTGGCCATGGTTAAAACTGGTTTAATTATACTTGAATGGCATGAATCAACAGAAATGGATGCATCAGTTTAGTGATTTTTGGTCATGATGACTATTTAAGAGTATACGAAACTAAACTGGTGTGAAGTTAAAAGATTGCAATTGTGTTGTTTAAGGATGTGCATTAAAAATAATATTTTGGGCAACATTGTTGTAATTTCACATGTAAAATGTTTGCAGTTTATGTTTTCAGGGAGTAAATATGAAAACAACATAAATACTTTGTAAATATTCCTAATATTTTATAATTTTTAATGTCCCCAGAAATAGTTTGATCATATTATTGACTCGTTCTATGCATGCATATGATGAAATATGCAAACAAGTTGGGGAGAAATTTCACATGGCGTTTGAATATTAAGAGGAAATTATATGGCCACGTTGAAGTGCATTTATGAATTACTATTACAATGATTATGGTGGTGAAAAGGTAATTTTGAGAGGAAGATCATGATTGACTGCGAACATTGAGAATTTCAATGTTCGCTGACTCATGATTTGTTGGGGTCCCTTTTAATGCTTGGCACTGTACCCAAGTGTTTGTTGTTACCACTGAGCTATCTATTCGTGATGACCTTTTGTTGCTCAGATTTTCCTAAATATAAAATACAATACTTTTTGACAGGAATATTTTGTTAAACTCGGGTGACTTACCAGAAGGTAATCATTTTCCTATTTTTATTTTGTTGTTGTATTTATGCCTTGACAATTTGTACCTACATGTTGCTGCCACACGTTTCATTTGCACCGGCTGATGCCCTACGTTTAAATGTTTATTTACTGCATTTGTGAATGATTAACTACGTTTAGCATTTTTTTCTGTCAATATTGTTCTATTAGGTCAAGGGAAGAAGTAGGTGAAATCTCATTGGTAAATTGGTTTTTTTATTTACATAACATCAATAACTTGAATGAAAGAATAATTGAAGTTGAGGGAATCTATATAGCATGCGAACCATGGTGAATTTTCATCCTGTGTAGCAGTGAAATGATAGAATTTGGTATGGAAATTTTAGTATCCAGACATTGTGTGTGAATAATTTTGGTAATAATGTGTGATTGATTGGTTGATTCATAGTGATTTGACAATGATTGCCCATTCCCATTTTAATCGTGATTGTGACCCTCGAATTTGAATATCAATAACTTTGGCAACCATTCCCGTGAGCTAGCAGAAACAATAACTTTGAACATTCTCTGGATGATTTTCTGAGCATCCCTGATTGAATTTGGTACATTTCAAGAGCCACGTCATTGTAATTTGGTAACTCACAGTATTCCTGATGATGCACCCTGCAATAGATTTGTAATCTTTGATGTAAGTTTCTTGAGCGACAAAACAGCAGCCTCCACAACCGACCAATATTAATTACTTTAGATAACTAGCCATTGATGTGCCATTTATCATGTCAACTTGTTGCTTGGGCTCCAGTGCTAGATTATAAAAAGAGTAATGATTGACTTATCAAGCTCGTTTTTCCTCAGAATGCATCGGTATGCTCCTGTAATTACCAAAGCACCTACACACTTGTTGAAGTACTAATCAGATAATACTACTGTACATATTTTCTAGAGAGGAAATATTAAAATATTTTTCATTTGGTTTAAGTGCTTTCATGGCGAACAAATATATAAAAATATGGTCTGTCCCTTGTAATAAGTAGAATAGATTTGGGGGAAACTTCATTGCAGAACAAAGTACATATTGCTGAAACTCTTCTAAACAGCACCCTTGTGCACCAACATACGAATGTCAGTGCCTATGCCATGCTTCTGGTATGCTTCCTGGAAGGTGTCAACCGGAATCTTGTTCAGGCAACTCGTCACACCCTCTGACATAATCCAGTGGTTCAAATTGGTACTCAAAGGGGTTGTACATGAGTCATACTCAAAGGCCCATGTCTCATCACCAGTAACCACCTGTTCTAAAAAATTCGCATCACTTTCAGCGTGATCCTAGAGGTCCGAGGCAATATCGTCACACAAGCAGTCTTCCGACGGCACCTTGGGGACCATCTTGGCACGCAACTTTCTCATGACTAAATCTTCTGTAAGAATGCAATTCACTCTGGTTTTCTGAATATTGCACTCTTCTGCAATCACATCCTAAGACACTTGGGGGTCAATCAGAATTTAGGATGTCTCCAATGCAACCTAGTCTCAGTTTGGACGTGTGTATCATTCCTCACTTCTCCATCTCCATAAGCATTTTTAACCATGGTCATGGTCTCCAAGCCAGATTTCTCAAGTTGAATGTAAAACTTAATCGCATGTCAGTGCTCCAAGGAAAGTGGCATTGTAAATTTTTGACATGATCCTCGAACAGGGGTTCAGTCTAACAGCGATACGCAGACTGTAACAACGCGTAGACAACTGACTCAGTTTGTATTGTTTTCGCTAGGCCTTTCACCATTTTTCCTGCAGTAAATTGTCCCAAATGTTCTTTTTGCCAGGAAAGATCATGTTACTTACTTTTTGGGCCCCGTATTTGACGAGGTTGGTGTAGACTTTGAACCTTGTTTCAATTGTCAATTCACAAGACTATGTAAACAGGGTTGATAAAATTGGTAATTTTATTTATTGAGGCAATGTTGACGTTGGCATTGCTCACTGCATTTAATATTTAATGTGGAAGGTGTCCAGAATTTCTTTTAGAATTCCTAAGGAACACTTATCACCCATTCGTGTTTAATGTGTAAATTTTATTTTGTTTTGAGGTATCTCAAACAATATTGCATTAAAATACTAAGCACTGCCTCACAATATCATGCATCAGACTAAGGAAGTGCCGCAAAGTCTCTGAGATCATTCGATGTATTATATTTTTCTTACCACTCCATGATACTGAATGAGGACATTTCTTGGAACTCGGGAAGCTGAAGTCAATCCATTGCCTCATCATCAATGAGTTCACATCTGAGGGATGCGGCATTGTGGCATGTTTCATTTATTACACCCTAATCCATAAAGCCCTTATAATGGATATTTAGGACACATGCAGTGAATAGGGATTATTTAGGCAGGAGAGATTGAAACCTCACTCTTTATTTTGTTGTTATCCTAAATTCATACAGAGCCACCAAGTTAAATCTTTTGCACACTGGACCTTCACTAAAAAAATTAAGTGTAACTTCAGCAACATGAACCAAATGAATTAATTTGTGTGCATGTGCTTACAGGCAGCAAATGCTCGGATAAATCAATTTTATTTTGGCTGAACGGAGTGAATCTCAGTATGTTTGCACCTTGATGCACGGATGGTGATGCAGTTTGACGGTGATTTAAAATCAGAAAAAAAACAAATATTAGCACATTATTATTATTTTTCAATATGAATGGCATAGTATTCATTCTATCAATTCAATAATATACGAGGGTCATCCGGAAAGTAGTACCCGCTCGTGAAATAAAGACACAAAAGTAAATATTAACAAACATAAAAAATTTTATTTGAAAGAGGATACTTTAAACTACTTCTCAACATAATCTCCAAGCAAATTAAGGCATTTGTCATAACGTGTGACAAGTTTCTGTATTCCTGCTGCATAGTCCTTCGCCGCCAGCTCATTGAGATACGCGAGGGACCCATCTTGCACAAATTTTTGCATAATGCAGATGGTGTTTAACAATTTCATGAACAATTGTTCGAGAAACATTGGGAAAATGCTCACAGATGTCATCAATTGTGACGCGCCGATCGTTCCTCACGAATTCGTCAACTGAGCTCACCAGTTGGTCTGTAATGACAGACGGTCTCTCCGAACGCTCATCGTCGTGTGTGTTCCCCCTCCCCATGTTGAAGTTGCGACACCACCGCCGAACAGACGACTCGTCCATTACATTGTCTCCATACACCTCCTTTAATTGGCGATGAATATCACATGGGCGAACGTTTCTTGCATTGAGGAATTTAATCACTGCCCTCACTTCACAACTGGCGGCGTTCTCAATTTTTTTAAACATTGTAAACAATCACAGAAACAACACAGGCAATGCTAGCGTCACGCAACTTGGCTCAGAGAAGGCAGACAAGCCACTGAAGCTATCTGACCTCGTCCAGCGGCTACTCGCGTCGTCAGCACTTCATGCGGCACGAACGGGTACTACTTTCCGGATGACCCTCGTAATTATAATTTCGGTCTTTAAGGGCTTACAGTTGCCATTGGACTTATGTTGAAATGTCATTATTTTTAATTGCTTATCTCCACTAGACATCCCAGAACTTTTCTGTTTTGAGAATTTTTTAATGAAATGTTGAAAAAATTGGTATAGATTTAAGATGCGTGTGTTGAAATGGTCTCTGGGGCTACACCAACAGTCCTGAATCAAGTGAATTTTTCATAAATTACCCTTATGTTGGTAAGAAGTAGTGTATGGGTTTCATTTAGGTGTAAATGGTTGAATAGCGGGCCACCCCATTAAAATTAAATTATTAATCAATGAAATAAAATTTAAGCTCTTAAAATGCAAAGCTTGGAGATTATGTACTTGGAATTTGACAGTTCTGGTAGTGTCTTCAAACGGAGTAAAATCTCAGACGAAATGGCATCCTTCCTGCTGGCTGTTTGATTACGTTGCTGCTTTATTATCAGTGCTAATCTTCAATCCTGTGAAAGTATTCACTTTAATGTGACATCAAGTCTGCAGTCATCTGTTGCCATTGCTGACTTCCCACTCTTCCATTAATTTCACACTTCAAATGACCTCTTAGATAATTCTGGGGTGCTACTGATTTTTCTTGCTGATAATTTTATCTTTTCCCAGTTAATTGCATGCACAATCTTAACCTGTTTGTGTTTCATTTTATCTCATAATTTGTTGGAGATCTCACCGAATGGCTATTCCCATGGAATCTTGTTTCTCTGCTGTCACTTTTGGGGTTATTCGTCTACAATAGCAGGGTCACATGAAATATCTAACCCTCCAATACATATACTCCTCTCTTCTTTATGTTTCTGTTTAAATTTTCCCATATTCCCAGTCGAAATTGCAATTCTGTTGTTGTCAATCATTATCTCTGAGATCACATTATTATTTCCTCTCCACCTCTTCATTTCAAACTCACTGTATTTGGAGGTCAGGTTGTCATTAATAATAAGAGTATAATAAATGGCAATTTATGTCAAACACAGGTTTCTGCCAGCTCTTTGTTGTTCAATTAATGGTGAATAAATTGAAGGGCATGCCAATAAATTAAAATACGAGAAAATAGCATGATCACAGCGAGGATATGACAGTGAGTATAAAATATTTGCTAACAAGTTTGTATGGAAGGCAATTCATTATTGTGGAATGGCAGTCTTGAAAACAGAGGTGAACTATGAAAAGGAAGGTGGATAAAGATTCGGAAGACACATTGTACATTTCTTTTTTGTGAGTTGTCCCTTGGTTTGAGGACTTTCTAGGTATTAGTATGAAATTACTATTACTGCTAGGTGTTGTATAGGCATTACTTTTAAAAACTATGAAAAACAGAGATGCTTCAGCTCTGTAGATTGATGGAAGATGCTATGTCAGGCTTTGCTGTTTGGAATTTTTCCGTACCAAAGAATAATAAAGAAAAGTCTCGTCATTTCCTCCAATAAGTTTTATTGCAACTTCCACAGCATAGTTTTCAGCCTATTGGAATGGTCTTTCTGCTGTTCTTTGGAAAGTGAAAGCCCAATTAGGCCACAGAATTCAGTGGCTGAGTTCCTATGTATTAAGTGTAACTAAGGTGCCTTTCAAGTGTCTGAATACCTACTTTTCTCTCCGAGTAAAACCAGTGGACTGAATGTTTTTCATTTGTAACACAAACACGCATTGAAAAATCGTGCACTTTTTATATTTATTTATTGAATATACTGTTTCCGTTTTCACTGAAGTATTACTCAAGAAAATTAAAATTATTCAGAAATAAAAGAATAAAAAATCAAACCAAATCATATATGTAAGTTGAAATTAAAATGCAAACACGCTAAAGCTATTATCGTGTTGTTGATTAGGCAGATAAGTTTTAATTTTATGGTTGTAAAATTATTTAGTGGATTATTTTGTTGCACTTTGATTATGTTTGTTTTGGTATTTCTTGAGGAATGAAAATGGCACTGAGAAAAGTTCTGCACTGAAAACATCCATTGCTATTTCTGTGGCATTTATGGAACAGTTATGCATTTTTTGGAACAGTATTTACTGATCTTGCCATTGAATGGTACAAAACTCCATAGAAATTTGTAGTTTAAATTATTTTTTACAATATCTAAAAATTAAACCAAGGGTATATTAGATTGTGTATATAGTTGTAATGGTTGGGAAAACTTACCCTATAGTCAAGCATTACTCCCTAGTCTTTTATATTTGCTAATTGACCAGGTAGATTTCCATGGTGTCTGTCTATGTTGATATTATTTGGGATTCTTTTCCTATGAAATGAATGGAATAAGATTTATTAATTATTAAACAAGCCAGATTAGCTGACACCATACTTCCAGCTTTTAAAGACAATTTTCTAGCATGGGAGTCAGCTGTTAAAGAATAGTTTGGAAAATTTCATTTTGTAGGAAAATAATTGAATTAAGGGCACATGTTTTATTATTTATATATTAATAAATAGTATAGGGCCAAGGTGAGATTCATGAGGTACACCTGATGGTATTACTTAAAAGCTTTTGGGCTTAAATGAGTTTCGCAGCAAGGCTTCTTGTTGATAAATGAATTTCGATCCAACCATGTAATTTTTCAGTTGTTACCAGTAAATCTGTGTGAACAAGCATGTTTCAACAGAGCCAAAAGCCTTAATGAATTAGATGCAAAGAACATCAGTCTCATTATGTCATCATTGTCTTATTTGGAAATTCAGAAGGTGTAATTGGATTGACTGACGTGCTGTGAATGCTGGTTGTTTAGGGATAAGAACTTAATTTGTGCAACCACTATGGATTAGCAAAATTTAGCTTAAAGTGATTTAGTTGGCAATTGGAGGTTAATCATAAAATTTCTACTGCCCTAATTAGGATTATGTAGGTAGTTTTAAAAGCATGGAAAGATTCCAGGTCACAGATGGATTCAAGGTGTACAGAGGGAATTAAACATTGGTTTAAGAAACCTTTTCAGAGCCAATGAAGGAAGTGCATCAGGCTTACAACCTTTTTTTCAGTCAAGCATACATAGCTTGGCTTGAATGTCTTCAACTGAAGTTGAGCTTTAAAATAATGCTTGTAAAATCATTAGGATGATTTCAGATAGGAAGGTTGTCATATTTTAGATTAAAAGATGAGAAATACTTAGTGAGTTGATGGAAGTATGATTGCATGGTGAGGGGAGATGGCTGGGAGAAATCCAAAGGAGGCAGGAAATGTGGATTCAAAGCGCTTTGATAGGCGATGGAACGCTGAAGGCTGTGATATAGAAGGAAGAGTGTTAGGAAGGGAAAAGATAGGCATGTTGGATGGAGTGAAGGGAGGAAGATTATGTATGCAATGCAATGGTATGCATGAATTGAAGGAGGTTTATTTTAGGGACTGCTGTTTATAGAAAACTTCATTGGTGGCCTTGGTCCCGAGTCTCAATGAGAAATAAATATCCAAACTGTCCAGTAGATTCTGTCTTACATGTTAAGTAGGGCATTTGCAAAATTAACTAAAAGTTTGCTGGACACTGTTTCTAAAGATTGCATGAATGAATTTTGTTTTGAATTGGGAGTTCAGGTCCGGTATGCCTAAAAGAAAGCATTTAAGGAACCCAAGGATAGATTAATTCCAATTATGATACATATTTTACCATTTATCATGTTGACTTCCTCAAGCCTGTGAGGCGGCAGTGCCATTATTTGTATCTTTTGAATTAGTTAGTATTCCATCTGGCAACCACTTTGAAGACTCAGGAGTCTGGCTCCCTGACTTTCATCTTTAAAACAAGGAAACTTCTCTTTTACAGTAAATTAGCCAGCAGAAACTTTGAGGTGTTTGACACCTTAATCTTTGGTCATTTGGAAAATAATTCTGTAAACTTAAATTTCCCCTCTTGTTAAGTTAAAACTTTTAAATTAGTTACTCTCAACAATAATTCTTTGATTCGACCGTTTGATTTATCAAATGTAAGTTAAATGCCATTGTTTAATCTTTGACACACAAGAAACTCGAACCGAAAATTGTTCAGAATTGATGCGTCCGGAAATTGCGGGCATGAGGAGACTCCCACTAAATGCACAACCATCGTAGCGTTATAAACCTTAAACACAGTAATTAACCCCAAGGTCGGTTTGTTAGGTGATGGTAGATCACCCAATTTAAGCCCTATACGGCGTGTGAATATTCACTAATCAGGGTAGGGGGGCATGTTCCTTTCCCTGTGCCAGTTATGGTTTCCCAGGAAGACCTGGACCCGAAAAATCACATTGCTTGGGTGGAGCTGCAGGCGCGCCTTGCCCGGGAATCGAACCCGGGATCCTCCGGTCAGCCGTCCAACGCGCTACCTCCTGGACTACCGCGACTCACTGTAGCACTCTTTATCTGAAATATTCTGAAGCCCTGCACAAACCAGTCCATGGTTCGGCGTTATAAAATTTGGCGTTCGACTCTGCTGATTCCCGTATTATACAAACTATTCGGAAAACTATTTCTTTCATTTTGGATGTGTGTTTGTTTTTGTTTCTGCCGGAAAATGGTTTCGAATTTTCGACAATCGATAAGCAGTTCAACATGTCCGATTGATGGTGCCAGAAATAGTTTCCGAGGTATTATTGTTCTTCTGTGAATGGCAGAGATTGTGTATTCATGAGTAATATGAGAGTGGTAATGCTTTTCTGAGGTATTACATTACGAAGTAGCCATATTTGACTATCGCAAATAGTTCATCAAACGATTGAGTGATCGTGGAAGTAGATAACGAATATTTATTTGAGTATTCTGAAGAAGCCCAACTGTGCTCGCCCCCGAATCTCCATTGTCTGTATTTGTTTACATTGTCGCGATAAAGGGATTTTTCGAAGAACGTAGCGCATATGCTCATTTTTTTGATCACGTGACCAGCGACGGAATCGTCCTATCTCGTGGGTCACTTCCCGGAGTAGTTTCCTCCCCCCCCTTTTCGCGAATCCTCTTCAACCCCCCACCGCCTCCCCCTTTGTTCCCCCCTCCTCTCCTTCCATATCTATTTATCCCGTCCTGGAGGTCGGTCGCTCTCCCAATATCTATGCACCTCCTCGACAGGAAGTGTCGCGCGACCAAGCTTCTCTTACAAGGCTACCACACGAGGGGAACATGTGGTGCGTTCTTTTAAGCAGTCTCTACACCGTGTTAGTTTCTCGACCGCCGAAAGGGCTCTAAAATAAGATGGTTGTGCACGCTAGTATTTTAACTGCCAGGAAGTTTCCTGTGAAGTGTCGTCGTGTTCCGGTGCTGTAGACCGTGGGATTATTTTCTGTCCTCAATTGTTCTTATCGTTGTCATTGGGAGGAAGGAATAAGGGTTGCCAGCTGCTATAACCGTGGTGCATAGCAGTTTCTCCCCATTGTTTTCCTGTCTGCATTTTGACTGTACATACAAAACGAATGGATGGCATGCCTTTTTGCTGGTTTTAGCCCTCCCAGCGCCTTAAAGCTTGCTCCTGCATGAGTCAAATTGCCAACGCGTTACATTTTTGCTTATTCTATCAAAATGCCATTCACGTTTGAATGAAGATCCGCAGCCATAGACTTGAGTTTTCAGGTGAGTTAATGTATGGGATATTTACTTCAAATTCAATTAGCCATGTCCGATACTGTGATGCTCGTGTTATTTCCAAGAAATCAACAGTTTACTCTGAATTTTTTTGAACTGAAAGTTTTTTTTAGTTCTTTCCTTATCATAGTAGGAGTGGAAGGTATTCTGCCACGTTCTGACGCAACCAATTAGCACCGGTACATCTATTTGTTTATCCAAAATGAGGGAGACAAAGGCTATCTATCGTAGTGTTAACCCCGGATAGTGTAACAATGCCATTCTTAAGTGGGAAATCGTTCAATGTGCGATGGCCAAATAATTTATTTTTGTGCATCCTTAAGGAAGTTCATTTTTCTCCGGTCAGTCAGTCTTTTGACCACTAAGGCAATCCACTTCTTCGGTAAACGCCGGCAATCAGTACTAACGCATCTACTGAACTTTCTCGTTGGCCAGTGTGAATACTTGTAGGCATATATTTTACTTTGAATATTAAAATCTTGTCAGGTGTTTCTTGTTGGGGTTAGAGTTACCCTGCTGAGGTAGGTCTCGTTTTCGGAGCCATTTGGCCAGAGTTGAATTCCATATAATAAAGAAGAAACATCCTGCTGTGTGTTACAGCTTTCTCCTTGCTATCGTAAATAATAAGCTGTCAACTTAGCGAGCGGTGAGCCATCGGTGAGAGAGGTTAATAGAAAAGGTTCTGAAAGCTCGCCATACCCTAGCCCGCAAGTTGAAATCTTGGAAATGGTTTCCATTTTGGTCCTGCATTAAGTGGTCATCTCAAGTGGTTAACGGATCTTGTTCCACTTCCGAATCTTCCACAGTGACAGCTGAGCTCCTCGTTCTCTACGCCGTATGCCCGCTTTTACATAGGCACCATGGTAGGCTTACTTGTAGAATGTGTGATAACGTTAACTTGTAACTTAAGCTGAGCGAAGTTAGGAAACGTATGGTGAGCTGGACAAGTATGACAGAGGCAAATAAGTGATCCTCAGTCCATTTCTAATATAGGCCCATAATCATCATTTCGGAATATATACGTAAGATTTTTTTGTGCGTTTGGCCTTGCACATCTTATCCATTCCATCCAGTATAACGATCACATAATTTGTTATTTATCGTGGATTCTTAACCATATTTCATGAGCTGTGAAAGTTTTACTGGTGATCTTCTCGTGTCTTTGTTCGTCCCCGAAACACGCAACGACGGAGTTCAACTATTCATCGGAGTCTGCGCGCAATTTTCTCACTTTTTCTCAACTAATTTCGCATGCAGTTGGGAGAGTTCACACGTCACAGCCCCGTCCCTCTCCGAGATGAATTAAAGGGTGATGTGCCGTGATTGCCGCGGGGGGGGGGGGGGGGTTGGCACCCGTGACCGCATCCCTTCCGTCTTCCGCGATGCGGGCTCTGACGCATCTCCAACGCGCGCGCGGCTCACTACGTCACGACCCATTGACCTGGCATCCACAGTGTTTCTCTCTCTCTCTCTTTATTTGTGTGTGTTTGTGCGCGTCTTTCGACGTGCGTGCGTGGTACATACCCTGATGACCGCCCAGCAGCAGGCCTCGTCGCCGCCTCTCCCCGGCACCTCCGGTCAAGCCGTCGCTTAAGAGTGGCGAGGAAGAAGAGGCGCGGCGGGAGACGCAAGTGATGGCGGCGTCGCCGGGGTGGTTCTCCTCGCTGAGGAGGCCACAGCGGGCGAAGAAGCAGAGACAGATCCCGACTCCGTGGCGGTGGGCACGCTCTGACTGGGACATCTCTGAAGGCAATGTTGTCGATTCGATGGTACGAGCGCGGCCGCCCAACCCTTGACAATCTGCCGGTGTTAATATAATTAATTAATCGTCATTGTTGTCGCTCTCTTTGTTTGTTGGTAGGTCGAACTGCGTTTAGTGCAATGGCCCCACCCCCTTTCCATCTGTCCTCGTCTTTATTCCTTTAACACGTTTGTGTGTGTTTTTCGCGTCGGGACGGCGCCGATGTCAGCTTTTGTATTCAGGTGTTCACTTAACGCCATTCCCCTTGGGTCATGTTATAATTAGACAAAAGCCTTCTCAAAAGAAAGTCGAAAAAGTTAAAATGAAGTCGAATGCGAGTTATTATTGTCAAATTCAGCCACTAATGGAATGTGAATTGTGTAGGAATGTTCCTATTCAAGGCACTTCTGCCTATAGTAAATGTCTTTGGTGTGGCCTTGCCTGTTTTTTAACCATGGTCCTCATTATCAGTGACCTCATAGTCTAATTTATGATCGATGCGAGAAGATACAGGGCTGGATTGAAATTAAGGAAATAATGATAATTTTTTAAAATATCCTATTGAATTTTGAGTTTATTAAAACTGCAAAAACAATAAAAGCCATGCAGAAAACTATATTTAAAATCATGGACAAATGAAATCTACAGCTCATTTATGTGCTTCCATTTATGAGAGCTACTGTAACGATAATTATAAATTAAATGTTCAAATGAAAAGTCTTTTGTTCTTTCATATTTCATCATAAAATTATCCAAATTGGTTTGGAAGTGGGAATGTTCTGAAATGACTTGACTAATTTTACCATTTGATGAATATGTTGGAAATTTCAGGAATCCAACAGCGTTGTTTTTTTCCTTTGGCAGTGTGCCCAAATGTTAGTTTTGCCAGGTACCTTGCTCTGTTGAAGGGTCCGATCCTTTTCAAAATTCCAGACAGTGTTTACAACTTTGATAAAAAATTCCAAAGAAACTGCGGGAGATGCCGCAACAGTAACTTTTAACAGATTCATCTGCTAATGTGCAATCTAATGCAACAATTTCAGAGTGTAAAAAATCATCAAAAATTTCAGAGTTTAAGAGGACGCCTCGGTAGCTTAAGTGGCTACAGCACTCGACCAGATATTGAGGGATCTGGGTTCGAATCCCAGTCAAGGCGAATGATTTTTACACTCTGAAATTGTTGTATTGAGATATCTGATAAAAAATTCGCATCCATGCATAGGTTCTGATCAAATTCCTCTCCAATTCCAGCCACCTAATTAATGTTGAATGTCATTAAAAAAATTAAACCCTAATTGTGTTGGTTCTGGATTTTCTTTCTTGCATTGGACTTTTTTTGATCCAAATTTTATGTTTGATAGTTTGGTATAAAAAACTGAGTGAACTTAAAATCCATTCACATTTTAAACATACATTTTTTAATTTGGTTGAGGATTGAATCTACCAATCTGGCACTACTTTTTGTTAGCAAGTGTGATGCCATAGAAATACCTGACCTTTTTGGAAATATATTTTTCAATCAGGTTGTTATGACTTTTTTAACTGAAGAAGTGTCTTTATGTGGGAAGGGGTCGGTGCAAAGAAACTGATGGGCTGTTCTTTCTTCTACTTGAGAGTCTCAATTTCATGGAGATGCACCGAAACAAAATAATCGGTTTTTGTGGTAAATTAAAACCTAGTCACATCATTTTTTATGGATGAACCATTGAGAATGTTTTCATGAACAGGGAATGTGTTCATGATTGAAGTGAAACAGGCTCAGCATTTTTTGTTTTAACCCTAAGTAATTATTTTTGTCAGTCATATCTGGATGTACACGTTGGGTAAATGAAAATGCTGAAGGCTGTATTTCAACAGTCATAAAAGTAATCGGTTGTTTGTTTTTAAGGAGCTGAAAGGTCAAGTGCTCAGTGCTACATATGCCTGATACTAGTTTTAGCATGAACAAAACAATCTGTCAAAATTTCACCAATGACTACCTTCGTTTTGTTTACATTACAATGACATTGGTTTGGGTCACTTATGTCATTGCTGGTCAGTTGTGAGCTGTGTGGTAATGTTGTTGTGTGATCTTTACCATTGTATCACATTTGATTGGGAGTGTAACATTTCTTCTTTGTATCCCTAGTAGTAGTAGTTTTTATGGTAGGTGACCGACGGCTAAGGTCATTGACACCCTTAGGGGTGGATGGGAAAGGAAGGGTGGAGAGAAACCCGGCATCACCATTAACTTACTCATGTCGAAAGGTGTTAGATTAGCTTTCCGTCCAACAGTGTTCTTTCTTAAAGTTCCCTCCACGAAGCACCCCAAGTAGGGATCGGGATACCACAGATAAATATTTGTTGTCGCCAGGATTTGAACCCAGGCCCTGTCGGTGGGAAGCCTGTAAGTTAGCCACCCGATCCACTTTGTATTTGTGTTTCATCTCGTAGGCTAAATTGCATTTCGGTGGCTGATCAGTTATTTTAAGGGAATGTGTTATTTAAAATATCACAATTTATTCCTTAGGGGCACGTATTTGAGATGGTTTTAGAAAATTAATTTGGGAAATCTCCATTCAAAAAACACCTAATATTGAAGAACTACCTCCATAAATATGCCCTTAAATATTCCAGGTAGAGTTGTGCAAATCCCATGAAAACTTTGCTCAAAAGTTGTATTATGACTGCGATTGAACTTGCCACCTACGGCAGAGGGGTAATCAAGTGATTGCTGTTCAAGCGCCACAGTTTGAGATCAGGAGGGTCAATGCCACCAAGCAATCTGCTGTTATTCAAGTGGCGACTTCTCTGCCAATTGCAAGCACTGCTTGCTTATTGTACTTGTGTTGGAAATGATTACCGTAGTATGTTGTGTGAAATGAATTGTAAAGCACTTAATACGTAATTATCCACCTGATCAAAAGTTCAAGTTTTGATATTTTTGATGAGTTTGACACTTTTTTTTCTCTGTGAATGTATGTAATTAATTACCTGTTAATGTAGTGGAAAGAATTTAAAGTTGGTTTAGTCATACAAAAATTGAGTGGTTAGATCAGGCAAAAAAATAAATTATGAATTAGGCAAACCAGAAGTGCTAAATGAAAGAAGTATTAAATAATATTGAATATTTGCTGGAAAAAAAGTTCCTGAATGATAAAATATGATACTTATTTGTGGTGAAAATACGTGGGAGTGTGTTGGCTGCATACAAAAAAGAGACTATTAGTGTCTCTTTTTGTAACGTAACGTCTTTGTGTTCAATATTAAGGGCTTTGGACTTGGAGCAGGCTGTCCTGGCCCTGTTACTCATCATACAAGGTCTGTCCAGAAAGTAACTTACGTTTCGACATAGTGCTGTGGTGGGCCAGAGCCACCAATTTGTGGTGTCAAAAGGTCCCCACGCTCAATACACGATCTGCAGGGGTAGAGTGCAGACAGACTGTGATTCTTTTACTTGACTCACTGCGATCCGTTAAAATGTGTGCTGCAATGGAAAATCCCACGAGTTATGAAGTGTGATCTGTGAGTAGGTTTTTACTGGCAAAAAAAACTCAAGCCAATTGAAATTCAAATTTGGCCAGCAGTGTGAAATGTTTTTGGAGAGGGAATGGTGAGTGAAGGTGGAGTGAGTGAGGCAGTGAAATGGCCACACCAATAATATTCACGAAGAGGGCACTGGCGTGGTCGGCCTAGCCTTGTGGTTGCACTGACAGAGGGTCAATTCGTGGACATCACAGACATTGGTCGGCTCACTCTTAAGCTAACAGCACCACTGGTTCACAACATTGTCCCGCATCATTTAGTCGGTGCTCAACACAAATTTCCCAATGAATGTCAGCTGCTTTGAAGTTTATTGCCAGTAAAAACCTTATCACTTAATGGATTTTACATTTGGTGGATTTGTGTTGTTCATTTTGACTAGCTACTCTAAACAAATGTGATAAGTGGCGTGACCATCCAAACACTGCTGCTCAAGGCATACTGCCACAGTGTGCGCGTGCGTCAATGCAGCAAGCATTTGGCTCCCCCCACACTGCTTCGCTCAGTACACGCAAACGGAGGTTACTTCCTGGACTGCCCTCATAATTCCATGACTCATTCAACTGCTAGGCCTATTTTGCTCTCGAGTTTGCCCCATATTCTGCAGACGACTATTACCCAAAAAACAGTGATTTCTGCACGAGGAAGAATTTTTAAGGGGTTGTGGAAAATTTTTGTGCAAATGAGGATCATAATAGACCCATTCAAGAACACGTCATGTATTGCTTATGTATTAATGAAGGGGCCGAACTGTTTGGGGTCAGTTAGAAAAGTGGAGGAATTCATGTTCATTTTTTTAGTTGTAATTCAACATTTCAATTCAAATCCTATTCATACTGATGTTTCATGGAAGGAAAAATTCAATTATATACTGCTCTGCTCGAGTCTCTTGTGATCTATTCATTGGCTGTGTTCAGGACTAAAAAATAATTAGTTTTCACTATGGGAAGTACAGAGAAAATTATGCTGAAGTGACAGCAAGTAGGGCTGAGAGGAACTCCTCATCCCCCCAGTTATTCTAACCTGAGTACTATACAAAAAAGATATGAAAGATGAAGAGATGTTCTTATTATCAGCCTCTATTTCAATGAAAGAGTGATTCAAAGTTCAATAAATCATCTATTTGAATACAAACATGTAATCAAAAATCTTTGCTTCATTTATTGCAGATTTATTGGTCTGCTCCCATGTTTCCTATCACCTCGCAATTTCTGTGATGAAATTTGAAAGTTACTCCTCCGTCCCCATCTTGGTGATTTTATTAATCTAGACAGATGTCTTGATCATACCTGTCTCAAGATGTTGTCTTAAGCAAAAGGGGGCTGGTCATGCTATCAGCTTTGTTTAACCCTTCCATAAGGAGCCATTTTGATGAAGGATGGGGTTAGGGGTGCCAATGCCTCACTGGTGGTTACATTCTTCACTATTAACATTGTGGTGCTGAACATTGTGCTATTTCATTGTCTTGACTGTGGTGTTCTCCATTTAGTGTGAATAGTCAACTTGATATGCCTGCTTATTGTTAAGGAATTATTTCTGTCCATACGCCGAATGCTATTTCCTTTCCTTTGACCTTATACAAGCAAATGCAGTAATCCACGTAACTAGAAAGGGCTTGGCTCTCTTGGTGGATGTGGCGTTTCATTCTCTGCCGTGGTCATCCTTTCTGCAACATTTATTTGTTTGCTTGCAGTCCACTTGAGAGAGGTGCAGTTGTAAGCGTTTGTCTGTAGAGTGAAAATATGACTCATGCAAACAAGTTGTATGTGGGAGTTTATGCTCACAATATTGGATGGTTGGTCTCATCCACAGTATAGAATGTGTTATAAAAAAGAAATAAATTGAGTCCAATTTTCAAAGGCTCTCATGAAAAAAGAGCTTCTTGGTGCATCTGGAAAACTAATCTTAATGATCTTAAGGAAGGGGCATTGTGTCTTTGAATAACCTGTAATATTTTACATTATTTCTTATGAAAGATATTGTGTTTGAACTGAATAAATTGATATTTTTTTTAAATAAATGATATTAGATTAAAATTATAGAAAGATGGTGAGGTTAGAATGTCCAATGACTCAAAATGGGTTTGGCAAGATGCCCTGTGTAATAAATGAACATAATATAGCCTTGGGTGTTTTAAATACTTCAGTGTTGTTAATACTATCTAGGAATTGGCATTGTGGAAAATTTGGGTGTGTAAATTTGAAAAGAAATACATGCACTTTTTAAAATGTATAGGGTAGAAGTTGATATGAAATGCTGATGTTGAAACATTGTGCATGACACTTTGGTTGTTAGTTTTTTCTGTTGTACCATTTGATGAATTTGTCCACCGTCATGTCAAGGAAGGAAAAATTTGCCCTATTATTACACACAATTTAACTAGTCAATGTCATCGAGTTGAATCTCTTTATGAAGTAGCTAACTACCATTATTGGTTCCAAGATAAGTTGTTTTTTTATTAACTGCAAAAAGTATTGCAATGTGTTTTAACAGTTATTTTCATTGGCAAAAATAAGAATACGACTTATGGTGAGTGAATCACTGAATGTAAATTCATAGTCTGGAAATCTTATGTCAGTTTTTGTTCTGTGATGCATAGAATAACTTGCATGTATGCTGTCTGTAGTTATAAATGCTCTTGGAGCACTAGAAAATATCATTCTGTGGCTAAATTTAATCGAATACATATTTTAATTATCAAGACTTTCGTGAAGTTTATGTGAAACTTGTCTCTACTCTTGGATGCGCAAGGGGTATAATGTTGATTATGAATTTTTCAATTCCAGTCATCATTCTGGCGAACTTATTTCATTGAGAACATGGCCATAATAAGTTATAAATTAAGTACAGCATTGTATGTAAGATAGATATTTGTAGTTGAAAATATTTCAAAGTGTTTCTATATTATCCATGCATGCATTGGGGCCACCAATAGTTGACAACTTGGATGAATGGTGAATGATAACTAATGATATACTTTTTTGGAATTCGAGATTTTTACTATCTTATTTATTTCGACTAACTATTTTAGGGTAAGAATATTATCTTCATGACAGTTTCGATCTATGTATTTTTGGTGTTTTTAATTATGGTAGCCTTTTAAAGATAATGGTCGAGCATTTTTGAGGTGTTAAAAAAATCTTAGTATTTGTTAAGTCTAAGCTAAGAGTGTGTGTGTGTGTGTTGGTGGCAGCACATGTAGTGGTTCCCTGGGTCACACCGTAGCCCTGTAACCTGTTGTTACTTGTGCTAAACTTAAATAAATGTTGGTATGTGTGTGTGTCGGCCTTGCTCAATTGGTAGAGGGGGAGGGGTGGCATATTGAAGTTGGAAAGCTACATAGTGCTGCTGCATCCTGTCTTGAAATATACCATTTGCAGGTAAGGCAGTTTTATGTATGTTTTCAACAAGTACAGGTCATTGGGTCGCATCTTAATCGGAAGGGGTAAAATGTTAATGTTTCTTGTTGAAATGATAGGGCTAAAGTAGTCATTTAAATCTGTCGAGGTACATTGCACTTGCGAGTGGCTGTTGTAATGAGAATGGCAGGTTAGTTGACGGGAAAATTCCACACACTCACAAAGTTGTTGCTATTACTCCGACCTGTGACAGCGTCGATTGGTGAATTTCTGTGCTTCAGCTGCGCAGGGGATTGTCTGAAACAACTGGAATAATTTTCTAAATTGACAACTTGGGTCACTTTGATTCCACATTCTCAGCAATGTGGAGTGTTGGAGTGTTTGAAATTTTTCATTCCTATGGTGAGTTTAGTGATTGAGATAATGAACTTGGTCGTTAGGTTTGCCGACATTGCTCAATCTGTGTGCTGTCATCACTTCATTGTTTATTCCTTAATGCATCTTGCTTTTCACTAAGAAATTATTCAACACTTTGTGAATAATTGTGAAATGCAGATATGAGCGATACATAAATGTAAATGATTATGAAAATGCAAATGTTTAATTACGGGCTACTCTTTCAATGTAACTTGAATTCTCATGTGACGAATCTTCATGGCTAACTCCAGAGTGAGTTGACTAAAAAAAATGTCTTGTAAGAGGGAAATAATTTTTTTCTTTGTGTATGTTGAAAAATTCTTGTGAACAATGAGTTGAATTGAATAAAGGAAAGAGGGTTATTCAAACAGGACAGAGTTGGAACTGGTGGAAAAACAAATAGTCAAAATAAAAAGTAAAGGGATTTACCTTTGACAAATTAGGAACTTAAAAGGAAAATTGCATCATTATTGTCCATGCATAATACTGTTGAAGTTGAAAAATGCTGATATACTCTTTATTTCTCTTAGTTAATTAATTAAATAAAAGAATATTTCTCTTGAATGTTTTTAAGGGATCATCCTAAATAGTAGACTACCTACCATGAAAAAATTTTCCTTATAGATTTCTGCCACAATTATCTTATCGTATCGTTGTTAGAAGTAATCACTATGTTGTTAAATTGTACAAAGCCATTATATGGCCGAATACTTATGCTTCTCATCTTTTTGAAGAGGATTTCAATGTAGAAATTGATTTAACATCTTCTCACATTATTTTTAATCACTTAAGCAAAATTGTAATTCATTGTAATTGAATTGACCCTTCAAAATAATTTTTATTTTTCCAAACACGGCAAGTAATTGATACATAAAAAGTAAACTATATATCATCCTCTAAAACTCTAAAAAAATGAAACATTTAAAATTTCTGCCTATCAATTGTTTTTTTCATTTTGAGCTTAATGGGATTGTAAGCCTTCTGGTGTAAAACCAGAAACAACTGCTTGGGAATTTTTCTTTAAACAAAAACAATTTAAATCTTATATCACATATCTTATACCATCTTATTTATTTACTCACTAAGTTGATGAGTCAACCTAATTCAAACAAACAACTTGGTTAAAATAAAATTGGTTTTCTCCAGTAATTAATAATATATTGTATATTTTCAATGTAGTCAGAGATATTCAGTACATTCTGTTCCTGTAGTTGGGGAAAAAAGTGGGATGTGCTTTGCTGTTGGATTTCATATAATGCATTATGCAAAGACTGGCCGTTCAATAAATGTGAAAGTCTCAAGTAAATAAGTGTGTGTGTGTGAAATGGTTCCAATGACAGATGAAGATCAAAATATGCTTCCCGGAAAACTGCTGGACTGATTGTCTGCACACTTTCCTAAATTTTTTGTATGTTTTCTGTATTTATAGGTTCCAAATTCGTAGCAACCCAAGGAACACACAAAGGCATGCATAAGCCAAATGCGCATTTACCTATTGCACACACAGCTTTTAGTCCCTGTGTCTTAGAGGAAAGTTGAAGTGCACAAAATAGTGCACGCAGTGTACCTGTTAATAGTTGTGGCTTGTTTTTTCAAAAGAACCTGTTAGCATATTTTTAGCACAGATATGTCTATGTATTCCATGAGAAAAAAATGATGCTGGGAAAAGAAAAAAAGTAAAGGTACTCTTAGCTACTTCTTGGAGTTAGACCTTGAAAGGAAACACACCACGGCACAATTGCGATGGCACAGATAATCTTAATCTCTGTCTGCAGTTGGTGTGACCCTGGGATTGTTTCCCTCATAGCCCACCCAAGCGATATCCCCTTCATACTCGGATGCACGGACAATATTACTTGTGGAGTACTCACCTCAGAATGAAGGCGTAAATTTGAGGTCCCTGGAATTTCATAAATGAATCCAAGTACCCTTAAAAGTTTTGAATCATTTACAATAACATCATTGTGTTCTTCACATTGAATGCTGCCCAGTTATTCTGATAATTTCTAACACAGCTCCCGATAACAAATAACTAGTTGTTTGGGTTTCAAGGTCACATAGTTCACAGTAAGGATTTTCAAGCAAAAAAACTTCCGATTCTTCTACTTTGTGGGTTGGTGTTCAAAAAGCATCACCTACCATTAGTGAATATTTTTCTGTGTAAGAGACTGATAAGTCCATCCCCCAAAGTCTTCTGCTTACTCACGGGCACGTCAAGTAGTGAGAAAAGCTGAAGTAGTAATATTCTGTGTGTGTGCCCTTGTAAGAGGAGCATTGAAGTGAAGCCGAGCATGACCCTTCACCTTCGTTCATTAGTGTCATGTTGAATGGGATCTCAGGGATCAGCCATCTGATTGGCAATATTTGAATTTATTCATATTTTCATCATTTCCCTCTTCAATCTTGGAGAACATTCCAGGTTAGATTATATTTTATTAAATAATTACACAAGCACTAATAAATTGTAGTAGAATTAGTCATATCCTGAGTCACTCTCCCTATGGTTGCAAATGGTATCGAGGGTCTAGAAAAACTAGTAAAATGCTAGTAAGGCAATGAACAAGTGTATTTTGCCTTATTCTTAATTTTGCAGTTTTTTGTCCCAGCGGTCTTGTTTTGAATTAATAGCACTTGTGGTGATTACTTTTACTCTTGTGTTTTGAAGATCTTAAGATATGTTTAATACAATATTAACATTGTTGCTGATCCTCTGCTGTTTGTTACTGCTCATGCTCTCATTAGGTTCTCATTTGTGTATCACAGAGCTATTAAATGTGCTTAGAGCACCCGTATTCTAGGGTCAATCTCACATTTTTATATCTTCTTATTGGTGAAAAAATTAATTTAACAGGTGTAATCATTTTCTGAAAGTTTGTAGTTTTATTTCAGCTCAGTCCATTATGTTCTTAAGAGTTAATTTAGTTGATCTGCAAAGTTTGTGTAGTATGCCATTGCTGAACAGTCTTATTTTGAGAGTTGATAATGTCCAGTTGATGTACTAAGTGCATTAGCCCTCTACGTGGTGTACATTTCTGCATGCTTGTTTCAGCCACTGTGTATGCACAGAGCACTTGCCTAGAAGCAGATAGCATCCACCTTGCATTTAGTAGTACCTAGATGCCACTCATTTCGGGTCTCCAAATTCCGAGGAATGTTGAATGATAATAATTTTATAGACTTGTAATATCACCATTTGATTCTCTTCGTAGTCTGTTGTGTGGAATGAAATAGAAGAATATGAATTGTGCTAGGAAGACCTCCGTGATCATGTTCTTTCAAATTCGACAGAAATCATCTCTTTTTTTTATTTTGCTTATCAATGGCAGTTGCATGAAGATTACATTTTGTATTTTTACTTTGACCAAATGTTTCATCTTTCAGAATTATTGATTTTTTATTGATTTTTCATTGTTGCTAAGGTTTTGTAACTAGGCAATTTAAATTATTCTGGGGTTTTAATTCTGCAATGGTAACATGTTTGCAATGAAGTGTGATATTAAAATTTGACTTATTTTTGTGATGATACTGTGTTATTACTCTAAATCTTTGCATTTGCCATGTGTCATAGCTTGGGATGATTCAAAATTTAACATTTGTGGGTGTTATAATGTTTGGTGTGGGTTCAATATGGTGTTGGAAAATGATGGGTGTAAGTACATTTTGATGACTCTTCTTTCCTATGAATTAATTACTGCACTAGACATTTTTATTTATACTTGAAGTAGTTTTTTTTTTCAAAATATTATTAACATGTTTTTAAAGACTGGTAATTAATATATTATCTGTGTACAAAAGGGCAGTACGCCTATTTTCAATACTATACTTTCATACCATCTAATAGCAATTCAATCAGCATTTTCTATAATATTTGGAAAGATTTTATAATAAATTAATATCATGTTTAGAATCCAACAGACTTCGGTCCCCAAACGAACTTGGCTTTCATGAAAAAGTCCACGGCATCTGTGGCCCCTGATATCCTTAGACATATGCATTTAGTATGCTTTCGATAATAAATCAACAGACATCTATCCACATGAAATGGGTTTGTAATTTTCCGCTGGCTTAGTCTTTGGAAAATGACAAACTCATTTCATATGAATATCAAACAATGCCAAGAAGTGAAGCCTGAAAGTGTTAAGTATAAAGTCATTCCTGTGTCATTTGATCTCAGGAAAGTATTTGATTGTGTGAAGGCTCATTGCTTTTGAAGAAATTGTGTAAGCTTCAAATCCGTGGTTGTGTGACGAGCTGGATTCTAAAGTCTAAGAGTATTTGACACCACAGGATTCAGCCAGCAACTATTGCGATCAATGGCAACTGTTATCCCTGTTATATAAATCTCATGACTCTGGATTAACCCAAGGGCTCCGTGCTGGGGCTTATCTTATCCTTGATGTATGCCAAATACCCTCCCTAGTATTTTTCTAAACATCCCAGGAGCAGATCCGTTATTACATGCGGATAACACAAATGTCATAGTCTCATCTTGTAACTAACTTTGTTAAATTTGAAAATGTTAAGATAAATGTAATAAGTGTGACCCAAGGAATTGATGTTCTAATGTTTGACCTGGCCCAGACCATCTGTTGTGAAAGCTTGCATATATACGTTAATGATATTCCTGCTATTAATGATAGGCCGAGTCCCCATCGAGGCGTCCAGGTTAAAAATTCTGGCATTGCCTCCACGATGCCTCACTGAATTAATTTGGTGCCTCACGTCAATATTTTGGCATCCATGTTGCAAGGGGTCTTTTAAAAAAGATCCATATGATCTGCTGCATTTTTGGAATTTTGGCTTCTTCCATGCGATTATGGCGTGTTTCACTGATTTAAACCCATGGCATTCTCTTCTGGGGCTTGTCACCTTGTGTGCCCCTGCCGAATTGAAACCACAAAAAAGGGAAGGCTGACTGATGAATTGCGAATGAGCCTTCTTCTGGTGCCCTCTCCTCAAACCATTGGACCCCCTTACCTCCTCCATGCATTTATATTTTGTATGTCTTGTTACGCACCCATAAAAATAGCACCAATTTACTAAAAGATGGTGATGTTTACAGCCACTTCACCTGAGGTCACAATAACCTTAATGTTCCGATAGTACTTACCTGAACTTCATTACTTGCTTCAAATGCAATGGGACTTCAATGTTGAGTTCTTGAACTGAAAAGTGTGAACAGTACTTCTGTTTTTAATTGAAAATAAAGAATCTTTTGTCTGTTAAATTGTTTTTTTGTAATTTTGACAATTTATGAGTCATAAGAATTGGTTAACTTCGTGCCTATACCTTGGTGTGCTGACTTGTATCCTGTAGCGTGTTATCATGATCAGTGGACCAAATAAATTATTAGTATTATAAAAGTAAAATTGGATTCTTTAATGACACAATATTTTTAGTGATTAAAGGATGTCTTTGAGGCAACATTAATTTGGCTTCTCATTTAATGTTATTATTTTTATTTATTTATTTACTTCAGTATGCTGCTGAATAATATGGTTGTTTTAACATGAAACTTAAAATTTTTTACAGCAACTTAAAGATGAACTTGGGGAGGTGGTTGCTAAAATGGAAAATATGGACACAGCTGATGAAAGGTTTGTTTGTCAAGTCTCTTGTAAATGTGAAGATGTCTTAAAATTTTTATTTCGCGTTTAATAATATAATTTTCATAAAATTATAATTTCTGTCATGAAGTAAACGACTCATTAAACCCTATGGCAACCAAGTTTTATCCTCTATTACTTGTTATATCTCAATGAGTATTATTGCTTCATGTTTAAGTAGTTACCCCAGAAACCCTTCTCTGTCCTGAGAGCATTCATTCAATTTGCATATTGGGTTAAAAATCATTCTTCTTTCATCCTCGACACTTTTAATCAGTTGAACTATCCATTTATTGTTATTTATACAATAAATGGGCCTGAAATAATACATTTTGACTCATAAAAGTATGTCAATGAAAAATTAATTTTTACATATGTGCTGTTGACAGGAAAATTAAAATTTAGAAGATAGTGTGTGTGAAGTTAAAAGTGTTGATTTTGTGTCGTGGAGTTTTTCTCGTTCTTTTAATTCAACATTGTGCTCATGATGTTTCTCTTTGTAAAGTATGTTAATTACCTAATTTTTCTGTTCTTTGGTTTCATAAATGAGACCATTTCACTGCCTGTGCTCGGCATAATACATATAATGTACCGAATGAGGTGAAGTCACCATTATTTCATTATCAATTCAAATAAACCCATCAATATCGACCCTCGCTGATATTTACAATTGGAACATTTCATTCAAGAACACACGCAGAGGTTTGCAATTCAATCGCATGTTAAGTCGTGAGTGACACACTTCTTTTTATCACTCAGGGTATTTCCACCATCTCCTGATAGTCTGCCACTGTTCTTTGGATGCTATATTTTTTATCCCATTGCATCTGTTGTCACACATGATTGTAACATGCCAAATATACTGGAGCTAGGCTGGGAATCACTTAATGGAGCAATGGTTAAATTACAGATTAAATCTCGTGCATAAATTGGAAGGATGTCTCTTTTGCAGTGATGTTAAAAATGTTATATTACCCCTATTGTACTACGGTAGGAGAGATCATGCTGATAAAATTAGAAAGATTAAGTGTAGAAACGATAGATTTCAGATGTCATTTTTTCCACGAACGATTAATGGGATCAGAATATTAATGTCTGACTGCCTTAGGGGTAAAAATATTCTGGTCAAATTTAGTCAGGTGTGTATTCAACCCCTGCCGCACACCCTAGCCATGGCTTTCAGGGTACTAAAACAATGAATATCAATAATTTGGTGATACCTTATTGTTCTTATGTCACAGTAGACGTGTGATTTGTTTGATGGCAAAGTTCTTTTTCTCTATGCCTCGTATGTAATTGCTGTATTGGTATAAGTCATGGATAATTTTTAGGAATGTGATGATTCAAAATTAATAATATTAATTAACCTAATGTTTAAAGCTTTAATTAGTGTTTTCTTTAAATTAATGAGATATCAGTGAATTTAAGTTTTGGTTTTAAGGAACATATTACTGTTGGCAATTCTGTAAAACTAATTTATTTACTTATTTTACAGCAAAAACAATACTAGGGCCAAGAAAATGTCGATTGGGCGGAAGAAATTCAACATGGATCCAAAGAAAGGCATTGAATACCTGATCGAGCATGGGTTGCTCAGGGAGACGCCTGCAGACGTGGCACAGTTTTTGCACAAGGGTGAAGGACTCAATAAAACTGCCATTGGTGATTACCTCGGGGAGAGGCACGAGTTTAATGAGAAGGTCCTCAAAGCTTTTGTTGATCTCCATGACTTCACTGATCTCATACTCGTTCAGGCTCTGAGGTTGGTGGTTATTTATTTTTAATGCAATTCAACCCTCTTGTCAATTACTTTGGTGGGCTGGTTTCATTCTGTGGGAGAATATGATTTTCTCTGGTGTAATTTATGTGTATGTATTTTTTCTAGTGTAATTTCCAGATGTAGTAGGGATCTTGAGGTACCAATCCTAATCTATTTTATGTAAACGCACGCAGGACTATAGGTCATGTATATGAAGTATTGAGCTTGAAATTGATTGCTTTTAATTTTGAGTTCTAACGGTGGACTTGATGAACATCCCAAAGCTCCTTGTATTAAAATATTCTAAGCATTGAATTAATTAAATCGATGAATATCATATAATGGACTGATCAAAGATGGCGATCGATGTGAAAAGTGTTTGTTTGGTCCGTGTGATGCAATTACAAAAATCGAGTGTAAACAAGGCATAGTCCTACATATAGTGACAGATCTACAGGTCAAGCTAATGGACTGTTTGAATTTAATAAATGACCAGTCTAAGGAAATCGCCATTCTAAACATGTGTCCACTGAAACCGCACGAGAAACCGAGGGAAATACCGGGTGACGTCAAAATATCGATCACCAACTCATTGGAAAGTGAGTGATCGCAACTTCCCGAAAAAACTGTGAAGGAGAAGAAAAGTAACATGGAACGTTTTAATTATTCTCAAGTCGTCGCTACTGTTACTAATACTAATAATAAAGAGCGTACTCCTAAGGTGACGCTGCCGTACTCTTCCGTTGCTCGCAAAGGAAATTTACAGCCACCACCTGTGGAACCGCATACCACTGCATGCAACATGAGGAAAGAAGACGATGAGGGCTACACCACGGTCTCAAATAAGCGGAAACCTCGGCCAAAGCCGATTGTGGGGACGTCAAACTTGGGCAGTATTTTAGTCAGGCTGCCAAAAATGGTCCACGCTTGGCAATTCAAAGACACGACAATCGAAGCTGTTAAAAAGTATTTACCAAGCAAAATACCTAGCAAATACTTTGAGATCGAGCAGCTGAAGGTGTCTAGAGGCACCTACACCTCTTTTTGTGTATTTTTTGGTGAAGACTTAAAAGATGTAGTAGAAAGTCCCGACTTTTGGCCGAAACATGTTTGTGTCATTAGGTATTTTTTTCTGAAAGCCCGCCTGACCTACGCAAAGGGTTAGTCGAAGTTAGGCAGCCTTTAACAATCGCGCAAGTTAATATTTAGTGCCTCAGGAACAAAGTAAACCTGCTGGAAGTGGCTATAAATGAGTGTGAACCAGACATTTTGTGTATCACTGAGCATTGGTTAAAATATGAAGAACTAATGGTTATTTCACTCTCAGATTACTCCCTAGTGTCCTCATTAAGCCGGACCACTCATAAAAATGGAGGTGTGGCCATATTCGTGCATAGTAGAATAAAGGGTTCTATAAACTCAATTGACGTGCCTGTGAAGGAAGAAAAAACTTTTGAATGTGCAGTGTATTTCCATGAAACTCCAGTGGGATTGCTTGTGCTCATTTCCATCTATAGATCACCAACTGGTGATTCTCATACTTTTATCAAAAAATATTTCATAGAACAAAATGTAAGCCATGGCTAACTGACGAGATCCGTTATTACTCAACCTTAAAAAACTTGCTATTTCCAGTAAAAGTTCAAACAATCATGAACAAAAGTTGCTTAATTAGGAATATACGTATTACCGTAAACTGATTTCTACCACGAGAAGAACTTATAATGATAATAAGTTACTTAGTTCCAATAGTAAGTCCAAAACTGCATGGGAAATAATTAATGACTGTAGAGGTAAGAAAAATCCACAACTCACTCTCCCAAAACTTTGTAACCCTGAAAATAACACTGCCATTAGCTTTTCAGCTTTAGCTAATAAATTTTACAAATACTACATATCAGCTCCTTGCCCAACTATTTCTCCAGCCAATGTGCTTTTAGCAAATGCACCATCGTCAATGTTTGTCAAGCCCTCTAAAAATCTAAAAATATCGTGTCCTCACTCAGAAACAAATCCAGTACTGGCCCAGATGAAATTCCTGGTAAAGTTGTACATCATTGTTTTGAAGCCATAAAAGCACCCCTTTTATTTTTAATTAATGAATCTTTGATACAAGGGATTTTCCCTTCCCAATTAAAAGAATCAAAAGTAGTGCCCATTTATAAAAACCATGGCTGTGTCAATGATTTGAACAACTACAGACCAATAGCCGTCCAAAATACATTTGCTAAAATATTTGAATAAGTCATTTTTATGCAAATAGCATCTTATCTTGGAAAAAACTTCCTACCTTCAAATTCTGAGCATGGATTTAGATCTGAAAGGCCTACCACAACTGCCATATGTCAGGCAATCAACAGCATACTTAATTCATTAGATGCTAAACGCAAAACTCTTGGAATGTTTTTTGACTTGTCAAAGGTTTTTGATACTGTAAACCACAATAGACTACTAATTAAACTCAATAGAATAGGAATTAGATGAATTCCTTTAAACTGGATAAAGTCTATATTCATAATTGCACTCAGAAAGTGGTGTTATCAGTTGATGGGTCAAAATATTCATCCGAAGCATACCAAGTTAACAAAGGTGTTCCACAAGGCTCAACCCTTGGGCCACTCCTCTTTCTGATATACATCAATGACCTACCTAACTGCTTACCAAATAATGATGGAATAATACCTGTGTTGTACGCTGACGACACTAATGTAATAATATCAACACAAGCATATCCCAGCCTTGTGGAAAAATCTAAGTCTGTCACACTTGCAATAAACAAGTGGTGTGCAGACAACCCTCTTAGACTTAAATGTAAATAAAAGTGAAATAGTATACTTTACACGAAATAAGAACGTGTCAGATGATCTGCTGGTAAAAATCAATGACCAATCAATTGAGCATGTGACAGAATGCAAATTTCTAGGTATTTCTCCAAGTGCAAATATTTCTTGGGATACTCATGTAAAAGCCCTTCAACACAAGCTCAGTTCAACTTGCTACTTATTAAGACACCTGCATGAAACTACAAGTAAAACTGTACCACTCAATTTATACTATGGGGAAATGTATTCAAAAATAAACTACAGTATAATATTATGGGGATCAGCTGCTATTTCTCAAACCATCTTTAAAATGCAAAAGAAAACGATGAGAGACATCACCAGGAAACCTCACAATGCTCCATCAAGGCCCATTTTCCATGAATTAAATTCCACTCCCGTGCATCTACATTATGTTTTTAATTCTATATGTAAAAAATAACATTGGCAACTATTCTCTTAACTCTGCCTATCATCATCATTACACCAGAGGCAGGAATGACTTCCATTATGGGAATATGTGAACTAAAGCATTGAAATTAGGACCCAATGAAATGGGCATCAGATTATATAACAAACTACCCAAAAGTATCAAGGATACAAAGGGAACTGCTGCATTCAGGCATACATTAAAAAGATATCTCCAGCGCAATATGTTCTACTCGGTTGACGAACATCTCAACGATATTCCCGACCAGTAAGTTCATACTTTTAGTTTCCAGCAATGGTCATGGTCTGATTCATGTTAATGATCAATGATTTCTCTGAATTTGATATTGCATGTGCATCTTACAGCCAATGTTCATGGGTTTGTGCCAAACATTTATGTAACTATGAGCTTCATTTCTTTCTCTATGTATCTTAATTGAGGGTGTCTTTGCTCCTTTTTGACGTGCCTTATATCATCGGCATACAGCACCCTCCTGGTACTTTTGTATTGTGATCCCTGGGCAAATAAAACGTAATTAAATAAATAATTAATGCACACAATGTGTACAATTGTTAAGGGTATGTTTTAAAAAATTGAACAAGAAGCATTTTCAACACAATCGTGATGGCACTTGCTGGCTGCTATGCCTAAAATTTGAAATTCTTTCTCTTTTCTTAATGGAATATCAAAAGGGTAATTAATCCCACAGATTACGGTCATTGACGACTATGAACCGAAAACTTGAGAATGTTTTTTTTAGCCTCCCTTGATATGTCTGGGTTTCTACCCATATATTTTGTGTATTTATACCCTTATAAGTGTGGACAATACCTTACTCCTTCCACATGAGTCATAAAAAATATTACATTCCTTCTTCTCTGCAAAACATTAGTTAGTAATTAAAATTTGGAGTTTAGGGAACTTGCAAACCAGCTGAAACTGACATGTGCAATGCAATAAATAGGGGCATTTTCCAATTTTAGGCTTCAAATGCTGGATACTTTTTATTGGGAACTTGTGGCAGATAACTCTCTTTCCTCCAGCAGTAATCAGTATATGGGAATTTAATACTCTTTAGAGTGTCAAGTTCATTAAAAAATATCTTCATTCGCTCACATTTGCATGCCATTGTCTTAATAATGTGTAATTGACAGTTGTTTTGTGGCGTTATCACTTCCTTTGCTAGTTCCAAAGAGGTGCTACCTGGAAATCACTAGAAGGCGTCAGCTAGTTGATTCTCACCCATACCTCCAAGCATTTATACAATGGGACTCAAAAGAATTGGGATTTTGTAAATTCAAGCGGATAGGATTGAGGCAATTCATCTGAAAAATACGTGATGAGAATTAGCATTCCTTTTTCACCAATTTTTACTCCAGAATGAATTTTTTAGCGAAAAAGTGTTGGTCTTTTTATATTTATGCCTGCAAAAATAGTTGAATAATCTGCTAAATGTGTAAGGTGATATTTTTATTTGATCGGGTAAATATATTTTTTTTAGTTTTACTGAGCTTTATGGTTTATTTAGTACTTATTGGCCGTAATAGATACCAGCTGTTAGTAGTGTAAAATTTGAATGAGCTCATTTTAATATTTAAAAACTTTATTTGGTTGCTAGGCAATTCCTCTGGAGTTTTAGGTTACCTGGAGAAGCTCAGAAAATAGATAGGATGATGGAGTGCTTTGCTCAGCGGTACTGTCAACTCAACACCAACATATTTACAAACACTGGTATGTTTTCAGATATCTTAAAGCAGTGTAATGATTATAAATATTGTCAATTATTGGAGGTTTTTCTTGATGTTTGGTTTTTTCGTTCTCAAAAGATACGTGCTACGTGTTATCATTTGCTATCATCATGCTGAATACCAGTTTACACAATCCCAGCGTTAAAGAGAAGCCTGCCGTGGAGCAGTTCATTTCCATGAATAGAGGCATTAACAATGGAGGAGATTTACCCAGGGAACTTCTTGTTGTAAGTAGATAATGGCCCTTGGATTTTCTCATAATTCCCATGCTGTGGTTGTGGCCCAAGAGGTGATCAACTAATTGGCACCTTGCCTGAGATTCATTTTCCTAATTGTCAGTTGCACGAATGTTGAATCCCATGAGCAATCCGCTCCTCCTCAAACCCATGCAGAGCTTGACCCAGTGAAAACTCAAATGTATGTGCTCCAAATGTACTGTCAATGCTATACTAGTGTGAGTGAAAGTAATAAAAACATGAAATTTTCATCACCTCTCACTTCCCACTGACGATGAGTAGCTTTTCATTGTTTTTTTTTCCTCGAATTTCATTCATAACAGTTTGAATTTCCTGAAAAAGGCACGTTCAAATGAAGCTCGTTCAAGATGTTCAGCCATTGGATGAGGAAGAAAGGGAGCAGGAAACATTCAAATGGGCACTGGCTCAATTTATTGAATAATGTCAAGTCATCCAAGAAATGACTTGAATTTCAAGAAATGCATGTTTCGTTTTGGATGTTGCAACTGCTGTCGTATTTCTCTCTCCCCTTAGTAATCGGTGCTCAGTGGCACTTACATTTCAATAGGAAATTTAAGTTTTCTCCCCTTGTGTATTTTTGTGATACATTTGCTCGAATCTCAAATTTTTGTTTTGAGCCGATGGAAAAGTTAAATAACAGTGACCAAATTGTTAATTTTACAATATCAAAACTATTTCCCTCATTTAATTAGTTAATATTTTAGACATACGTAATATATTTTTCAGAGTTTATATGATAGTATAAAGACGGAGCCATTCAAGATACCCGAAGATGATGGAAATGACCTCATGCACACCTTTTTTAATCCGGACAAAGAGGGTTGGCTTTGGAAGCAAGGTATGTTATAGCGTATGCCTTAATAGATTATGAATTTAGGTGTTTGCAAGTTTGTTCAATCATTAATGAGTTTTTATGGTACACTTTGAGTCAAAAAATTCAAGCTACATTTTTTCGCTTGTGATATAGTAACAATGGCGGGATGGCTTTTAATTTTTTGTTGCTACTTCATGGAAATACTATTCACCAGTGGCTTTGCTAAGATATGTTGGATTTAATGATTAATGCATTAAAAGTAAATGTTTCTTCCAGGTGGTCGGTATAAGAGTTGGAAACGAAGGTGGTTTATCCTGAATGACAATTGCCTCTATTACTTTGAGTACACCACGGATAAGGAGCCTCGGGGCATCATTCCTCTGGAGAACATTCGAGTGAGGGAAGTTCAAGATCGCCACAAACCACATTGTTTTGAGCTGCATGCTACTGGTACTGAGTTTATCAAAGCATGTAAAACCGACTCAGAAGGGAAAGTTGTTGAAGGTTTGTATACTTACTACTCGATGCTGTCTTCTGGTGTCACGCACAAAGTGAACTATTGCCAACACATTTTTGAAGGGAACCGAGCTAGCTATTAGTAAAATGTGCAAATCAGGGCTAATATTTATACAAATTGGATTTTTAATGTGGGTAACATGACTTACGGATAGGAAATGTATGATGTACTTAATTGTTACAGTGGATTATACAGCTTTTTGGTGATAACATGTGGCAGAAACCTTTGATTTCATGAAAGGTTTCTGCTTGGGGTTAATAATTTCTCAATCCCTCCTTCGTTGATATATTTCTTAAGTCATTGGTTAATGACCAGCACATTGTCTTCCGTATGAATTCCATGCTTTTAGTAGGTCCTGCACCACGATTACCCTAGTCATTCAGCACTTAATGTACACAAGTAACGACTAAATTGTTTATTGTTGCCACTGTGTGCCACAATGTGAATGCAGTACTCTCAACTCATTTCTTGGAAGGCCCGTGAACATTATAATTATAATCGTTAAAATAGAGTTGCTTGGCAGGATACAACAGTAATGAAATATTAAGAATTTTTTTTACTATAATACTGTTCAAAATAATGGAGAAATAATTTCAGCACTGGCAGAGGTCAAAAAAACATCACCGACTACATTTCACATTTGGGAGCACATTTAGTGTTTAAAGGAAGGTATCAGAAACAATCCAACTTCAGACATATCGTGCATTTGTATTTGAACTAAACGAAAAATCATATAAAAAACATTTTCAATGTTATAATGATCGTAACTATAAAACTCTCACTGTCTATACATTTCAAAAAGGAGTTTTGTTTTTTTTTCCTTGGAGAAATCAACACTTTTCTTCAGTCAAAAATTGTCTTTTAACTATGCATTTCTATCTGGTTGATATTCTGGTACTTGTCTTGCCATTATTAACGCAAAATACCTGTGCTCGCGCTATTCTTTTCTTATGACTTTATAAAATTTCCAAAGCTAACATCACTATGCATACGTGTGTGTTTAGGTGACTCAATGAAAATAAAATTAAGCATTTCTATGTTCATGTTTATTTCTTTTTAACTATATAATAATAATGTGGGTCGCGGTAGTCCTGGGGTGGAGCGTTGGACTGCTGACGTCCAGATTCCTGGGCACCTGCAGCTCCACCCAAGCTAAAGTGATTTTTTGGGTACCAGATCTTCCTGGGAAACCATAACCGGCACAGGGAGAGGAACTGGTCCCCCTACCCTGATGTGTGAATTTTTCACACACCGTATAGGGCTTAGTACTGGGTGAACTCTACCATCACCTACCAAACTGACCTTCGGGTTGATTACTGTGTTTATGGTTTTTTTAATATAATAATAATTTTTTTTCCCCAATTGACAAATGCAAACTATGATACTGAATATCATACTTTAAGTGATCGAAAGATCTGGTGCTTTCCCGGCGTATTAGTTGGGTGAATTCTTCTCGGGTCTTCCACCGGGTCAATGGCTCTATAGCTGCCGACGTTTCAATTCCCGACTCGGTCATCGTCATCAGGGCTTCCGATTGCCGTTCCGCCAAAAAGTTTCAAATATATTTACACGGCTCAGGTGTCATCTGATTGGTCCCCAGACCCACCATTGTCGGGGTGCCTCGTGATTGGCCGAGCGGTCTGCCTTGTTTCCATGATGCATTTCAGAATAGGTTTCCTGGAAACCAATCAGGTGACACCTGAGCCGTGGAGGCGGGTAAATAAATAAATATATTTGAAACTTTTAGGCGGAACGGCAATCAGCCCTGATGACGATGACCGAGTCGGGAATCGAAACGTCGGCAGCTATGGAGCCATTGACCCGGTGGAAGACCCGAGAAGAATTCACCCAATTAAGTGATCGTATAGGGTACATCCAAAAAGTACACTCAATCATTACTAGCCAAAACAAAGATAAAATTACACCTACGTGCGCAATTATGTATTAAACATTTCAACATGTAAGTACGCAGACAATTCATTTTTAAAAATAGAGAGTGATTTCTCATTTTTTAAACCAATGGGATGATTGTTGTACATTTTGATGCACAGCGAACGAGGTCCCTTGGTCGTGATTGACATGCTAGCAGACACTACACATGGATGATTTCTCATCCTAGTCTCATAGGTGTGTGTGCCATTGATTGATGGGAGTAGAGCCATAAATATGTACATGGGTTGGGACCAGGACTTGAACGAATGGACATACTGTCAAGGGATGTCCTAATGAGAGTCTACAGGAGTAAAATATTTTAATTTTCATGTGCTTTTGGAGTACATTTTTTAATTTTGATTTGCAGGAAAACATACGGTGTACAGAATGTCTGCTGCAACTCCTGAGGAGAAGGATGAGTGGATAAAATGTGTTCGGTAGGTAATTATGTACTTCTTGCTGTAATAGTTGGTTTTTGCCCCAGAAGTATTGTTTTTCTCCTGAAAGCTGGGGACTGCCTAATAGTTACGTGCATTTTTGGGCAGTACTTGCTTAGTGAACTGTGTGTTTTGCGTTTTTGGAAAGTGGGAAGGGGATTCCTGAAGGATTTAGGGGGGATCACTGTCCCCCAAGTCTGTGGCAACAGGGTGGGGGGGGGGGGGTGGCAACAGGGCGGCAAAGGTATCCTTAGGGAGAGGTGATCTAAAAGTTGAAACAGGCTCATAAGGTGTTCCCAGCCTTTTGACCATGCATTTGACCATAGCATCCTGCTGAAATAGTGTGGTCATTTAAACAAAATGCTCTAAAAAAACTAGGTACTCAGTGTAACTCTTTTTTAAATATATGAATGAATTACAACTTCCATTGAGCTCCTTCAGCCAAAACTCCTTTCTTTTTAGCTGCTGCAGAACAACTGATTTAGCTGTTTTTTATGCTCAGATTAAGTAATGTATTCCTGAGGAAATTCCATGTGTAGAAGTAGTTAGTAGGGGAGGTGGCCGACAGCCAAGGTCATCTGCACCACTTGGGGAGAGGTGGGTAAATTGTTGCGGGTGAGATGTTCAAGGAATGGAGGAAGGTCAGAGAGAGACCCGGCATTGGCTTGAGCATGCTCTCAATCATAGGGGTCACATGCAGTTGAGCGCCCAATCCGATGGACGGCGAACTCCGCTTGAAGTGCTCTAGTCACAGCACCTCTATTGGGAATTAAGACCACAAAAATCTGACCACCACCAGGATCTGAACCTGTGCCCTCAGGGTGGGGGGACAGTGCATTAGCCTCTTCACCATCCTGAGCCCCTTTCTTGATTGGAAGCTACCCCTCTTCTCTCGATAGTACTAAAGCTGCTTAGAATAATATTTACTAAAATTAACCTGTTTGGAATTTCCCTTTATCTCTTCGGAAAGACCTTTCGGAGTTCGGAACACTGCCCATCGTAGAATCGACAGGGTGAAGAAATTTAGAGTATATACTTCCTGTAATAAACTTGCACCCAGTTAAACTAAATTTAAGAGAGTCGATAGTGTATGCATAGGAGAATTGTTAGGTAGGTATGTACTTGAATGCAAATTGTTATAACTTTTAAAATAAAAAAATAATAGATAGCAAGAACGTTATTTTTAATTTGATAAATGGCAAAATTGATGGAACTGCATTTACTTCGTTCCGCAGCAGTATTTATGAGATGCAATTGCATTCCAGTAATGCTTAATGTTAGTGTCCATTCCTCCTTCTGTAAATAAGAACTCAGTAGTGGAGAACAAGTCCTCTGGCCTTGACAGTGATCTTTAAGAGATCCCGGGAATAACATCCTTCTGCCGCAATCTTCTCACCTTTGACAGGACCAACAAATCTAGGTCACCAACCTCTCTATTCCCAAATATTTGCTGCAAAAGGCTCATCTACATCTTCATATCCCAAAGAGACAATTATAATTTTGACAATAAATTACCTATCCGTTTTTTCAATCATTCTGAATGGCTCTTGAATAAGCTAGATCCAACATCAAATATAGCCTTTGCTCTGATCATACTAAAGTGGAGTAATGCTTTGGAATTGTGTGCTTGTAAGTTATGCGAATAAATTGTTGGAGGGTAGCAGAAAAAAATACTGAATATCATATGCTGCCCACATTGAGGGAAGAATGGGAATAGGGGAGGGTGGGAGAGGATATCTTATACTGGGACGAATGGTTTCCAATCAGACAACCACACGTTAAATAATCAGTGTTCTGGAGTAATGGATTTAAATGATTAAATAATATTGGATCTTAGCCTTTCAAAAAGAAAGGCTAAGATGAAATTAAAGTTGAAGGGCATAGATAGATAGAGATCTTTATTTGGGCGAAATTGAGACCAAATGGTCCCTTCTTCCATTTCACCCATCGTCGTATACATATTATATTAGGCATTAAACTTATAGTTACATTCATATGTACACATAAATACATATAGACAGACATCAATTCATTTAGCACAGATTTGCGCATCGAAAAGAAAAAAGTATATATATATATATATATATATATATATATATACACACATACACATACATACACGTACACACACATACATACCTATATACATACACATACCTACACATTTACATACATATCCACACACACATACATATACGCATACACACATAAACATACATACATGCATGCGTACACATACATAATTACGACTGGGAGACGTAGAAAAGTTCATCTATTTAGGAAGTGTTTTGGAGGAGAATTGGGCATAGAAGTAGGGAGGTATAAAAAATTATGCTAGGCCAAGGAGTGTTTACTAAGGGGCAGGAGTTGATGACAGCCAGCCCAAGGGGAGATGTGAAGAGAAGACTTGTGAAAACTTAGATATGGAGCATAGTTTTTTTATGGCTCAGAGACTTGGTCATCAAGGAAAGAGGATAAGTGTAGAGTGAAGGCTTTTCAGATGTTGTTTTGTGGAAAATGAGAAATGTGGAATGACTAGAAATGAGAGCGAGTGATGAAGTTCTAGGCATGTGTAGTGGAAGTAGGAAGGTTTTTGGGAGAAATCTGAAGAAGGTGGGACAGGCGGAGTCCAGAGATACTGAGAGGTAATTTGATGCTAATTGCTAAAATAACGTAAATTTTAGGAATGGGAGGTAGAGGGAGAAATACGTAGGATGGGCAATTGAAGTGCATTTAAGGAAGGTTGTAAGTTTTCAGGGCTAAAGAATGAGTTATTGTAATATGAAGTAAATATCATTATGTGTGTGCATATTTTTTCCCTTAATTATGCATGTAGTAATGGATTCACTGGAACGAAACTGTATCTCATCTCTGTGTTCAACCTTCAGCTTAGCACACAAAGAAGTGCACATCTAGTTTCATTGGCGAAGCTCTTCAATTATTGAATATTTTGTTAAAGAAGACCCTGACTCTAACTTGATGATTAGTCCTCAGCTAATGGAGTTCAAAGAATAATCCTCTTCTTTATAATGAGTTCCGTTGCTTGAATTATAACCCCTCTTGACATTTCAATCAGAAAGAGATATTAATTAATGACTGTCAAAGCTTGTTAAATTTTTGTATCAATATGTTATTTCAAATTGCCAAATGTTATCTTTTTTAGGCAAAGTATAAGTCATAATCCTTTTTATGACATGCTTGCTGCAAGGAAGAAAAAGGCTCAAAAAACAAGCACGCATTCTAAAAGTTAAAAAATTTTTCAATCGTTAAGTGCCAAGTGAGACAGTTCCACCAAATCTTTGGGGCTGATAATACGCTTATGATGAGTGTCAGTGGCTGCAACAGTATCTCCAAGGGCGCTGATGAAAGTGTATTGAGGTTGCTGCTAAGTGATAAAGTGGTGCAGACTATGTGAAGTGGAAAATATTTGGAAGTGAGGAGGAACGGTATTTGGTGTCCAAAAATTTTATACTGCAGATACGTTAGCTTAATTGGTCATATTTGAAAGCTTGAAAGGTCAAATGGAATATATTTTTTTTAATGGCAGTGCTGAGGTCCATTTATATGTTCATATCTATATATATATATATATGTGTTAATAGTACTTTTTTAACATTTAAAGAATTAAATTGTAAATATGGTACATGTTAAATATGTTAGTGTAAATTACAGTTGCCATTTTATATGTAAATATTTATTTCATATTTTGCTGTTATTTGTTTTTTATATTTGCTGCTAGCTAGTGCTTGCAGCAGGAGGGCACAAATGTTGTTGTACATGTTTCTACATAAAATTATTCAGATCATGTGTAATGGTAATAATTCTTTTGCAATGTGTGACGTTTTGACACAGGGTTGAAATGATGTTCAAGCTGCACAAAGGTAGCCCATTTGCTTTATTTAATCAGTGGCAGAGGGGTTGCCAACTTTGAAGTGGCCCGATGCTACGTGCATCTGCTAAGTAAAGCTCAAACTCAATTAGCTATCCCCTCTGAATTCAAGTACATGATGTGAATGATTCTTTTTGAACATATTTTGTCATTCACGTATCTCTTCATTTGACAGAAATTTTCTACTGCATGAATCTTGTCCAAAGTTATTTCTGTATAAAAAACTTGGTTTGTCATAATGTGCAAAGTGGATAAAATGCTCCATTTGTGGTGCTCTTCCCATGTGCAAAGATTTCGCTCAAGAGGAATCTTTTATTACAGACTGGTGATTTGGGACTCCTATGGTGCGCGTAGACACCTATTCTCTCATTTTGCCAATAACTCCACTCATTAGTGTATTATACATATTTATTGTTTGGTCAAATAAGAGTGGTTATTGGTCTTACCAATTAATTCTCTTCTTTATTCCAGTTTGACTTATGGGAAATTAAATTCTCAATTGTGGTTCAATACACGTATACCAAAAGGTAGCTTTTGTTGCACAGAATTCTTCCGTTTTATGTTTATAATTACTTTAGAATTCATATTGTGGAAATACAGTAATACTGATTCAATTAGCACATAAGCATTGCAGAAGACTGCATTTAATCATATCGCATTTTCATTAATGAAAAGATCTGTAATGCCAGTCATAATGGTGTCAATTTGGGGAGTCAAACTTATTTTTTCCCTCATTTTTGTGCTGTGCACTGTGTACAAATGATCTTTTACTCCATGAGTAAGCGTGATCAATCACTACATGTTTGAGAAAATGGAATTTATATAGATATTTCATTAATAATATTCGCACATTTATTGGTATCTTATTCCGTACATCACAATCATTACATGGAATTCATTGGAAACTCCACTTGGACTGGGTCGTTAGCATGTTTTGTCAATTAGTATTCTTTGGTATGGAAATTTAAAGCAAATCATTTGATGGTGTTATTGTCAACTTTTGGAATAATTTGCTACAGTCAATTGATTTATTTTGGTTTTCTGTGTATTAGAGGTTAAATTCCAATTGTGTACCTTTGTACATTGCATAATTACATGTTCATATATATATAATTGTTGTTATGTTGATGTTTTTCTGTGGATTCTTTCTTAAGTATCTCTCCATCAATGTCAGTTCTCACAGGTGTTATTATTGCCTCTCTCTTAATTTGAGGAAGTGAAGGAATTGGCACAACTTTTAGATTAGGCCCAGTGTCAATATAAATTTTTGATAACATTAATGTTGCTGTCATTTAGTGTTAATAACTCTTTCTTTTCCCTTGGATTTTTTAAAAAATAAAGTTGAATGAATAGCGGCCCTCCTCCATTTAAATTTTAAAAATGTATTTAATATCAGATGTCTATTAATTTAATTGGAGATTCATTTGATTTAGTAATTGACATTTTTATGTACAATGAATAACAATCAGCTATTTTATTTTCAAGTAATAGGTGAATGTGCCAGTAGATAGATATGAAATGAATTGACAGTAAATCCCTACTCATGATATTGCTTCTTTCTAAAAATGTTTATCTAATTTCACGTTGTTAAATGGTCAATTTTGATATGCTTCATAATCAGGGTATTGGCACCCTGAATATCTTCTATTATGTGTTAAAGTTTTATACTTTACGAGAGTAATGTGACCCAGCTGAAAAAAATGACACTGACATTTCAGAGGAAAGAGGGACTTTTGCTTTTCTGAAATATGAAAAAACAGCTTTTTGTGCAATTAATTTTTTGAAGAAATAATGGGTCAGTAAATCAGCTTTATTGAAAATATTTTCGCACAAATACTCATATCCTTGTTCACATTCCAATTTTTGTTTCAATGGCATCAATTCAACTTTGGCTATGAAAGTCGTGGGAACAAGGCTACCTCATTCCTGAGAACCCTTTCCGAAGCTCCCAAGAAATATAATGATTGTCTGGTCCTGCCTATGCCTGTTCTAATCACAAATTGCCTAACACTGTAAAGATTGATATCTTGCATTTGATATAACAAATGCCTTTAGTGGTGCTTGAATTTGAAGGCGGGGACAAATTTATGAAAGTTTGCCATCCATTTTCCCTGTTATGTTGAATTGACTCTCACCCGAATGGAATGTAGAGTTATTAACTGGCATCATCATTGTGAAGTTGACTCTCACTTTGACGGTGGCAAATGATGTTTTAAAAATGATGCATACTTCCTGAGTAGGGTTTACGTTTATTTATCTTCATTTAATAAGTTGAGGATGGAATAGAATCTTAATGTACATCTAACTTTTTCGCTTGTGTCCTCTCTTGAATGAAACAAATCACTCCTAATTGAATTACTAACACTCATTATTGGGGACAACTGCAATGGCCAAGTTGTACCTTCATGGCACTGGCATTGCGGTGATGATTGAAATTATAAGGTTAGTTAATTCAGTGTGGCCATAATTAGAAATGAGCACATGTGGGTGCCTTGAGTATGCTGGCAGCTTCAGACACTTTCCAGTAGAAAGGCGGTCAGCAGTTTCATGAAGACTTGTATATTAGTGTGTACTAGTCAGTGATGCAGGTGCAACTTCATCATTTGGATCTAAGTTAACTGAAATTCCACGTGAGAGCTGGTGGTCATAAAAAACGGTTGGCTTGCCCAAAATTAAATGCTGTTGACAGTATTAGAAAGATCATGTCCACTTAATTAAATAACCAATGCTCAAAAGTTTTTTGGACTTCAAGATTTCTTCTTAATGCCTCCAATTTCTTTTCATTTTATTGTTTGTCATGTTTCATATTCCTTTAAATGAAGGTCATGGGCGGATTATAACATTGCCTTACCAAAGAATAGTTTGGATAGTATATAAAGAAAAATATTGTTTTTATTGCAGCCCAATTACTCAACTGAGCATCGTTTAAAGTATGAATATATTTAAAGGAATTGTAATCATTGGTTGATGTATAATATTGTTTTGGTATGTGCATTATAACATGTGATGATAACTCTTGAAATTATTAAAGATTTATATTTCCCCAAATGTTCTTTGTGTTTTTGCATGGCTACATTATGAAGTACGTCATGCATAAATTGGTTGCTTCACTAAACTTAGTGTGAGGATAGAAAAATAGTAAAACTCACTCTCTCATGTTCCTGAATTGTCCCAATGTAATGAGTTGACTGTAACAAGTTTTTGTTTAATCGGTTCAAATCACAATGCTTGCAAAAGAAAAGTACATTTGCAAAAACTTTAAGCAATTTCTTACTCATGCTTAAATTTTCAGCTTTTAATTATATATAATGTTTTTATAGACATTTTTCATAAATTCTGGATTTCTCATCAAATTAGCTTGGCAATTTTTGCAGGATATTAATCAATTACGAATGGCACCTACAAGTAGGTGCTAAACTACTGTGGTGTACCCTTAAACTGTGAATGACTTGCATTCTCTTACAGTGTGTATTGTAAGGGCACGTTGGTGGCTTAACTGGCTAAATCCACAGACTAGGTGCCCAGAGTGGAATCCTGGTCCAGGAAAATGATTTTTATGCTGGCACTCTGGCATTCGTGTGAGCCGTTGCAGGTGCCCCTTTCAAAGTTAATGTTGCAGCATTTACCATAGTTTCTTTAAATTTCATTTATAATATTGTAAACTAACATTCATGTACTGCCAAAGATGTATATTAAGAAATTTTTGGAGGTAAATTCTCTGTGAAAAAATTGATTTTGGGAGGGAAAATCACATGAGAAAGTAGCATTTCCCACATGAACATGTAGTACACAGGTTTGCTGCAGGTGCTCTCTTGGACACTGGTTGACAAATGTACAGTGCACTGTCTAATGCATTAGAATGCCTGATGGTTTCATGTCTTAATCGGTTGGAAACATTCTGCATTTCAAATATTTGCTTGGTAAATATGAAATCAGCTACTGCATTAGAAATATAATTAAAATAAAATTTTAAATTCATTTTCTTAAAGAAATTCTTGTAAAAAATTATCAGGTACATATTGAATACCCATCATTTAAATGGGTGGGTATTCATTATGTACCTTATAATTGTTTACAAGAATTTCTTGAGGAGAATGTTGGGCAAGCGAGGAAAGGGAAGGAACAGGATAGGGATGTTGGACGGGATGAAGGGAGGAAGAAAGTACTCAGAGCTGAAGAGGGATCTGATGTAGAGTAGGATGTTGGGTTTTGCTAGGGGTCACAAATTATTTAATTAGTAATTATATCCATCCAAAAACCTACCTTAACCGGTAGATTACCTAATAATAATAATTGAATACCCATTTGGGGAATGTACCTGCAGGTTGTACCTAAATGTCCTCATGTGAGATGTGTAGTGGTCCTAGTAGAGAGTTGATGTTGCTCTGTTAAGAGTAACATCTAGTTGCAGCCTCTTATCACGCTAAATAATGTTCCTAAATCTGTGCCTAACAATAATATAATCTTGACACCTTTCTGAGTCACCTGGAATTTTCTACGTGTGCCTATGCCTTTAGTGGTGTCGAAACTAAGTGTTGGTGATGACTAACCCCTGTCTCCTGAAGAATTCAATTGCTTTCTCCCCGCAGTCATTCCGCATACCTAAACCAAAGTCCCCACCTCATCACCATCTCTTACTTTGTGTACTGATGCCTTCCAATCCCCCATCACTATCAAATATTTTCCCACAGCAAATACACATGCTTATGTCCTCAAACTGATCGTATCAAGATATAGAGAGACTAATGATATCAAGGTAAAACAACAGTATTCAGATTATAAGAAGTACTATTCCAAATTAATAATTGATACAAAAAGAAATTTCAATGTAAACTACATCTATTCTTCTGAAAATAAAACCAAAGCAGCATGGGAAATCATCAATAATAACTCTGTTAAGTCACAGAGAAAATTTTCTATTGACTCTGTCTTCTGTGAAAAAGAACTGGTTTCTGAACCCAATGATATTGCCAACCATTTCAATCACCATTTTCTTAACTTCCTTGAAAAGTCATTGCCTCTAAATCTTGCTCCCCAACTATATAGAGGACAAAACTCCGTCATCTCAGTTTCAAGTAATATTTATTTTCGCCCAACATGTGAACAAGAAGTGAAACTAATCATAAAAAAAATTAGCAAAAAAGACTCAGCTGGATGGGATGAGGTTCCCTGCTCACTCCTTAAGGGGAAATGTAGCAATTATCTTTTAGCTCCCATTACTCACTTAGTAAATGCTTCTCTGTCATCAGGTATATTTCCTGACAAGCTGAAATTCTCAGTAGTCATTCCGCTATACAAAAGTGGGAATCAGGAGGTAATGGACAATTACCGCCCGATAACAAAAGTTTCTGTGTTCTCAAAAATACTTGAATCTGTCATTGCAAACAGAATAATGGAATTCCTAATATAAAACAGTATTTTATCAAAGTCCCAATTTGGCTTTATTAAAGGACTTTCTGCTGAGCTCGCTTTATACAAGTTTATTGACTCTGTTCTTGATGGCATAGATAATAACGCCAAGACACTTTGTATATTTTATGATCTGAGAAAGGCTTTTGACTCTGTTGACCATGTAATTCTTCTGCATAAATTCCATTGCTATGGACTAAGAGGTATTGCAACCAAATTAATAAGGTCCTTCTTGACAAGGAGAATGCAATGTGTAACTATTTCCAGTGCAAATATGAAAAAATGGTTATCCTCCTACCAGGAGATTATTAGAGGGGTTCCCCAAGGATCCATTCTGGGGCCACTGCTATTTCTGTTATACATTAATGATCTGCCAAACTCATTAAATGGTGAGGTATTCATGTATTAAGACGATACCAATCATCTGTTAAAGCAGGCAGGAAATGTGGTTCTACCAGCTCAGGAAGCTGTCACAAACATGGAGAGTTGGTGTTCTAATAATAAGGTTCTAATAAATAAGAGTAAATCATCCTATATGCTGTTTCATACGCCACAGAAGAAAATTGACTGTAGTCCATACATTAAGTTTACAGACAACAGTCTAGGACGTACAACAGGTATTAAATTCCTTGGTTTGTTCTTAAATGAATGTCTTAGTTGGGATAGTCACATTGATAATCTTGCATCTCAAATTGCCTCTGGCTGTTATTTAATCAGAAGGATGAAAAAACTTACGAATACTGACACAGCCATAAGTCTATATTATGCACATGTCTATAGCAGATTGAAATATGGCATAGTGGCATGGGGAAATTCCCCTCCATCTGAGAGAATTTTTAAACTCCAAAAGTGGGCAATAAGAACAATTTGTAATGCTAGTCAAAAAGAGAGCTGTAGAGGCCTATTTAAAAAGCTGAGGATTATGCCTCTATTCTGCATTTATATGTATGAATCCATATTATTTGTAAAAACTTTTGAAGGTAAATTTGACTTAAAAACAAATAAAAATGTGCATAACTATGATACCAGAAAAAAATCCAATTATGTAACAAGTTCTCATAAACTTTCTATGTTCAGCAATGGGCCTACGTATATGGGTTGTAAATTATTTAACAATTTGCCAATAGAAATAAAAAATGAGCAAAGACTGGTGTATTTTAAAATTAAATTTAAAAAATATTTACTTGACAATTGTTTTTACAATGTAAAAGAATTCTTGTTTAAATGACTGTTAATATTGCTGTATGATGTTTAAATCTTGTAATATGTACTACTATTTTAATGTATATTTGACAAGGCCTATATATGTACTAACATATCAACAGGACCAATAAATTTATTATTATTATTATTATTATTATTATATCCTATCGACTTCATCCTCTCTGGGATTGTTTGGTAGCATGTAGGCCTGAATGATGAGGAAGTGCATCGGTTTAGCTTTCACCTCTACCAGTAATACTCGATCAGTTGCTTGCTCAATCTTTACTTAGTTTCTTTCATTTTGTTCAATACTAGTGCCACCCCCCACTGGCTCTCTTCCCTCCCACTGTAAGTTACTCTATCACTATCACTCGATTAATCCCCACTGCCCTTCCCTCTCACCTTGCACAGACCTAAAATATCTGATTTCTTCTTTTCATCTCCTTCCTTGTACTTTCTGATTTCCATCCTCAACATGGTCCTTATATTCAAAGTCTATATTCTGAGACCTTCTCTGCTGCTGCTGTGAGCTCTCTTCTGCACGAGTATTTGGTGTGATGATGACTGCAGAAGCCTGGCTTCTTCTGCTGTCACGTGCAACAACAAGGCCCAGAGGACTGAGTCCCAGTGTTGCCATGATTCAAATTCATTCGTCAGTAATAAGATTGTGTGATAAATAATTGAGGTGGTTTTTCATTGTCTTCCTCGGTAATGTTTTTTAGGTGACACCATCACTAGCCAGAGACGATAGCATCAGTAATGTATTCAAACTTGGTTTCTTAAGTGAGGGTAAAGCCCGCCTAATAATGCACCCAATAACATGTGAAATTCACACATTAGCAGGCTTATTCCCTGTGCCATCTGTGCTTCACCAGGGAGATCTGGTACCTGACACAGCATAGGAAGCTGAAGGTGCCCGGAGGCATTATCCAGAATCAAACCGGGCCCCCTTTACACATTAAGATTATAAAAACAGACACATATTTACTGGTTGTAATTTAATAAAAGACCAAATATGTTTTCACTCAGAAAATCTTTAATAAAACTTCAAAGTTATACATTGTAATAAATTCAGGAAGAAATTGTAACACTTCTATGAAAACGATGTATTTGGTGCGTCACTATACCAGACGAATATACGTATGCAAACATATTTGAAAGGATATTCAATTAATAGAAATACCTTAGGCCAAGTAGTGGTACTTTGCCAATTTTCCTGTTTATTTTTATACAAAACAGTCCATGACAATGGTTTTTCCTTGAAATTTTCAATCTGTTGAACACACTTTATAAATATTCAGAATGATATTATATTTGACCTGCTATTCATTTGAATTTTCTTCTGTAATCAATCCCAAAAATGATAAACAAAAATCTGAATTGTATGAAGTTAAATTGAAATATGATATACTTTTCACTTTTATCTTTTGTTTGGAAGCAGTAGGGTTTAAAAACTGAATATCAGTAAAAACTTTGATTTCCATATTTAATAGCATAAAATCTTAAAATTTCTCGATATTGTTCTGATCTTGAAACAAAATGTTGAAATTATGTTTTGCGAAGAAGTGGATTTTCTTAACTCCCAGGGAGTTACCTACACGTCTTATTGAGCCTTCAATTTTCCCTTCACATTCCCTGGACTGTCTCATAAATACATATGCAAACGGATTACATCATGAATAAAATGGGCACGGCTTTTTATGTAGTCATGAGGTGTTTATGTAGGTGATAAGTTCATTTTGTGCTAATTTATTGCGGGTTAATTGAGTTGGCAGAGGTCGGTCTGCACAATAATTGGAGGACTTTTCACCGTAATGATAACTAAATTAATTTTTGATGGATGCAATAAGATATACTCCATGGTATTTCCATGTACTCCTTCCTCTCATATACTCATATTATCCTTCCTCCCCTTGCAATTTAACTTACAAATTTGGTGAATCTTCCGTAAACTGCCGACTTCATGACGCAAAGAAAAGATTGTGTTACTAGTTTGATGTCAACTGGCAAAATACACGAGGAGTTTGACTTGTTCCCCCGTTACGCCCTCCAATGGGCAAATGAGAAGGCATTTCTTCTCAAGACACTCATTGTATGCCAACGTTGGTCTGCAGTGAATACCCAATGTAAGGAGCTGAAGGCAGACGCATATTTCCTTGCAAGACATGGCACAGGGCGTGTACCCCAATGGTAGCAAAGTATGTTGCATATACATTTATGAGACTTGGGTGTTCCCAAATATGTTATCTGGAGATTTTTATCTGTTACACCTGAGTAAAATATAGTTTTCATTTGGCTAATTATGTTTTATTAAAACAGACTCAGGCAATTGTGACTAAAAAGTCATCAGTCATTTAAGTTGTGTTTTATTAATTTGGAATTTCAGATGCTCTTGTGGGACTGACTCTTAGCAGTAGTGGTTGTGGGGGGGAATGGCTGGCAGCTGAGGTCATTTGCACCAAAATGGGGGGGGGGGGGGTAGGTGGGGGTAATTTGGTGGGGGTAAGATGTTCAGGGAATGGAGGGAGGGGGGAGAGAAGCCTTCATCAGCATTAGTCGACCATTTTGGGTCCCTTTTGATATCTTTTCTAATTCATACTTAATGCCCATGGACTCTAAGAATCAGGATATCAAGCAGGTGATACTCTGCCAAATACTATCAATCATTTTATTTACTCCTTCATTTTAACTTATAAATATCAGTGGTTTCACATTTTCTTTATTTTTTCAATATGCAAAAAAGGGCCTGGTATAGGAAATATTGTTTAATTTAGAAAAATTCATTAAACATATTTGCAGTGGCATATTGGCATTTGACATGTAGTGAATCAGAAATGCCTAAATTCTTTATATCCTTTTCACCAAAAATGTCTGCAAATTACCAACAAGTGGGCATTGGAAGATGTCATACTAAGCTGACAATGGCCATTTGCCATCTTAGCCAACAAGATTTAAATACCTAAGTATTAACTGGGCTTCATTCTCAACAAATTCTTAAATTTTGATGTACAGAATATTTGACATGTTTCGCTGAAGTTTTGCTGCCTTGGCTTAAAGAAAATAGTTACTTACTATTATACTTAAAACATCATGGAGCCTTCATGAAGCTCCTGGTAGACTTTTTCACTTGGAATCCATACCTCATACGTACAACAAATTTTGCTTTAGGTTATGAATTAAACCTCTGCTTCTTGTAAATGACTATTTTTGTTGGAGGTTAATTTCATTTTAAAATTATTACCTTCTCAATATGTATAACTTTTCCCTTTTAAAGCAAGGGCAGCATTAATATGTATCATTTGGCTTAGAATTCTTTTGAGTATTGGATTTGGGAACAAAAGTAAGGTAATGCGAAAATAGACCACTCTTGTTTATGAATAATCCTTGTTCTGGACTCAAATGGAAATACATAGTTACACAATTAAATCTCAAAAGGAAGTGATGTATCTATGCTCACATCAACATCTAGTGACTAGGTATCAAGCTAAGGTATCAAGCCAAAATATTGCTGTATAAAAAGTTAGTATTTTATGAATAATTTATCTTATTGAAGTTTGCGGCTTTGCAAACTCTTAGGACGGTAATCAATGGTATACATTTACCATATATCAGCTCTTATAATTTATGGACGGAAGAAAACACTTGCTTTTTAAGCATAAGGCTAGATTCTACCATGTTATTAATATGAATATACTCTTGAATAATCACTATTTGATAAAAACATTCTCATTAAAATATCATATGACATTCATACCATATGGTGAACACATTATTACCTCAAACTGGATAAATAGTACTTTCATTTCAATAAATTAAAATAACTATGTAAAATATGGAAGTTATCATCTAAATACCTTATAAAAAAGGATGAATAACATTTCTACAAGTGTGCTTTTGTGCAGTTATTTGTGAATTATTTATAGTATAACATTAAAAAGTGTTTCTCTATACAAAGCTAAGTATTTGACACTCAGTGAGTACTTTAAAATAAAAATCTCATGCCCTCTGAAACTAACTGAATTCTAATGGTAATCTCACTCATGTGCAAATACTGCATTTTAAGCAGGAAAACATCCACTGATTGTGTTTGCTGGATACAAACTTTCAAATCATGGCTTTTATTAGAGCTACATTAAAACTTGTGAATTATTTGGTATATTTACCATGGACACCAACTTACATTTCTGCAATGAGTGTTTATAAACAACCAAACTTAGGAAGACACAAACCCATGCCACCATGTAAGTCATTCATCTATGTTGTCATTATCACAATTATTAATTAATTTAAACCTGTGTTTCCACAGAGAAACAGATGTATATTGCAGTAATGCTATATTACTTTCTTTCTTCTTAGATTCCTCTCAAAATAAGTTTCAATTTAAGAAAATTTTAGTCTGCTTTTGAATAAATGTGTAGTAAATAAGGCTACATTAGAAAACATTTCCTTTTACCCTGTCTTTACTGAATCACTATTGAGTTTTCAAGAAGTGCTTACACATGTGGGAGATTTTTGAGAACAAGTGGAATTTCTATTTGAGCAAAAATGATGTAATTTGTATTGCTGATTCATTGGTTGAGGAATGCCAAATGTTGTTGTATTAAAATATTGCACTGTTCTAAGTTATCTGAATATGGTTTGTTTAATGTATCTTATTAGGTAGAGCATTTATCAGAGTGATTTCATAGTGAATCAAGTAAAGAGTCAAGTAACTCAAGTTGAGTTTCATCCCAGATGCCCCCAGATATGTGCCCTGCCATAAACAACTCATCCTCACCAAAAAGGAGCTCAACTCCCCCGCCCTCTGAGAAATTACTTTCGTTCTCACTACCGCAACTACTGCTGCAAGCTGATGAAAGTACCACCTGAAGATTGTCAATGCTCTCGGGGCTGGCTTCAGGATTGAGAGGTCCTGGAATTGACAGTAATGTAGGTCCTCTGCTTTCTTCTGTTTCAAATGTTGACTCGTCTCTCAAAATGTTGTGGCAATGCCTGGGTATTTTATGATCTGAAGGTGAACTTGCAGGCAATATGTTGGCTTGAACTTTCCGACGCTTCCTATCTGTGTTTCGGGTGCCAGTGTTCCGAGTCCCATCATTGCGGAAACCTCCACTGCTTTCCTTAAACTGTTCAGCATATGCTGCGTCAAGACACCAAAAGCCACCCTTCCCGGGCTCATCTTTTGACCGAGGGACTTTGACAAAACATTTGTTGAGGGACAAATTGTGACGAATTGAGTTCTGGAAAAAAATTATTCAATCTATTAAACATTTGCCATGAAAATTCACTGAACAGGTTAAGTTTAATGGTTAAAGCTTGAGATAATTACCATAATATGACTAAAAATTAATGTACTTTCACATTAATACTCATGGTTGAGTTATTAAATAAACAACATTGTTAATGGGGTAATAGAGTGATAAGATAAGCTTAGTTGCTTCGCAGAGTAACATGGTAAATTCTAAATTAAATTCAGTGGAGATAGTAACAGTATGTGGTATAATACAGTGTTGTGAATGGTCAAGGAAGATTGCAAGCAAGGAGAAACGCCTGCTAAAAAAGACAGCCACTCCTCCTTCAGGCCAGTAGAACAGCAGACTGGGTGGTGAGTCACCCTGGCACTTGACCTAGCAATGCTATTTGGCCAGTGCTTGCATATTCATCAGTCAATAGTTGCTAGACTTTGTTTGACTGAATGAAAAATCTCAGTGAGTTGGAATGTTATCAAGGGCTAATTTCATTGTTTCTTTGAACATCATGGCAACGAAAGGGTGGATTTTTCATGGTGGATAACTTTACATTTTATGAAGAATTCAATGAAGCCAAGCATCAAATGTCCCCCAAATGAAACAGTGGCAAGACAAGGCAGCAAGAAAACTATAATCTACACAAAATCACGTAGGCACCAGTATTAGGTTTATGTAATTTTCTGCATTTTGGTTACAAAAGTCTGTTTATATATGAACTGATGTTTGGTTGTCTGACTACTGGAAATTTTCTGGGGATTATCAAAGAACTGATTGTTTTAAATGGAATACTCACCTTTCACAAGCTTCAAAGTAAACAAAACAAGATAGGCAGAAATAAATTTGTGATATTACAAAGTTAAGATTCTGATGGTCGGAAAACAAGCTAATTATTTTTAAATTGAATGATAAACTTCTCTTGAGATCAAGGACCAATGAGAGTACCTAAACAAAAGGGCTATGATAAGAATATCAAATCAATAATAATATTTATAAAAGGAATTGAACTGGAGCATTTCATTCAAAACATCTCTGCTTCAGACCCTGGAAATATTTTGGTAACATTTTTTTGTATTTTTGAACACTAAATGTCTTGAAGTGAGTTCAAGAAATTGAATTCAGCTCTGTGCTGGTTGCTTGGTGAAAGACTGCTTGCAAGAAATTTTATATTACTAAGTAGTCATAACTCACATATGACATAACTTTGTGATGTTGCAGAAAAAGCACTTCTATTTCAGCAAGTTGACTGGTTGAGTTATGGTTTCTAATAATCAGCTATGGTTTTTCATATTATTTTGTTTTCTAACCATGGCAGTATCAATAAGAATCTTTCATGTCTATGCTGTTGGCTCAATAGATTTGAACATGAAAACAGGGCTCATTAAAAAAAATTATCACTGGCAGAAATTAGTGTACAATTTTCAATTTTATATTTTGAAGTATTTAACCCCTTCCACTTCAATTTATATCATGAATAATGTCCTCCTATCCTCCATTTATTTTTTCTGTGGTTCTTTTTAAATGGAATGGTAGGTAATGAAATGATATTTTGTATTTGTTATTCAACGTAGAATAGTGAAATAAAAAGTGATTATTCATATTGTAAAGTATCTAATTAAATGCTCTTTTTTTTATCAAGACATTTTACTTATTTACTACAAGTATAATAATAATAATATTAAATATTAGCAAAAAAGAAAATTGCATATATGTCATTGAAAAATCTATGCATAAAGTTAAAAATTGGGAAATATCCATGTTTAAAGTAAGAAAACTTAATTATACAATAGGTTGAAATACATAATATCATATACACATATATAATTAATAACCTGAGAATGTACAATACTTCTCAAAACACTCTGGTGTTATGGGTTATAAACAAAAGTTCTGAATTGGAAATTCTGCTAGACGACTATCGACCTGACTTTCTGTGTTTATGTGAACTTTGGCTGTTAAACCAGGAATTGCTGTCCTTTAAACTATCAGGTTACAGAGTTCTTAATGTAATCTGCCGATCCAATTATAAAAATGGTTCCCCTAAAAAATGCTAAAATTATGGAAATCTGATGACGAGCTACACATTCGTCAATGTGTGATTTGGCATCGGAAGTTCATGACGAGCTAGACTCGTCATGTCAACACAAGGGGTTAATTGCTTCAAGAAGGAATGCAATAGAAGTTAAGGCCCACACAAGAAAGATTGAGGGGCAAACATATGGATCAAAGGGAAGGTGTAAGACATAATGAGAGCCCTACGGGATTAAGAGAATGTCAGCATGTGAATGGTGATCTTTTGAATGATAGCTTAATCAATAAATTGTCTCAATAATTTCATTGCCCTCATTTTGGATTATTTATTCTTCACAGCCCACCGTGAAATAAGAAGAAAAGAAAATCATTCAGTAGTAGCCTTAGAGTCGAGTAGGAGAATGGTCAAATGTTATGCATGGATTTATGGCTGGGGGCCTTGAGGGAGAGAGAAGGAGAGGATTGAGGCCTTTAAGGAGAGAGATGAGGGCGCGGAGGAGGTTGATGAGAATAAAATAGGGTGGCCGGGTTAGGAACTGGCGAAGGGGGAGGACGATGGGGTGAAAAGAATCCCTCTGAGCACTGCCCACGACAGAGGAATCAACACTGGAGCGGCCGCGTGTTCCAAGGGGAAGGCGTTTTGGCGACGGCCATTGAGGGAGGAGAAGAGGGTCCCGAGAATTGACGATACCTACCTGCCAACTGGGATCTGCCTTCCTATAGTAGAGGAAGTTCTCTTGTATCCACTTGTAGATGGAGGAGAGCGTCATTTTGTTCCTGTTGGCCCGCATCGCCATGCAGATGAGCGTCGCGTAGGAGAAGGGAGGCTTCCGGTCGCCCTCGGTGCGGTAGTCGACGGGCGGGGAGGCCGAGGTGGCGGCCGGCCTCGTCCTCCCTCCGTCCTGCAGGGGGACGGAAGAGTGGGCGCTGGCGGGTCGCTTCCTGTTCCCCGCCGCCGGGGGCGAGGGCGAGGACGGGGGCGTGGGCAGCAGGGACGGTACCCCCACGATGTGCAGGTTGTGGAGCCACGACAGACTGGTCAGCTCCACGTCACCCGAGGGGCCCTCCGCCGACGTCGCCTCCGACCCGGTGAGCAGCATGGCGCACCCCCCAACCCGCCTCCGCCGCTATCGCCGCCGCCCGACCACTCCCGGGGGAATCTTCATCAAACCTGCGGCGGCAAAGGAGGGCTGTCGTTTAGCGAATGCAACGAGAGCGGGTGAGTCACTCCGGTGAGAGTGAGGTGCTCACTGAAAGAGCGGGCTCACTGCTGTAGCGGGTTGCGCCCATATTATGGGAGAATGCGAAATGTACGCATTCAATAGTAAAACATTTATTCCAAGTGCCTTGGTTCAAACTTCCAAATATAGCAGAAGGATGTTTGAAGTTGCAGTCTAACATTTTTTTTACAAGATTCTCAAATTTGTGCGATGGATTAGTCTTTTGGAGTTTTACCGAAAGGAAGTGGAGTCTGTAATTCGCTTGAACAACTTTCTCCTAGTGATAACTTTGCCTATTTTTTATTTATAATGCTCAGAGCAATATTTTTCTCGTGTTTAGTGCTTCGTGGACCTATGTATGTAGAACCTATCCACCGTACTATGCTTTAAAATTCAAAAGTTAACCCTTTCGGATGTAACTACTATAGAAATGTAGCCTTTGGAATCGGAATTATTCTAATGCGATAGACTTCTAAATGTTTTAATGGCGGTTTTCCATCAAGGCACTCTGGGACTCCATTCATACGGGAGCACAATATTAACTAGTGCGTGTTCGCGCCTGCCTCCTTCACTGCCTGCTCTTTGACATTCGATACATACGATATTACTGGGGTTTATTGTCATAAATGTTAAATTCCTAATTTGAGAGATGGTTGAGGTCGATACTTTGTGGAAATCCTTTAGTAAATCACGAAGATGAAACCAGAAGACTTTGCGTTTCCAATTTAGCGGAAAGAGTTCATTATTTTCGGCTAGTTTCGCTACACTACCATCATCTGGATATATTATATATATATATATATATATATATATATATATATATATATATATATATATATATATATATATATATATATATATATATATATATATATATATATATATATATATATTTATTAGGTAATCTACCGGTTAAGGTAGGTTTTTGGATGGATATAATTACTAATTAAATAATTTGTGGCCCCTAGCAAAACACAACATCCTACTCTACATCTGGTCCCTCTTCATCTCTGAGTACTCTCTTCCTCCCTTCATCCCGTCCAATATCCCTATCCTGTTCCTTCCCTTTCCTCGTTTGCCCAACATTCTCCCCTCAATTACAGTCTTCAACATCCCGCTACCGGCCAATACCCCCTTCAGCCACTTTTCCTGCCTCCATAGGATTTCTCCCAACAAACCCCTCTCTTCGCCCTCCTTACCAAGTACTTCCTCGTTTGTTTTCTTCTCTGTCCATTTCACTTTCTCCATTCTTCTCCACACCCACATTTCAAAAGCCTCCAGTCTATGTCTATCCTCCTGTTTTAATGACCACGTTTCCGCGCCGTACATAACTACGCTCCAAATCAAAGTTTTACGAGTCTTTTCGTAACATCCTTACTCAACGTCCCCGTCATTAACTCCCTCCTTGTGAAAGCCTCTTTGCCTAGCGCAATTCTTCTCCTCACGTCCTTACTACTTTGACCGTGTTGGTCCAAAACACTACCGACATACGTAAACTGTTCTACCTACTCTAGTTTTTGCCCTCCTATTTTAATGTTTAGCTTAGCCTTTTTCTTTCTAGAAAATCGCATAACCTTTGTTTTATTAATATTGATTCTCATCCCATACCTGTCGCACTGAATTTCCAATTCACTCAGCAATGCTTGCCGCCCCTTGGCTGACTGACAAACTAAAGCTTGGTCATCAGCAAACCTAACTGATTTTACGAATTCCCCGCCCACTTTCATTCCTACCTTCAGTTCTTCCCATGCCTCTTTAATCATTTCCTCTGCATACAGGTTGAACAGCAACGGGAATAATGGGCAGCCCTGCCTTACACCTCTTCCTAACACTGCCCAACCGGACTCCCCGTTCCCCACTCGTACCTGAGCAGTCTGAGACATGTACAGATTGCGGATTAGCCTCCTTTCCCTCCAATCTATTCCTATTTTCTGCAATATACTCATTAGTTTTTCCCAATTCACTCTATCAAACGCTTTTTCGAAATCTACGAAACACGCAAATACCTCCTGGTTGTGCTCTATATTCCTCTCGATTAATAATCTCATTACTGCAATGGCATCACGCGTACCTCTCCCCTGCCTAAACCCAAACTGATCATCCCTTAAGTAATCATTTGCCCTACTCTCTATCCTTTTGTTTATGACCTGAGAACAACTTTAGCTGCGTGGGATATCAAACTTATCGTCCTGTAGTCCTCACATGATGTAGCCTTTACCTTTTTCGGAATGGGAACTAAAACTGATCTCACAAAGTCTTCCGGCCAGATTCCTACCTATATATATATATAGCAAAACTAGTCTTTAATAATAAATTCTTTCCTGTGAAAAATTACTAGTTTCGCTACAGAAGTCCAGGTGATGCTGCTGTCTAGCGGAACTAGTCGACCATAATAAAATATTTCCTGTGGAAACACAGTCTTTTTGATTCTTTCTTCGTGCTTCGCAATTTCCTATTTTCTTTTTGTCATTTTCCTATTTCTTTTCGTTTCTAATCTTCAGTTTATTTTTAAATAAATGAAAATTAACTAACTAGAAACTCACTTCCAAATGAAATTTTACCTGAAGACATGAGCAAGAGAACGAGCATTGTCCTCTATCCGGTCATGCCTATCTGCCCTAAATTTAATTCGATAATCCGCAGTATACACCCCAATTAATGCAAAACGTGCACCAGATACATTAGCCGGCGCGGAAATCACCGAAGGTTCCCTCGGAAGTGTTCGGGCCCACAGGGATTAAGGGTACACTTGCGGGTAAGGGTGCGCCTGCACTTGTCTTCTTAGGGGATAGTTTTGTACGAGGTGTGTCCGAAATCTATCCGACCTGCGTTCATATCTCCGCATTGGTGCTAATCTTCATTCACATCCGGGCCGTGGCATCCTTCGAAGCAGTCCCCATTTGATTGAACCACACGCTCCAAGAGGTGCTTCCACATCTTAAAGGAGTCCTCGAACACAGATTTTGGAATGGCCTTCAGCCCGCGCGTCGCATTACTCTACATATGCCGTCGAACCGCTTTCCTTTGAGCGCCATTTTCTATTTTGGGAACATCCAAAAGTCGCAGGGAGCTATGTCGGGACTGTACGGAGGAGCCTGGCGAAGCTGTATGTACAATCTCCTGTGTTTCGCCAAATATTACTGCACAAGGTTCGATGAATGCGCTGGCGGCTGCGTTATCGTGGTGAAGAAGCCAGTCACCGCATAATAATGACCAGAGACACGGTCGTTGTCTTCTCACGGCATCACGCATTCTTTCCATAACCTCAACGTAATATTCTTTGATGATCGCCTGACCTCTTTGAGTAGATTCGTGGCGCACAACACCCTCACAATAAAAAATAATAAAATACGCAGGTCGGATGCTTTTCGGACACACTTCGTACATAAGGTTTGGAGCTCATAGTTCCGTCTTCGCCCTGTGGCATCTGCCAAGGATCTCTCAAGGTCCGCTTCAGTCTTCGGGTTCCTTAGACTCATTCTGCATCCCTTCTTTGCTCTTATTCCCTTTCTCTTCCTGTTCTGGGCCCCGTTCCTAATCAGACTGCCCTCCAGTTGATGAGGCGTGAACTCCGGTTCGACGCCACAGGTTGTGCGAAGTCTCCACCGCTGCCGTCATTCGTGGGCATTGAGCCAAACTCGTGGGAAAATGGGAGCGTTGATTTTTCGTTGCGCCCCTTCAAGAGGTTAAAAATTATTTTCTACGAGAGGCTGAGACTATAGACCCTGTGAACCGCAGCCCTTGATTCGGCAGATATCGACTGATAAGTCTGAATGGGGCGGGAACCATGCCGCGCGTGTGGTAAGGCTTAGTAGTTGCGTGGATCCAAGTCGGTACGAGTTTTGAGAGAGTTTATGGGCTTCCAAACCTGTTGGCGCGCGGGACGATGAAGCATGTCGCAGCGAAGTGACTCCGCTGACCGGAAAGGTAAAAAGGTTTGATATAAAAATACCAAATTGACGAGAAAGATTTTTTGTTGTCTTTCTTTTGCTCATAAGCCCACATCGTTTCTAATGATGCAACTGAGGCGGAGGACAGCAATGACAGCATGAAGTGAACATTTTCAATTTTGATCCTATAGCAGGAGGAGATAACAGTCGCTGGAGGCCACACATCGGCGGGCCTTGACCCAAATATGTATGAAGATCCCTTGATTTGAAGTTGCGAGCGCAAAACTTGTTGCTCTCAATCGGTCTTTTAGGTTGACAGTTTTATAGGAATATTTCTCAGCATATGTTTTCCAACAGCTCGAGGAAATATCCTGATACATTATAATAATAAGCTGATCCTTTTTAGGATAATTTCTTAGATCCACCCCTACTTGCGACTACTACTCCATCACCCACTGGGCCTCAACCGTGAAGCTTCGGACGCGACTTCTTTCTGGGTCACCTCTAACACCTCCTCGGCATTCTGAAAAGGAGAGTTTTGCCTCACCACCAGTGGCAGTTTGCCTAATATACCGGTTGATCACGAATCTCCAAGCATGAGTTGGAGATGGTCATATATGAAAAACACGCTGTCGTGGTAGATGACTATACGAACGCACGGTCTGTGTGCATACGTACATCTACTATATGTCTAGGGTAATGTTCACAAGGTCTCTTTTCTGCCTTGCAGGTTTAATGCCTACGGAAATAATATCAATATTGATGACTTGATAGCCTTAAGTCGTGGTATTTTTTTAAGAAGTTTGCCTTGGAAAGATTAAACGATGGGTTGTGGGCTGCACGAAGACTACTAGGTCAACATTTTGTAAAATCGTATTGTTTCTATATTGAATATTAGAATAGATTCATTTCTAACCTTTCCAAAAAATTTCCGTTTCTCAAAATGATAATTTATTCTTTTACCGTTATTTTGCTTTGGGTGTATAATATACTGGCTTTGGAAATCACGCTGCAAATATTTCCCAGAAAGGGTCAGGAGCACTGAATTTTCCCCATATTACCGACAGATAACTTGGCAAAATTCAATATATCTGTTAAGCAAAAGAGTACCCAATTTTTGCATTCCCGGCATGAAGGCCATTTCAATGTTCAATTTTTGACGCTTTGGAAATTCGTGATGGTAAATAATGAAACTGTTTCCATGGTAGTGATTGTTTTTCGTGTTATTTATTGGAAAATAGAATGTCGGAATGGGCCGCAATTACCAAATACATGCGCCTTTCACCGACGGTGGCTTGCTTTCTTTGACCCTTAATCATTCTCCTTTCCGTCCACATAGTCATAGCATCCTCTCTTAATATTTATTGAGCTAATTACGGTGGCGTGTCTAGTCCGTCGACTGTGTGTAACTGCCGACCACACCTATGAATCACGTGCTTCGCCCAGATGTAGGGATTTCGCCCCCTTTCCTCCGCCAAGTTCGCAGTGTTCATGCGCCCCCGGAATTCCTCCGATCAATTTCCCTGGAGGAGTGGGGAGGGGAGGAGAAGGCTCGCTCGCATTAATTTGCACTCGGAGGTCATCGCTGGTCAATCCCAGGCGGTAGAAACCACGTCATACCGCGCAAACGCTTTTAAAGGAGGCGTGTGTGTGTTTGGGGAATACATATTTCCCGACAAATCAAATTTCCGTGTTAATTTAGAACCGCAAATAGTACCATGTCCTTGTGAGAATCGCACTTGGAATGCTTGACAGTGTTAAAATGGTAAAGAAACTGTTTGCTAAAGACTTGTCGAAGAAAAACACGGGCGACGAAATTACGGTTTTGTGCGTTCGCACGAGGGCGACTCTTGACTGGCGTTGGACTTTATGGATCGTCCGCGCGTGCAATTCGCATATCTTTATCTTCATCGTTGCCGCGTGTTTCAGTGATAATACTTATTATATTTCGGGCAGATAAGAAAATATTTTTTAAAATCTAAAATTACTCAAATTTTTCGCAACCTTCTCGGGTGCATATGAACGTAAAAACAATCAAAATATATCCGTCGAGCACGCAGAATTTGTGTCCATTTCCTTTCTTGTTTAGCGAGCAATGTTGACTCACGACATGTTTCATTATTTTCCTCATTCAAGATTTTTCTTGTATCTGTGGAAATTAGATAGTAAGTAGGAAAGAAACTTTCATTATCAGCATTTTAAATCGGGATGGCCATATTCATTTTATCGACCTAATACTAAATTATACGGAGATGAAGAGGGGCTCGTTGTTAAGTAGGCTGTTTGGTTGTGTTTTGTAAGGAGAGACAAGATATTTATTTGGTCCGTGTCCGTCCAAAACCTACCTTAATCGGTAGATTACCTTAAAAATACCAAAATTTCTACAAAAAGCAAAATTATATTAAACAATGACCTTTTCCATTTGATTTTTGGTACAGCGTTCACTTGTTTCTTATTAATCCTTTAATGGCGCGGCGATGCAGATCCATGTCGTAGCGTCAGGCCTTGAAAAGCAACATGGTTCTCACTGGAAGGCGATGTAACGTAAATCTCTTTTTCCACAAAAATTAAATTTTCCGTGAGAAGTCAAAATTGGCCAAATTTTTTGGTAACTTGACCCTATAATTTATGACCTTTTTAACTTGCGTTCAATTCTAAGTGAATACGTGAACTCTTGGTAATTTCTTGGAATAAGAACCCCCCCTTGTGGTGGTGGTTTGCGTGTGGGGAGGCAGGGGAGTTTCATTAGGTATTTGGGCCGTGAGTTCACCTCTGCCCACTCGGCGTATCAAACAGGAAAGGACGAGCGGGGATTCCATTGGGCCAGAGAAATGAATTTTGAAACCGATTGGGGACAGAGGGGTAACCCCCCCAGCTGCCCTACTTCCTTCATTCTCCATTGGCTGGCCCGTAAATACGACGAATGATTGTAAGAAACGATGATGGCATTTGAGCCCATAACAACTACTAAAAGTTACATAGCGTGAAACTAGTTTTCATTGCATTTGTATTATGAATAAGACTTCGGAGTTATCCCATCGAGTGGTGTGGCTTAGTGCAGGCGAATCTTGTGAGTGGTAATCTCGGACATTCGTGTGTCAGAGAACTCTCTTCTCTCTCATTGACATGACAGTGAAAATATTGAGATTACGATAACGCATGGATAGCAATGCTTAATTTAGTTTGACGAAAAGCTAACGTTGAATATAAGTAGTGTTAAATGATATAGAGTTTTCATGGTGTGATTAAGAGAGCCCAGAAAATCAGCTGATTTAAACATAAACTTAGGCCATTCTGAATACCCAAGAGACGGAGATATAAGCAAAGTGAATGAAATATTTTCTTTTCCTTTTTTTAAATCATCCAACGTAATAAATGGTTTCATATTTGATGCCAGTGTACAAAAGTCACCCTCTACCGAATGCCTTTCGGCGGATTCCGAAATTACCTCGTCGTATTCGACATAATACCCAGATTTCATGAAATGAGTGGACTGACCACATTAAATAATATTTCCTTAAGGCGTAAAGGAGCGCCTATGCCATCGTAAAAGGAAAAATTAAAGGAAGAGGAGGATGATAGTAATGAGATTGGTGATTGCCGACATAAATTAAATAACCGCACCAATCTCATGGTTCCCCTCCCCTTTTTTCTTTTATAGCGGTGCAGACAACCCTTTACGACTTAAGGAAATATTATTTAATTTAGTTATCTATGAAGACGCCGTAAGCAGCTCAATTTATCCTTTCCATGAGTGTATTGTCGTTGCTTTTTGTTTTCTATAAAACTTTTCTGAAATGCACTCCTTCGGGTCTTATTCCCTTAAGCCTGAAGCTAAACCAAATGCAAAAATGATCGCGTACTATCAATATTAAAAATAAATATAAATAACCATTTCTTTCACTTTGACGACAGTTGATCATATTTATATGAATACTTCATATTGTGGAATACTATATCATAATATGCAATATATACATGTCTCTAGTGTTGATTTATTCTCCAGTTTCAAAACAACTCGGGTTAAGGTTGCAATCAGCAGACATTCCACAGACGATCGGCAGACAGCAGCCTTCTGTCATCCCTTTATTCTCCTATTTAAGTGTATTATACGTATATGCCCATCTTTCAATCACCAGAAAATTTTGCTAAAGCCGCCAAAGCAAAGCGATTTTAAGATATTTCGCGAAATGACTGTGTAGGGACAGGAAGCTGACAGTTTTTCCCAATCGTTATTGCATAGTAACGATCGAAAATTAATTATTTTCCGGCGAATGAAATTTTATTTATAAGTAAATGCCGATCCAGTAACCTCTAAGAATGGTGCTAATAAAATCTTAAGTAATGGAGTGCGAGTTGGTTATGTCGTTGAAAATAATTTTTTTCACCTAATATTTTCTTTCAATAAATACATTTTACCAAGACGAAATTGGCGAGCTGAATTAACTGCCCAAAATATCCAATGAAATATAGTTTCTTTGAGAATTGAGAAGGAATTCCGAAGACATTTTTAACGACTATCGTCACGCTACCACAATGCTGAGTTAGTTTTATCAAAATATTTATGTTCAAGGAGATAAGTATCAGGGATTTTTGCATTCCTCGCAAATTACCCAGGCAAAGAAGTTTCCTCAGTGAAATAGTCGGAATTAAGGGATACAAGTTCTGATGGTCGCCATTATGAAGCATGTGCACCCACGTAAGACCTACTGCTGTCTCGGCGACAAGTGGAGCACTTGCGGCGAGATATCCAGCGAAGGGAATGCAGTGATCGTGGCCAGTAGATCTCCATTTTGTTTGTATTTATAGCAATTCATTTTCGGGAATGTATTTGGCTTTATCTACGTCATGTCTTACATCTGTAATCATAAGATCGTCTTCAATCTTCAATTAATGCACTTAAACATATTATTATTATTATTATTAGGTAATCTACCGGTTAAGGTAGGTTTCTGGATGGAAAAAAAACTAATTCAACAATTTGTGACCCCCAGCAAAACACAACACCCTACTCTACATCAGGTCCCTCTTCATCTCTGAGTACCTTCTTCCTACCTTCATTCCGTCCAACATCCCTATCCTGTTCATTCCCTTTCCTCGTTTGCCTAACATTCTCCCCTCATTTACAGTCTTCAACATCCCGCTGCCGGTCAATATCCCCTTCAGCCACTTTTCCTGCCTCCATAGGATTGCTCCCAACAAACCCCTCTCCTCGCCCACCATACCAAGTACTTCCTCATTTGTTTTCTTCTCTGTCCATTTCACCTTCCCATTCTTCTCCACACCCACATTTCAAAAGCCTCCAGTCTACGTCTATCCTCCTGCTTCAATGACCACGTTTCCGCGCCGTACATAGCTACGCTACATATCAAAGTTTTTACGAGTCTTCTCTTAATATCCTTACTCAACGTCCCTTCACACGACTCCCCGTTTCCCACCCGCACCTGAGCTGTCTGAGACATGTACAGGTTGCGGATTAGCCTCCTTTCCCTCCAATCTATTCCTATTTTCTGCAATATAATCATTAGTTTTTCCCAATTCACTCTATCAAACGCTTTCTCGAAATCTACGAAACAGGCAAACACCTCCTGGTTGTGTTCTATATTCCTCTCGATTAATAATCTCATTACTGCAATGGCATCACGCGTACCTCTCCCCTTCCTAAACCCAAACTGATCATCCCCTAAGTAATCATTTGCCCTACTCTCTATCCTTTTGTTTATGATCCTGAGAACAACTTTAGCTGTGTGGGATATCAAACTTATCGTCCTGTAGTCCTCACATAATGTAGCCTTTACCTTGTTCGGAATAGGAACTAAAACTGATCTCACAAAGTCTCCCGGCCAGATTCCCTCCTCATAAATACTACGAATCAGCCCATATAGCCTCTTCCTCCCACGTTTTCCTAAACATGTCAATAGTTCCGCGGGAATGTTATCCACCCCCACGGCCTTATTTAGTTTCATCTCCCTTAATGCCCTTCCTATCTCATCGTCGAGTATGCCTGGACCTAAGCTATCTTCCTCTACGTCATATTCTTTTTCAATGTCTAACTTTGTTGGTCGAAGTTCTTTACTATGGAGTTCTTCTATAAACTCCTTCCATCTCTCTTGGATCTTTCCTGCGTCAACTATTACCTTACCCGCCTTATCTCTAACTGTTAGCATAGGTCTTCCTTTCTTACTTCCCGATAACGACTTAACTTTGCCCCACCTTATCTTTTTGAAACGGACGCTACATTTCATAACAACTAAATTGTGGTCAGAGTCCGCATCCCCTCCCGGGAAGCCGTGCGAATTTATCACACTGTTCCTAAACCTGTATCTAACAAGGATATAATCTAGCTGATACCTTCCTGAGTCACCTGGCATTTTCCATCTATACCTGCGTCCTTTGTGGTGTCGACACCAAGTGTTGGTGATGACTAACCCCTGTCTCCTGCAGAACTCAACTGCTTTCTCCCCGCGGTCATTCCACGTGCCTAAACCGTAGTCCCCCACCTCGTCACCATCTCTTCCTTCGCCTACCGTCGCATTCCAATCCCCCATTCCCCATTAATCCAATCCCCCATTACTATCAAATGTTTCCCTGCGGAAACACACGCGATTATGTCCTCGAACTGATCGTATATCCTATCGACCTCTTTTTCCTTATGGTTGCTCGGTGGCATGTATACCTGAATAATATCCAAGTTCGTCGGGGCTGCTATCTCTACTAGAAATAATCTATCCTGTACCTGCTCTATGTTGACTACGCTTCTTCCTACCTCTTCATTTAATGTTATTGCAACCCCTCGTTGGCTCTCGTCCCCGCCGCTGTATATTATTCTAAAATTATCACTCCAGTAATCCTCGCTATCCTTCCAAATCACGTCGCATAGACCTAAAATATCTGTATTTTCCCTTTCCATCTCTCGCTTAACTTTCTCCAAATTCCCAGTTTTCATCATTGTCCTAACATTTTACGTTCCTATTCTAACTAATTTGTTCTTCTTCTCCTGTGTCTTCTGTCTTGCTGCTGCTGGTTTTCCCATGCAAGGGTTTCGTGGGATGACGACCGCGGAAGCCTTGCCTCCCCCGCTGCTGGGCACGACACACGGCCGATTGGGCCGAATTCTGTAGTTTCCAGGACTCAAAATCTCTGTATAGTCCATCATTTAAATGTTGGGAATGATAATTGAGATGGTTTCCCGTTGCCTTCCTTAATAGTGTTTTTAACGTGACACCATCACTTACTGGCCGCCCCACTGGGGTCAGACGCCATTGCAGCCGCCTCACTGAGGAACAGACGCTGCGTGGACTACCTTTCGTCTGGCTCCTAACCTTCGACCTATCTGGCATGGGTGACCCCACCAGGAGCAATTATTATTACTCTCGCCAGCACAGCTCTCGGGGTCATCGGAACGCACAAGCCCTTCCACCACGTCAAGGTTGTAGTCCGGGGAGGGATATATATATTTATAAATATATGTATATATATATATATATATATATATATATATATATATATATATATATATATATATATATATATATATATATATATATATATATATATATATATATATATATATATATATATATATATATATATATATATATATATATATATATATATATATATATACACACACGAATATGCAGAATACGTGTGTCGTTAAATGTATTTCTCTGTTACATTGTTGGCTGCTTTGCTTTAATTTTTAATGCGCGCGTCAAAATTTTATATACATTTGTGTGTGAGTGTATACATAAATTGCATGGAAATTTCACCTTCATTTTTGTCATGGCAATAACATTCAGATAGAAATGGTAAATGAGTCGTCATGGTAGAACAGTCTAACAATGCTGCATGCAAGGCCAATCGAGTAAATGCGCGGGGACTGTTTCTCTCCCTCTCTCAAGTCATCCGATGATGTTTCCCAGGACGACGACCATGATCACCGTGGCCTGCGTCCAGTTGGTTCTCGCCACGGCCATTCTCGCCACGGCCATTCTCGCCTCAGCCATCGCTGCCCTGCACATCCGATGCTTTGGTGATCCAGACTCAAGCACGGACTGACACGGGGCCTCGGCACCCCCCACCGCTGCCACCGGCGGGGGTGCCATGACGGGCGGCATCGGTGGTATTGGTGGTGCCACCACTGCCACCACTGGCCTCACAACTGGGTTGACGCATGGTGGTGTCAATGGTGGAGGTGGGATGAGCATCATTGGGGGGACTGCGAGTAGCAGCAGGGTGGCCTGGGTCGTCTGATGCCTCTGCTGCTGAGGGGGGATGTCGTCGTCCATTCATGCGTGTGCACCTTGGTCTGTGTCCTTCCAAACCTGTTACACTCCCCTCTTACTTCCCACTCATTCAGAGAGGCATGTCCTTGAAGCGATTTCCAGTGTATTTCAAGGATCGATTTCTTATATGTTCCCAATCACTCAGAGGCTGGTTCACCTTCCTGTTCCTTGTGCAGCTGTGAAACTTGTCTCTTTCCTTGACAAACAAAGTTCCGAATGCGAACGGTCTGCCTTGCCATCCATGGACAAATTGTACAATTGTGAGACGAATTCAGGTGCTATCAGGGAGGAGGTGAGCACTTTGCCAAATCTCTCTCTCAATTTCGAGAAGAAGGCTGGTGGCTGCTTTATATGGTTGTATTGTTTTTATATCGGCGCTCCCGCACCCTTCAATGGACTAGGAGCAGAATACAATGTTGTTGAGGTAAACTCAGGAAAAATGTGCTTAGCCTTCAAGTTTTGAAGACTCCTGTCGAGGATGTGAAACTACACTGTGTCTTTGCATCTTTAAAATTATTATTCTTACACAAGGAAGCTTAAATATGATTCCTAAAACCGGAGAATTCGTAAAATCAGTTAGGTTTGTTGCGGCTTCATTCATCCAGTTAACCAAGGAGTTGCAATCTTTGCCGATCGCGATGGATAGGCAGTAGGTGTATTATGGAGATAAATGTGAAAAGCCTAGGTTATGAGGCTTTTAGATAAGGAAGGTCAAGTTATACGTTAAAATAGGAGGGAAAAACTAGAACTGGGGAAAATTTTACTTATCTTTTGTCTTGAACCACGATGGCCAAAGCAGTTGGGGGATCAGAAGGAATATTGCTTGAAGCAAAGAAATCTTGGCAAGTAGGAGTGAATAGGTGACAGAGACGTTGAGTAAGGATACTTAGAATAGATTAGTTAAAACTTTTGATATGGAGCGCGGTTTTACACGGCTCGGAAACTTGGTCGTTGGAGAAGATGGGTGCAAATTGGAGGCTTTTGAAATGTGTGTGGGGACGGATGGAAAAGATGAAGTGGAGTGAAAGGAAAAGGAAATATGTTGTGGCATCAAGCATGGTGGGGTGTGTTTGTGTGAGAGAGAGAGAGAGAGAGAGCATTGTTGGATGAAAAGCAAAGGAGTCGGGAAAGATGAATTCAGATGGACTCAATTGGCGATGGGATGTTGAAGACTGTGATAGAGGGAGGGAGGGAGGGCGAACGGGGAAGAGGAAGGAATACGTAGAGTAGGCATCTTAGGCGGAATGAAGGATGCGAAATTCAAATCGGTGTTCATGGTGTGGCGTCAGCTTGTTCTTGGGCAAGGCTAAGAAGTTTAGGGATGTCATTCTTGCGTCCACTCAATACCTACACTACCGAATAAAAATATCTGCAAATTGAATTTCTCTTTAGTACCTTAATATTATATTTCGCTAAAATCATTAGCGAAATTCTTAGGGCGATCCTTTATTTGTGGAAAATCTGTCGGCTGGATTTATATACAAGAGGATCATGTTGAGTTGAAATACACTTGGAATTAAATATTTTCTTGTCTGTGCTTATTTTCTCAACCAGTTAAAAATGTATTCTATGCTAAACTTATGTAAACACTACATCTATCAGTATTTAATTATATGTCTGCAAATATTTTGAAATTTCAATCGGTATATTTAGTAAGGGAGTCAGTAGGGGCATCATTCCAGTGTAAATGTCATTGGACTAATACGGGCCGAAATCTGATAAAATTATCCATTATTAATGCAAAAAAATTTCAATTTAAAATTACCCATTTCACAGTATATTCTCGACGCATTTCAATGTTCATCTGGTTATCTTTATGGACACACTGTGCGTACTTGAATATTACAGCATGTATGCAAGATGCGCAGTACGGACGTGCTTCATATTGACGCGTCAGAACGTGCCCTATTCACTGAAATATTCCAAAGTTGATGAGGTACTTTATTCACATTTCTTTTTAAAATTAAACAGTTCCACTTCTTTCTCAAAACTTCCATTGAGAGTATTAATTACTTCTACATGACGCCCAGGAAGCCAACACTAGGGTGTGTGGCAGGGGACGAAACAACAACAGGCATGTAAAATCAAATTTTAAGTAGTTCTTAATTTTTAGTTGGAGTGCATTTATGAAACAACTCAAATAATGTAAACCATGAAAACCGCTGGTAGTTGCACTACGATATCTATGTGAGATGGTACATGCCTTTGAACGCACGAGAGGAGCTATTAGTGACTAGAAAGGCAATAATATTGGCGTTATTGTATCGAGTTGATGTGGCCGCAAAAGTCTCAGTCTTATACTGCTACGCAAATAAACGCAGGCGACGTCGAAACAACAATTTTCGAAACGCGTTCAGAACAGTCCTACTCCATGAACGCGCGGTGAAAGTAAATATTAAGCCAATCGCAGGTGCACTTACAGATGCGGCGGGTCAGCCTTGCGTGCCGACACTGAATGGTGCGGCGCTGAGGGCAGCATTCGCGTGCCAGCGGTGGCAGAGAATAAAGCTGACATCGCTTATTTCCATTCTATCTGACTCTCAAGGCACAGCGGTGAAAAATTTAACTGATTGATTTTCATTAATCGGTATCATATTTTCCAAAAGAAGTGGAATTGGCATTCCATTCGAGAGCGTGCCAAAACATGGCTCGCCTCCATGCCAATGTGCAGAGCCAACATTCAACCGAATACAGATATCTTTCGGCGTTTAGATTTTCCATCGTCGTGCGAAATGCAGACTTCGGAGGTGAGACCCGATTCCCCGAAACGCCTCTTGGACATTCAGGTCAGAATGACGAATGGACATCGCCGATTCCTCGACAACTTGGCACTCCCAGAAGCAGAAGTTAAAGGGTTTATAAAAACGATTTTCTGAATTCCGGGCTACATAAAATAAGGAATAGAGAGACGTTTGACCGATTAGATATTTCCAGCAGCATTTTTTAAGAATCAAAACTCTTTTGCCACTCTGCAACCGTGGGGCAAAAATTCTTCCTCCCCACAGCCAACCCTCCTATCTTTAATACGAGGGCTTTCAAAAAAGTAACTTACGTTTCGCCCTAGCGTGGCGGTGGTTAGGATTAGAGCCACCATCTTGGTGTGTCTAAACGTCCCTACACACTCAGTGCATGCATCCTTCTGTAGTATTGTATTCAGACTGTGGTTCTTCTACTTTGCTCTTTGCGAACGGCAGATTTCTTCAGAGACGGAGTTGGATAGCTCGTGTATCGTTATGATAAATGCCTCAATTTGAACGTCGGCCATGTAGAAAAATAGTTTAAGAATTTTCCTTTAAAATTTATATGATAAAGCTGTATCTTGCCTCTAGGTTTTCAGTTTATTTCAAAACGTAAGTTACTTTCTGGACAGCCCATGTATTTAGGTCATTCTACTCTTATAGTGGCATCAATCATATCTTGGAGGGACTAAACACCGAGTTATCGTAAATCGCGATTCAATAGCCAATTATTATCGCCTCACTTTTGTTTCGGGACGCAGTCATTTATTCATTTACCACTTATCGTCTACCAGCAATGGAGATGGGACCGCAACACGAGTGAATAAACTTCGCATCGTATCAAGTACGCGAGTATGTTTTTTTCGATCTTATGAATTAACCTAGGTAAAATGCGTGATTTATAGATATTGACTAAAACCTCCTTGCGTTCACATTACCCATGGGTAGGCTATCTACCAAGACATAATACAAGGGTCTGCTGGATTCTTTCAAATGTTATATGCAATATTATTGCCTAATGTCACGAATGGGTTCTCCAGATAGCTCTAAAAAATTAGCTGTGGTAATGTGTTTACAGGTAGAGAAATCCATCGCCTGTTCACCTATGGACTCGAAGGAGTAGAATGTGAGTAGAGAAGAAAATTAAGTGGAACTTATTATAATGTCGGACTTAGCGAGCGATAAGTACGAGTGCGAGTTTTGGAAGGATGCAGATTGAATTTTTCTTGGATAGCCATGAAATGCGACACATTTTCAATTTAAGCGCCTCATACTACAATCGATTGTATTATCCCGTTCCCACTTGTATTTATCCTCCTGTGCACTGAATGTTTTTTCAAAAGTTTCAAACTTTTTACTTCTTTTGCCGATTAAATAATCCCCGGTATACCGAGACCAGTTTCAACATACGAGGTTAGTTTGAAAGGCTCTCGGAATCACCACCAGATGCCAACGCTAGCGCAACGAGTACCAATCAATGCAATCTGTGATAAGGTTTTTACTGGCAAAAAACTATCACAAGCCAATTGAAATTCATATGGCAACTTTGTGCGGTGTGTGCGCAGACGGAATAATAGTGAGTGGAGTGAGGAAGTGGTGCATTTTCAGTTTTAACAATGGCCACAGCACCAATGTTCACACGACGAGAGGACACCGCAGTGGTCGGTCAAGCCTTATGGTGACAGATCAACTGTCAACGGTCAAAAATTATCGAAAACATTCGTAAAAATCGCCGATTATATAATTACGATTACGGATCCCTCTCGCTAGACGTGGCTTGCAATTGCACGGCGCTTTCACAGTTAACGCAGAATTGCATGCTGACGTGTAAAGAAGTGGTTAAAAAGATGGCGGCAGATTCCTTCATTGACGGAATTGAAAAGCTTGTGTATCGTTATGATAAACGCCAACATGTAGAAAAATAGTTTGAGAATGTGCCTTTCAAGTGTATAAAGTAAAATTGTCTTTTGTCTAGGTCCATATCTAATTTCAAAACGTAAGTTACTTCCTACAGAGGCCTCATACTGAGATGGGGCCACAAAGATAAAATAGACTGTAGAAAGGACAGATTGAAAATCTCATTTTTCCGAAAATTACTTGGGGTAAAAATTCCTACCAAGAAAATCTCCCATGGGAGGATTCATCTGACGAGATAGCTTAATCTATGTATATATACGATTTAAAAAAATAAGAATTTTACTGTACAGTCAATGCCGCTCTCCTCATATCGGTGGAGGTCTTGTTTTAATTTAAAGGCCTGTAGTGCATATGGAGTTCTTTTTAGCCCTAATTTCGCTCATCGTTTGGATTACACTACGTCCCTACTAGCTTTTGGAATTTTTTAAAATAAATAAATGGTGCATTCCAGGTGTGAAATTGTTCTGCCGATCAGTAGGATGTATTTTACCTTTTTATGAAGAGGCGTAGCGGTGTACCACAAGGCAATACCTAAATCGCAAGTGGACTTTCAAAGACATCGCCGAAGAATAGCTGCTACTAAAGGTACCGGTGCACTCCGAGGGTCATTTTGATTTGACGGCTGGCATCAGGGGTCATTGGAGCGAGGGGCGTGCGGGTTGGTGGGTGGGCGATGATAATGAATCGCTTTCGTCGGGGCTACGGATTGAAACGGGGACAGTCCTTCGAACAAGCACCAAGCTGAAGTCACTCACCGATCACCATTTATTCTCTTTTATAATTAAATATTAATAATAATATAATATATATTTAAATACGGGTAGTCGACTTTGTAGTTTTCTTCAACAGTTTTACACAGAAATCAAATTATTTTAGACAACAAAGTAAGGGAAAAAAATTCTAATATCTAACAGTCTTTCATTCTATGCCTAAATTCAAATTTCATGTGGCAGAAAATAAAAAAAAACTGAAATAATAATATGCTAAAATCTGGCCTAAAATTAGACCTTTTTAATTTAGACCTAACATTCGTCATTACAGGCCAGGTTTTAAATAAGTACGGAAAGATGAATGAAGTAAATCATAGCTATTACAGTATTCATCTCAGTCACGCATTTTCTGATACACTGTCGGATACTTTTGATAATTACTACAGGAGAAAGGAACTTCATAAAGAGTAAAACTCGTAGCATTGGCTGAATTAGTCCTAAAAAGATTAATTCAGAAGCCTTGATTTTATTACTAAGTATATTATGCAAGAAAAACATTTCAAGGTGCTTTCTAAGTGTCGAAAGAGTAGAGAGATTTAGACTGCGGCTCAATTATTCCGTACTATTATGAGTTGTTCCTAATTTGAGTTTATATTTGAGTATTAAATCATAATTAGAGACAAAAATTTAAAACACGACAATAAAAACGGGGTGGAAATCTGTTATATACCATTTTTCAGTCATACATTTCTTGTTATATATCATAAAGTAATAATCCTTGTAAATTTAATCTCGGCAACAGTCCCGAGGATTCTGATGAGGTATGCCTACCGTTTTAAATTGTTTCCAAGGTTCTGACCGTAATTTTAGCCAAATGAAACAATCTTATATCAGTAATGCCCCTAAATACGTGTTTCGTCTTGAAAGGTCAATATAAATTAGTTTTACTCACCATAATGCTATTCGCAATTGATATTTAAGCAAAAACAATTTGAATAGTTAATTTGAACAAACATTTCTCACTCTTTTCAGAGGAAGCTTGGTCACTCAAGGACTACGAGGACGAAATACGTGCGCAGTGGGGAGCGATGTCATTGGAGGAAAAGCACTTCGTCGGGAGCCGCCCAAGCGGGGAGGACGGTGAGGTGCCATGGAGGGAATCGGAGATTGTCCGCATTAGACCACGAATGCTATATTAACGAAGAGCGCCAAAGGTCCAAGCATCTCAACTTCCCCGACCATCGGACAGAGCGAATGAACCAAGCTAGTGGGAATCGGAGTACCACCGGAAAATCCGCCAAAAGTGGGATTTGAGCCCGGACCCTCGGCTTTGGAATCCGTCCAGCTATCCACCGGGGCAATCCCCCTCCCCTCGCGATAACACTCCCGGCCCTGCCCGAGCCGAGGAGGCCGGCCCTAGGGCTCGATTGGAGGGGAGGAAGGTCCGTGTCCTCTAGAAGACAAATACATGGTTTATCAATTGCAGATGGACAATATCCACTAATAGCAGGACAAGGAACAAACAAGGCACATTTGCCTCGACGTTTAACTAATTATCGGCTCATACACTCATCCAGATTCGTTTTTTCAAATTATTTTCATATCGAAACCATGACAGATATTCATTTATGTATGTTGTCCTCATTTTATCAGATAGTTAAGTAAAAAAGGCGCCTGAGAATTCGTCGAGTGATTTGCCAAAAAAACCACTGCCGAGCGTGAGAGGGGTGTGTGTGGGGGTAGGAGGAGGAGAGAGGGTCAGGGGGTGCACATTCACGCCCCTTTCTCCGGGGGTGGGCCCCTGACTTCAACCCAAGAGCAGCAGTTCGAGAGTCCACTCGTCTCAACATCAATTATGCAGGTGGGGAGGGAGGGAAGAAAAAGGAAGTAGTTCTAGGGAGGGGGCGGCGCCGTGGCCGGATCGATGCGGAGGGGGGCGGCGGCGGACAAAAGGTCCACTCACTCTCCACAGTCCAGTGGGGGGGGGATGGGGGGGGAGAAAGGTTGGGGGGGCGGGGGAGAAAGGCCGACGGGTGACGTCACCCCTCCCTATTGGGGGAGGGGGAGGCAGGTGCAGCGGCGGCGGTCACCCCGTGGCGTGGTCAGCTGACGACGACGGACTCTATGTAATAAGAGGATAATAATAATGCTAGGAGCAGGAAGGGCGCTCGCTGCAACATCAGCAAAGGGTTAGGGTCGAAGGGGGAGAGAGAAGAGGGGCTTTTGGTACGTGGTTGGCCGTTGTCGTCGAATTGCGAGTCGGGTGGTCCGAAAAGAGTTATGGCCACGTCAGGTGGGGCCAAGTTTACGGTCTCGGCAAAGAAATCTGCAGAAAGCAAAGAAAATATTACTTGGGAAATGTGTGCAGAGGACATGGATTGCAGATTAGAAGCCGGAATAGCCAGAGGGATAATTTGAAAAGCCTCTTAGGCTTCATCGGTGGAGGAACTGACCCGGTGGAAGATCCGAATAGCCTTTCCCTAGCAATATGCCGGGAAAGCACAAGATCATAATACATATGCTGCGACTTGAATCCTCATTCGAAATTTTACCCAGTTGAAAAACGTAATCTCTTAGGTAGGATGAATGATATGATCGGATAAATTAATGTGCGCGTTATTCTATTGGCCGATAATGCATTATTTTGCCACGCCACGGAAATAACTGTGAATTCTGGTTAGCGCCTGTGAGGAAACAAATGTGGTATTTAGGATTAATGAGCCCAAAACAATATTAGTATATGATAAAGAGAAAAAGGAGAACAATTGATTAATGAGGGTAAATAACGAATCATTAAACAAGTCGAAGATTTCGCGTACCTTAGCAGAACATTTGTGAAAGAATAAAAATTGATGAAGAGATTGACATGCGTGTGAAGGTCGAATATAAAGACTGTTTGCAGCGCGCGGAGTTTAGGAAAAAAATAATTTTCTTAAAGACAGCAGCGTTTTAAAGTGAACTCCTCACAACTTAAATGCACGGAAATAAAACTTGGTCAGAACAGGAAAGGTGTTCCGGCCAAATGCGGTGTGTCTGGGTTGATTAATGAGTGGTTGCGATGTAATGGTGGCATTTGGGCGATGAATGGGTAGATTATGAAAGGATGTGGATTGAATTAACCGGTAACCGACGGGGATGAAAAAAGTGCTCTGCTTTGGTTGTTTGTCTTCGAGTGAATGGATAGCGGCTGATTATCAAACAGCTAAATGAGAGTAAGTTTAATGGTTGAGAGAGAGAGAGAGAGAGGAAAAGGGTTAGATCGAGAAATTCATGGGTGACTGTGGTGGAAGAGTCTTCCAACTCGAGGAATAGTATTATGAGTCTGAGGAACTGGAGGGCATATATGCGGTAGGGGTCAATGGAGAAGTGCGCATGGGTCACAAGGACAGTATGGCAGAAATTAGTCGAAGAGAGGGAGTTTCCTTCCATAGCATAATAACCGACTTTCTGGACAGATTTCAATGGCGCAAATTATTAATTCCTCTAGCTTCCTTCTTGTTTTATATTTGCAAATGGGAATATACTATATACACCTATTTTGATCATTTCAGGCTTGCCGAAATAACTCTAGGATACGGAGGAGTAAAAATCTTTATTAAGAGGCAATTTAAGTCAGTGATTTTGAAGTAGGCCACCATCGATGTGAGTTGTATTTTTGCAAGTTGTCCCCATTAATTTGCGGGGCACCACCAGCTTAGCCAAGGGAACTAAACCTCGAATTTTTAAGAGCAACTGAGAATTGAAAGAATATAGGTAAAATGGGACAGTAAAAAGTAACTAAATAATCAATTTATAACATTCGCGAGTATTTATATTGACAGACACGTGCTGTGAAAAGAAATTTGAGGTAATTTTGTTTTCTTCCTCATCGTATTCATTTTTCTTTCCGCGAGCAATATCACGGGAGTTATATTTTTCTGCGAGAATTACATTAAGTTCCAAAAGTCAAGAGCCAATTAGTAGTTTGACCCCAAGCACAACTGGAGGACTAAGAGCTAAAGCTGTCCAGAATTTTGATATTTTGAGAGGTGGAAAAACTTAACTTAAATAAGGTGTAATAAGTAATTATCCTGGGCCAGTCGGTGTAGGAAAAACGGACTAACATCTCCTGCACCAAACAAATAATATATGTAAAACAACGTTGAAAGAGGAAAAAGATCTCTGCAACTTTTCAATGTCTACAATCCTTATGTTCAAATATTTGGAGCTCATGTCAGGTTTTATGAAAAACTTCAAACACTTTGAAGATTATTTCCCGGACTCTTATTTTTGGCAATTCGTCGGAAAATATGTTTCCATTAAAGCCATGTAGAAAGTCCCGGCGAAGGAGGGCAATCTTGATGCATATTTCGATTTTACAGATTTAAACTGAAGTCTGTTTCTGAAAGGGAAACGCTGCTTGCCTCCTGTATTTTGCTTCTGTTAAATACATGTAACCGTGGATGAAGCATAGTTCGCCAGACCAAAGCCCTGCACCAAAAATCAAGGAATATGGTTTCAAATTATGATTTAGTCGAATGATTTTTGTTCTGCAAAATTCCCGAATTTGATTCAAAAGTTATGTATATGTAGACTGCTGAAGGAACTGCTAGGTTTCGATACAATTTCCAGGGCATCAAAGTTGTAGGACACGTATCTCCAATCAGAATGATTCTTGTCTCTAAGTCAACGAGCACGCTTTGCACGAAAGAAAGGTTTCGGACACTCCAATGTGTTTCTGACACACAACGATTATATATTATGAATCCAAACCGTGTCGATGGGGCAGTCAGTTAAGCAGTCCATGTTAACCAGACTGCCGGAGAAGGGGATTTGACTATCTTTCTCCATCGTACAATTCGCCATCAAGAGGGAGGGTCGTGCATATCAATAGAGACGGAGGGCCAGGAATTTAAATTTTTGCAAAAAATTATATTTTTTCGCCTTTCATTTTAGAGGACGTTTAAGCAAAAAATAACTTTAGCTCTTCGAAGGAAATATTTTGAATGCCAGACTGAAATGAAAGGAATGCACATTAAGACCTACCACACTACTACGGTGACCGTATTGGCGGCCTACATATGTAGGCCATCATCATGACCTCCTGCGTCCCTTGTGGGCGGCGAAGGGATGATGATGGTAGGGAGCCGGGTGACTTTTCGGGACGGAAGTCTGCCGCCCCTAGACTCATCGCATCGGGTGAATTGAAAGGACGAAGTCGAAGATGCCGATGTCTATTTTTAACCGATTCCTAAAAACCACTTTTTGATTTCCATAATTGCGTAGTTTCGGCTGCTATCGTCAGAAGTCCTCTTTTTCAGCACTGTATTTGAGAACAGCTCTGAGGATATTTGAGGCAAATTCGAGAGGTTGAGAATGTGGAAATCAATTAAGTTCTACATTTGTGGCATCTTCGAAATTTACGAATTAAAAAAATTTCATAATTATAATAGGAGGAGGTTTGTCGTCTAAACTAGGAGTAAAATCCATTGGAGGATAAAACATATCCGCGGAAAGTAAAAATCAGTTTCGCTTATCAAAAGAAACCGCACTCGAGACATCGGTGAGAAGGGGATACAACTTTCCTTCACGTACATATGGCAGGGATTACCATCATGCAGTTGTTGGTCACGATTCGATTATGTGACTGCAATCTTTGGTCATTTAATGAGAGTTACAGTTGGAATACGCGTATAAAGATAGTGCGAAACGTTACGATGTGACCCGTGCTATTGGAATGCTGTCAAGGTAATCGCATTTGTTTTCCGAAGTCTGAGGGATTGCCGGACGTAAAAGTAGAATTTGCGTCATCATTGGGGCACGGAATCCATATTATCATTATTTTAATTTAATTTAAATTCTTATGTATTTTTTAATATGAATATTAATCGAAAACTTTATTAAATTAAATTTGTATTCAATGGTTTCTGCGCTCGTATTATGTATTTTTTGTTTGATGATTTTAATCATCTGGACAATCAACTTTTCAATGAACCGACATTGGAAGGAGATGTTGCGAGGGTTGGCGAATTTGCGGACTGCTCTGAGTGCTGTCGACCCTGACGCCCATCCCCGTGTCTGCGCGTGTGATGCCGCGGGCGGCCGCACGGCGTCGGACCACGCGCGATCGTCAAGCAGATGCTGTTCATCGCGACTCGCTAAAAATGTTCTCGGGAAAATTAGGTTCACTGGCGAAGAAGTACTCCAAGGAAAATCGAACATCAAATGTTTTCGTATTTCTTAAGGCTATTATGAGTAACATGTATTGTAGTAAACCAGTGCTGTCCTTTTTAATGTAAGGTATACAGCGGATATGTCAACGTCTAGGCGCCATGATTAGGTAGGCGTCTCGGTATCAGTCGACAATTGATTTCATTCTATCATTAGCATCTCAACGTCAAATTCTTAGTCTAATATCGATTGCAAACCAACTCATTCATGTTTATTTTAATAGTTTCTATTTCAAAAGCTTGTTCTTAATATTAACAGCAAAAAATCAGTGTAATTTTGTCCTCATTTTTCACGGGCTATTCAATCGGCAATTGTATCGATGGCTCCTCTGTTTTGATCAGGGATAATTTTTGAACGAGGAATGTAATTGAGAAATATGCCTCTTTGGCCAAATAAATGATTGACTAATATGTAAGTGCGCACGCGTCAAACAGAGTATCCTGCGTCCAGTTTGTTCGAGCTTTAGTTCGCGGCTGCAAAAGAGGCTCGCGAGGCGGTCGTACTGCGATCTTTGAGGACGGGAAATCATTCTCTCCCACTACTCAATTCGTTTGCGAATGTCGGCGATCTTACTGTCACCTCCGCGAAGGACTCTCATGGCGGATTTAAGGAGAAGGGCGACACGGATGAGGATGTTAGCGAGAATCCCCTCTCCGCTTAAGCTAAATGCCCCCGGTGAACACTGGAAAGACTCGAGGGGATTGATTTCGGATCCTCAAGTTTCGAGTGAATAAACTTGTGAGTGCTGTGGTAGAAAACTATTTAACCCTTCATCCTTCATCTCTTACGGTTTGTCTTGGAGCCATCTCCAACGGCTGTTGTTTTAATGACCGACTTGTCGCTACTCCCAAAAGGTTAAGGAATATACGTAGATACTCGTGTTATGAATTTGCGTCCTCATTGAAACTCTTAGGAATCTGTTCATTCCAGACGCGTCGCCGGAGGGTATTCATTTTCGAAAGTTGAGAGATAGAAAGGCAGGTGACGATAACCCAGCCCCAACCATCCCCCCCCCCGGCATCGTATGCTGGTGACCCCTCCAGTTTGGAAGATTGAGGGTGCACTCAATAGGGGGAGGAGTTGTATCGAATATCAATAATCCTTCCTCGGAAGTCTTCACCTCGGAAGAATGCGCCATCTTCGGCCCGTCGCCTCTCCTTCCTCCTTCGCCCTCCCAACCCCATTCCCCCATTCCCGCTGCCGAGGGGGTCTTCGGGGGTCCGAACGCGGGGGTCGGAGGGAGGGAGGTTCCCGCGGAAGGAGTCGGAAGTGCGTCCGTTGGTGAACGACCTCTGCTGGCCAGTGGTGAGGCCAGTGGAGAGGGCGCTTGCGGGTGGAGGAGGGGGTGGGGGCAGGGAGGTGGCAGAGGGGGTGGGGTGAGGCGGCAGCCAGACGAACCCAGAGGAAAGGACGGGGGTGCGGGTGCCCAATTTGAGGGGCGCGGAGGAGGGAGAGAGACGGGAGGGAGAAGGGGGTGGGGCGGGGGTCATCTCACTGACGAGAGGGGCCCCTCTTGAGATTTATTCAAGGGGAACCCAATCGCCTGCCCGGGGCCACGCTGCCTCTCTCGAAAGAGTCAATATTCACTGGGCACAATCTTCATTGATGAAAGGGAATAAAAAGCCGGCTGATTCTCGTATTTCGGGGCACTTCGATATTTTTAGGGGGAAGGGAAGGTTCCTGAGAGCGGGGGGGAGAGATAGAGGGAGGGGGGTTGAAGGAAGCCTCCGTGGTCGCGGTGTGACCCATGATGATATGCACCCCTCCGGCGATTGTGTAAACTCCTTTGACGCGAGACTCATATCCATCTCACAAAAAGTTGAAATTACTCCTTTTATTATATTTTAAGAAGGAAAAGCTCCCAGAAAAATGGTCGGTGCAGAAGCCTGTTCTCGACGGAATTTTTAGTCGCTGAAGAAACATGTACAATCGGATACCGAGAGGAGTATCACAAAATCCGCGGATTACCCATCGGGAATATGTACTCCACTTTTGGATAGCACTGCGACGCCGGGGACCACCTGAGAAATGGGGTGTAAATTGCACCATGTCGCACACCGAGGGTATAGAGGATGGGAGGGTAGAGAGGGTGACGTTGGCCGCAAAAGGGTCGGAGGTGCTTTTGAATGTTCGGCAGGGTGCCGTGTTTCCGTCCAATGGAGAGCACACGGATGTGAGGAAGAGGTATGCCGTGGCTATTTATTTGCTGAGACGCTCGAAGACTCGCGGGCAATCAGAAAGCGATGAGGGTGTCGCAGAAACCCATCCACTCCATCCACACGCACGCGTTGCATTTCAACGAAAGAGAACGAGGCGGGGCAACATCCCCAAACGTCATTCGTTGCGTGTCTCTTGATCCCGCCGCCTTCCGCACTTTGGTTTCGCCCATTCGATATTTCGGGAGCGATGAATCGAGCATATTGCAGACGCCCGTCAATCGGTCCCTTCCACCCTTGTTTGGGGGATGACGACGAACCGCCCCACCTGCCAGCAGTTCAAATGCGAACCATATTCGGAGTGCGTCGTGCACCCCTGTGAAATAAATATCCCTGCACACTCGGATGTACGAAAGGCAGGGGGCTGGGGGAGGGTGTGGGGGAGCAGGGCGAATGAGGGCGATCGGATCGGGAGCACTGGCGCAGCGACTCCGAGGGCCCGGAGGGCTCAGAAATGGTGGCATGGATGCATGCGTGTCGTCACTGCTTGTACTAAAGTGTATCCTTTGACGTATGCCGTGCCCTCTCTTCCAGTGTGGAGAGATTGACCGACCACGCGACCCTGAGGTTCGTTTATTGCATCTAGGACAATATCCAAATTGTAATATCGCTGTATGATCTCTCAAATCCGATGTATTTATTTTTAAATTAAATTGTTGTCCAAGCAAATGGTTTTACCGCGAAGGTAATTTAGCGAGCATCAACCTCTCACCTTTGAACACACCGTATGTAAAGAGTCAATATGGCCCTGAATGAACACGATGGGCAAATGGAATATCGGGAAATAACCTTCAAACCTAGATTGAATTCGGCGCATCCGGAACACTTCATGCCCCGACGCGTTAAAAATAATATTTTTCTCGGAGGAGTGACGGGAGTTCGGGTCTTTTGGGCCCTCGCCACCCCTCCAAGCCCTTCAAGGCCCTCCACGGACCTTCCTATGACGCCGCCCCTTTCTTAAAGCACATCTGTCATTGTTTCCTCCAGCGAGATGTGCAGGTTCGTGCAAAAGAAATAATGCAAACTTCTTCCATCGGGGCCGGAAGACAATTACACGCACAACGGTATTGGATGAAACACTTCACTCGGAGAAACACTTTCAATTTGTATCCACGATTTTCACACAATTCAGCAAAACCACCGGGTAGAATCGGGTAGGCTCTTGGAAGTTTGAAATTTTTTTTCGTTAAAGGGTTGTACTCACCTGGCAATTCGTGTTTGCCTCGGCGACTGCTGCTGCTGCTGGCTGCCGAGACGACACGCGTCGAATCGCCTTTTCACCTGACGGCATTCCCTCGTTATTGGATTCGGAAGGGGGCAATATGGCGGCGATGCGCGCTCGGCGGAGACGAAGGGGAGGCGGAGGGGGGAGGAGGAAAGGTGAGGGTGTGTGGAGGAGGCCATGCCGCCGAGCGGCAGCACCTGAAAAAAGGGGAGAAAGGGGGGGGGAGAGGATATGTCCACGGGGGTGTGCGCGGGGCTGCGGTCGGCGGAGAGATCGATATGTAAAGAGTCCAGTGAGTGGCGACTCGCACTTTCCTTCGAACTGATATCAGATATGCCAGACAGGAGGGAAAGGCCGGTGTGCAGGGAGGGCGGGGGGCGGAGCGGAAAGGTCGGCAGGGGAACGAGGGTTGTGAGGGGAGAGGGTGGTTTCAAGGGAGCTACAATCAAGTCTACTGCCCAAGAATAAGAACAAAATACATGAAATCCAATTGAAAATTAAGATTAAGAAAGGAAAATAATCGAAAATCTACTCACTGCTCCATTTTATGCAGGCATGGAAGAATAATTGCTGGCGTTACGTTGCACAGTTTAAGCACATTATTAAACGTTGCATTGATGCATCTGATCGTTACTTTCTTCTTCGTCATGACACTCTTTATTTTGAATAGTTTGGGATGAGAATTCGTGGAATAGGGAGCTTCTTCCTCCTGCGGCATAGCCACGGGTTGGAAATTAAAAATAAAAATGGTAACGACCCGAAAGAGCGTTTATCTGGATCAAAGTTTATCCTTAGAGAGTACACTTTCAAGCATTGGCATATTTCGCATTCCGTCATTAAAGCTGTCAATCAACGTTTTTTCCTCAGGCAATCCCACCATGGGAATACCGATGCAGTGTTTTTCAATTTTGACTCTTTCGTGGACTCTTAAGTGTCTAAAAGTGTGTCACAGATTGCATCCGAATCGCAATAAATAAGGTCGCCTCTAATGTGTGTCCTATTATTGCCAACTTTTGTGGCGTTTTTAGATGTGACTTCGGAGCGCACTTGCTATTCTTGCGGGACATACTAATCCTCCATGATTACCACGCCCTTGAAGAGAAAACCACTCTTAAGGCATTATTATTATTCTTCGAATTCTTGGGAGTTCGTCTCCTGAGTACCGTGGCTCCCTCTTGGGCTGCTGGAGATGCGATAGGCAACGCTCGGGATTCTCTCGTACAGTCGCGTTACGAGTGTTGCATAAGGCGAAAGGATAGCATGAATTCCAGAAGCCACCTTGCATTTCGGAAACGGTCACTTCCTCACCAACACATTCATTCTTGGCCAATTCAGATATATGGTATCAATATTAATTCTTGCTGATCAGCCAAAATGCTTGGTTATTATTCATTGTTTCCAGCGTAACTTTATGGAATTTACATAACATATTGAAATGAAATGAAATTATTGACTTAGTAATTCCACAAACTTTGAGTGTGTGGAATGACAAAGTCAATTATTTCATTTCAAGTTGGTTATCATATTTTGGCATACCTGATTTTACTAAATGCCTAATTGAATTAAGGCGACTTCATTAGCAAACTTTGCCAATTGTTTCGTATGACATGAAATACTTTATTCATTCGTATACATAAATAAACATTAATCCTGTTAAAGCATTTTGATCAGGGTTTCCCCAACTTTTTGGAGGAACTCATGTTTACTCTTAAATTAAATTAAATATTTACTCTTTGCTCAACACTAATTTTATTGAATGAGAGAATGATTTTTCATTCACCTTAGTCCGTGTTAACAGAAGTGGCAGCTTAATCAGTCTTTTTATTTTTTTTAAACTTCTGGCATTTCGTACTGATTGGTATTGAGATCATGTGTCAAAGATGTTGATGATTTGGATTAATGATAGCTTGAGAGTTACAGATAATATCAATAATTTATCAAAGCCATTAAGTTTCGAGCTGTGAGTACCCTGATACATCTGGTTCTTTTTTCTGTATTTTGGGCCATATTTCCTTCCTTCTATTCTTGATACTTTATTTCTCACTTTAGAAACAAATAACCTGCCCATTTGATCTATCCATCTCCAGCACCAGATGTCTAAGACTCTATTTTTCTCTGTTCAAACACTCCAAGTCTCCAATCGATAGAGTGCTATATTCCTAACAACTGCTTTTCATGCCATCCTCCATTGTTTTTCAGCATATCTGATTGAGGGCACTACTTGCCTCTTCACTTTAATTACCGTCTTAGCCTGAGTAATTCTTTGCTAGATATCTTTTGTGACCCTTCCATCTCTGCACTAACACTTCCAATATATTTAAAAGTTATCATGTAGTGTCTACGCTATAATGTGGAAAATCCATGGCAGCCGTCAATTTAAATATTAATGCCATTGCCAAACTATTTTAGGCACCCTGCTAAATGCGATATTTATTATTCATGAAAAGATATTTGTTTACCGTACATGGAGTTGAGTTTTATGATCTATCTTTTTTAGTTTCCATATTAGAAGGACTTGGTACTTTTCTGCAGATTTTTATTATAATATACTTCCACGAAGTGAAGCCTGAAACAGTAGAATATATCTTTTTTAGGTTTTTTATAAAGAGATATTCAGTTTTTCCATAGATATTCCATAAATTATTTCTCTCAAGCACCATTGCCCTTACTTTTGCTTTGTACTAGTGATTGAGTTTGTTGATTGCGTTCTGATAGCTGTGATAATATCACACTATGATGTTCATACATGGCTGTTGCTTATTTGACGACACACCACTCATGGCAGATGTAATACACCAATGGAAAAGGATGAACATAGTAGTATATGATATCAAAATCATTTGAATAATTCAAATTTATTTGCCTGAGTTTTTTCATTTTGAACTTCATCCACTTGGCCTATATTGAGTAGTTCATATTTATTATGCTCTACTTTACCCATTGGAAAATACTGTTGAATTTTGTACATTCATCTTTAACAATTTATTTCTTAAGTGCTTCATTGCTTCATATAAATGGTCTTTGATTTTAGACCATGAATTAGTGAAAATAAATGTTGTACAATTCACATGAAGATTGAATCAATGAGTAAGGAGCCAAGGGCACACGCTGACCCATTGTAATGCTTGATTTGTTGAAAGCTGAAGAAAGTGCATGGCTTTCAGGCCACTGAAGCTCAGGATATCCAGTTTCCACAAAAATGAATATTCAACAACGACAAAAAAGAGAGAGAGAGAGAGAAAGAGAAAGAGAGAGAGATAGCTAGTCAGAGGAAATCCTGATGTTACAGGATCAACATCATGTTGTCCTAGACTAATAAAAAGAAATTTCCCTTGTACGCAGACTGCACTGAAAATAACAGAAAAGATACCAACAGATTTTAAAAATTTGTTGATTTCACGTATAAATATATGAAGACAAGATTATTGAGTTGTATAGATATGTCTTTAATGTAAGAAAAAGAGAAAATTTTGCACTATTACAGATAGAAAATGTGGATGAGATCCCATTGACATTCAATGTTCCCTCAAACAAAACATCAAGGTCCAAAGGTGCAAAAATGCAATATTGTTATAACTTACGGCTCTGAAAAAACTGTCATGTAGTCTAGCCAATGGATAAAAATTGCTACTTCTTTTGGTTTTCAAAAAGGAAAACATTGCTTTGAAAGGACACACTGCCTAAAGGTGTGTTTGTGCATGTTCCTTCAAAAATAGATGAAGGGGGATTGGAGTTGCTATGGATAGGCATTGTGTGGTCTACACAGCCTGGTAAACTTAAAAAAAAAATTGCTTTGCTAGATTGGGATCAGTTTCTGTGTTTGAACAGAAGAAGTGAAAAATAAAATTGACTGACTGAAAACTCAATTATCTGTAATTCCAGGTGGCTCAATAAGTCAGCTTCAACCTTTTGATGTATTTGTGCATTAGTATTTATGTATTAATGCATGAAGTCAACAGGTAATGATGTCACACCATTGAAAAGAAGGGAGAAGCCTAGCATTTCACAGATTTGTGAACGTGGTAAAACTTCCTAGAATGCTGAAGAACATGAAGTGATTGTAAATTCAATTAAAATATGTGGAATTTGTAACTCACTTCATGGCACAGAGGATGATTTTGTAGATGAAGATTCAGTTTCCCAAGAAGAGGCTTCAAAATATCCTTCATTAAGCTCTGTTGATGTATGTCAGAGTTATGAGAATAGAGATTAAAATTACTGCACTGAGATAGAACACAAAGATATACTTAGAAAGCATGTAAAAGGACACATTTAAGACACGAGGGCAATCCCAGAAGTATTCTTCCCAACAAAGAAAACACAAATATTTTGGAAACAAATGTATTTATTTTTCAAGATACACTTATACAAGTACACTTTTCCCGGCAATGTTCAATAAGTTTGATACCGTTTATATAATAAGAACTGTCTTGCTCCTCAGATTAGCCATCAACTGCCAACATCACTTCTTCACGGCTGGAAAATCTTTGACTACCAAACCATTTTTTCAAGTTTGTGAGCAGAAAATTATCCAAGGAGGCTAAACCTGGCGAATGGGGTGTGTGATGTATCAATTCAAACTTTAATTAATGAATTTTGGCGATTGCAATAACGGATTTGTGAGCTGATGCATTGTCTTGATGAAACAACACTTTCTACTTCGTGGCCACTTTTGCTTGATTTTTTCGCTCAAATGTTGAAATAAGTTCACATAACACAGTTGTAGTTTTTCCTTTTTCAAGATAGTCAATTAAAATGAAGAAGTTATCATTATTATAGAAAATGGAGAATTTACCGTTAAAGGAGATGGAATTACAGGTGAGGATGACCTCAGAGAAGGCTAAGGAGAAAATAGGTGCTGGGTATTTCTGGCCCATGGCGTTGGGAGAGGTAGTGTTCCTTCTCCTAACTCTTCCCCTTCCAACTGTTCCCCTCGGAAACCTTTCCCAAACTTCCCCTTCCAACCAACGTTTCTAGCCCTTCATTTTCCTCTATTCTGTCCTACTTTTCCTTGAGAAAGGTGGGATGGACCTAAAAATTCAAAACCTAGAGAGTTTCTTTTCTTTTTTTGTGTGTTTCTGTATTTTTGTCTTTGTCTACTAGTGCTGACTTCATATACATTATTATTCACATCCGTGAGACTTCAAGAAAAGTGTTAATGTATATATATAAATATATATATATAAATATATATATACATATATACATATATTAGCATATATATATATATATATATACATACATATATATACATATATATATATATATATATATATATATATATATATATATATATATATATATATATATATATATCTTATATATATATATATTTTATATATATATATATAAGATATATATATATATATATATATATATGTATATATATGTAGCATTTTGTCGAACCGTCAAAACTATATATGTGAGTTTTCATTTTAAAAAAATTTTCATTTTAAAAAAATCAATATCAATGTTTGTTTATGTATATGTATATATATATATATATATATACGAGGGTCATCCGGAAAGTAGTACCCGTTCGTGAAATAAAGACACAAAAGTAAATATTAACAAACATAAAAAATTTTATTTGAAAGAGGATACTTTAAACTACTTCTCAACATAATCTCCAAGCAAATTAAGGCATTTGTCATAACGTGTGACAAGTTTCTGTATTCCTGCTGCATAGTCCTTCGCCGCCAGCTCATTGAGATACGCGAGGGACCCATCTTGCACAAATTTTTGCATAATGCAGATGGTGTTTAACAATTTCATGAACAATTGTTCGAGAAACATTGGGAAAATGCTCACAGATGTCATCAATTGTGACGCGCCGATCGTTCCTCACGAATTCGTCAACTGAGCTCACCAGTTGGTCTGTAATGACAGACGGTCTCCCCGAACGCTCATCGTCGTGTGTGTTCCCCCTCCCCATGTTGAAGTTGCGACACCACCGCCGAACAGACGACTCGTCCATTACATTGTCTCCATACACCTCCTTTAATTGGCGATGAATATCACATGGGCGAACGTTTCTTGCATTGAGGAATTTAATCACTGCCCTCACTTCACAACTGGCGGCGTTCTCAATTTTTTTAAACATTGTAAACAATCACAGAAACAACACAGGCAATGCTAGCGTCACGCAACTTGGCTCAGAGAAGGCAGACAAGCCACTGAAGCTATCTGACCTCGTCCAGCGTCTACTCGCGTCGTCAGCACTTCATGCGGCACGAACGGGTACTACTTTCCGGATGACCCTCGTATATATATACATATACATAAACAAACATTGATATTGATTTTAAAAACAGAGAAACAAAGAAAGAAAACTCACATATATAGTTTTGACGTTTCGACAAAATGCTGTGTTCATCAGTTTTATATATATGTATATATACGAGTATATATATATATATATATATATACATATACATATATATATATATATATATATATATATATATATATATATATATATATATATAAATGTATATATATATATAAAGCATAAACACAGCGGGTAGAGTTCACCCAGTACTAAGCCCTATAGGGCATGTGAAATTCACACATCAGTGTAGGGGGGCCAGTTCCTTTCCCTGTGCCGGTTATGGTTTCCCAGGAAGACCTGATGCCCAAAAAGTCACATAGCTTGGGTGGAGCTGCAGGTGCCCAGAGTGCCTTACCCAGGAATCGAACCCGGGACCCCTCTATATATATATATATATATATATATATATATATATATATATATATATATACACATATATATATATATACACATATATATATATATATACACATCTATATATACATACATATATATATATATATAATAAGTGATGGTGTCACGTTAAAAACACTATTAAGGAAGGCAACGGGAAACCACCTCAATTATCATTCCCAAGAAAAATATGATGGACAATAGAGATATTTTGAGTCCTGGCAACCACGGGGTTTGGCCAAATCGGCCGTGTGTCATGCCCGGCAGCAGGGGAGGCAAGGCTTCCATGGTCATCATTCCACGAAACCCTTGCAAGGGAAAACCAGCAGCAGCAGGACAGAAGACGCAGAAGAAGACCAAATTAGTTAGAATAGGAACGTGGAATGTTAGGACAATGATGAGGACAGGGAAATTGGAGAATGTTAAGCGAGAGATAGAAAGGGGAAATATAGATATTTTAGGTCTATGCGAGGTGAGATGGAAAGATAGCGGGGATTGCTGGAGTGATAAGTATAGAATAATATACAGCAGTGGGGATGAGAGCCAACGAGGGGTTGCCATAGTATTAAATGAAGAGGTAGGAAGAAGCGTAGTCAACATAGAGCAGGTAACGGATAGAATACTACTAGTGGAGATAAAAGCGGAACCGACGACCTTGGTTATTATTCGGGTATACATGCCACCGAGCAACCATAAGGTAGAAGAGGTCGATAGGATATACGATCAGTTAGAGGACATGATCGCGTGTGTTCCTGCAGGGAAACATTTGATAGTGATGGGGGATTGGAATGCGACGGTAGGCGAAGGAAGAGATGGTGATGAGGTGGGGGACTACGGTTTAGGCACGAGGAATGGTCACGGGGAGAAAGCAGTTGAGTTCTGCAGGAGACGGGGGTTAGTCATCACCAACACTTGGTTTAGACATTAAGCAAGGCATATTACGCAAAATATGATGGATTTGCATGCGACTGATTGCTCCAAAACCATCCTTGAGGCTTTTGCCGGTGCTTGAGGTCATGAAAGAGCTAAAGGCACATTGCCAGCAATGAATAATGGCTAAGGGAATCTCACTGCCAACTTTCATCCCCCAAGGAGAGAGTAGCACTTGGGACGGTTTACTTAACGTGCATTGATTGGAATGGGTACATGACCATTTTTCCAGTTTTCACTCCGTTTGAAAACGTTTTTGAGGTGTCTCATTACCATATTTCATGCGAACAGTTTAGTCGCCTTTGATTCGCATTCCATGCACAGCATGGGAAAACATTTCCAGACATTCCCAGAGCAAACTGGAAAAAACTAATGAGTATATTGCAGAAAATAGGAATAGATTGGAGGGAAAGGAAGCTAACCCGCAACCTGTACATGTCTCAGACTGCTCAAGTGCGAGTAGGGAACAGGGAGACCGGTTGGCCAGTGTTAGGTAGAGGTGTAAGGCAGGGTTGCCCATTTACGCCGCTGCTGTTCAACCTATATGCAGAGGAAATGATTAAGGAGGCATGGGAAGAACTGGAGGTAGGAATGAAAGTGGGCGGGATATTCGTAAAATCAGTTAGGTTTGCTGATGACCAAGCTTCAGTTTGTCAGTCAGCCAAGGGGTTGCAAGCCTTGCTGAGTGAATTGGAAATTCAGTGCGAGTGATATGGGATGAGAATCAATATTAAATAAAAATTATTTTATATATATATATATATATATATATATATATATATATATATATATATATATATATATATATATATATATATATATATATATATATACATACTTATATTCATATATATTTATACATACATATTTATATATTATTATTATTTATGTAATTTACCGGTGAAGGTAGGCTTTTGGATGGACACAACTACAGAATAAATATTTTAAAACTCCTAACAAAACATAGAATCCAGCATCCTACTCTACATTAGGTCTTTCTTCTTCATCCCGTCCAACATCCCTATCCTGTTCCTTCCCTTTCCTCGTTTGCCTAACATTCTCCCCTCAATTACAGTCTTCAACATCCCACTGCCGGTCAACATCCCCTTCATCCACTTTTCCTGCCTCCATAGGATTTCTCCCAACAAAGCCTTCTCTTCGCCCACCATACCGTACTTCCTCATTTGTTTTCTTCTCTGTCCATTTCACCTTCTCCATTCTCGTCCACACCCACATTTCAAAAGCCTCCAGTCTACGTCTATCCTCCTGCTTCAATGAATGCGTTTCTGCGCCGTACATAGCTATGCTCCATATCAAAGTTTTTACGAGTCTTTTCTTAACATCCTTACTCAACGTCCCCGTCATCAACTCCCTCCTCCTTGTGAAAGCCTCTTTGCCTAGCGCAATTCTTCTCCTTACGTCCCTACTACTTTGACCGTGTTGGTCCAAAATACTTCCGAGATACGTAAACTGTTCTACCTACTCTAGTTTTTGCCCTCCTATTTTAATGTTTAGCTTAGCCTTTTTCTCTCTAGAAAATCACATAACCTTTGTTTTATTAATATTGATTCTCATCCCATGTCTGTCGCACTGAATTTCTAATTCACTAAGCAATGCTTGCAACCCCTTCGCTGACTGACAAACTAAACCTTGATCATCAGCAAACCTAACTGATTTTACGAATTCCCCGCCCACCTTCATTCCTACCTCCAGTTCCTCCCATGTCTCTTTAATCATTTCCTCTGTATACAGGTTGAACAGCGACGGTGATAATGGGCAACAATGCCTTACACCTCTTCCTAACACTGCCCATCCGGACTCCCCGTTCCCCACCCGCACCTGAGCAGTCTGAGACATGTACAAGTTGCGAATTAGCCGCTTTTCCCTCCAATCTATTTCTATTTTCCACAATATACCCATTTGTTTTTCCCAATTCACTCTATCAAACGCTTTTTCGAAATTGACGAAACAGGCAAATACCTCCAGGTTGTATTCTATATTCCTCTCGAATAATAATCTCATTACTGCAATGGCATCACGCCTACCTCTCCCCTTCCTAAACCCAAACTGATCATCCCCTAAGTAATCATTTGCCCTACTCTCTATCCTTTTGTTTATGATCCAGAGAACAACTTTAGCTGCGTGGAATATCAAACTTATCGTCCTCTAGTCCTCACATGATGTAGCCTTTACCTTTTTCGGAATGGGAACTAATACTGATCTCACAAAGTCTTCCGGCCAGATTCCTTCCTCCTAGATACTACGTATCAGTCCATATAGACTCCTCCTCCAACATTTTCCCAAACTTGTTAGTAGTTCCGCTGGAATGTGATGTACCCCTAGGGCCTTATATGATTTCATCTCCCAAGAATATTATTATTAAAATACACATGTGTTAGGTGGCACACAAGTCCCAAGTAATCACTAAAGGTAATAGATAAAATCTTTCAGTAAAACAAAAGTACACTTAAAGGATTCTTACAAACACAAATCTCTTTAACAAAATAAGAGAATCCCCATCTCATTTACATCCATTAATCAGCAAGAAAAAAATATATATTAAAAAAATTAAGCTGTTACATATAATACAATACACCACACATCAACCAAATTATTACATATATTCCTTACATCTTTTCTTATTCTTTCCTAGTATCTTTTCTTAGTTTCTAAGTATTCACTGTGTTAGGAAAGGGATCGCATATTTTTGCAAGTAAATTGTTGCAATCAAGAATTGTTTTATTTAGAAAGGAAAAACTTTTTTATTCGTTCTTTGTGCCCAGCATTTTACCTTAAATTTGTGATCATTTCTCCCTATAAAATTTGGGTTCCCTGCCTCTTTCCTAAGATCTTCCCAAGCTTTCTCCACCTTCAAAATGCGGAACATGTAACAAAGTCTGCTTACTTTCCTTCTAGTTTGTAGAGGTTCCCTGCCCAGCGTTTTTAGCATGTCAGACACCGTCTCCATTCTCCTATGCTTCTCCAATACATATCTGGCAGCCTTTCTTTATACATTTTCCAGTTTTTTGATTTTTCCTTCTTCCTGAGGAAGCTATACTAGAGATGCATACTCTAAAATTGGTCTTACCAGGGTCTGATACGCCTTCTCCTTAGTTACTCTAAAGCTCCCTTTGAGGTTTCTCATCACCTAATGAATGCTTCCTTAAAAATGTACTCCACATTTAGCCTCCACCCTAAATCCTTGGTTAAATATACACCTAAGTATTTGAAAGTATCACTTCTAAGAATGACATTTCCTGAGAATTTATATTCCCTATTGTTTCTATTTACCTTGTTACTAAAAGTGATGGATTTGCATTTGCTAACATTAATATCTATCCCATTATTTGTCACCCAAACTGCGATTTTATTAATGTCCCTTTGAAGTATGTCACGGTCTCTGTCATTTTTGACTTTCCTGTAGATAATACAGTTGTCTGCAAAAAGTCTTATCTGAGAATTAATATTTATTGGGAGATCATTTATGTAGATTAAAAACGAGAGTGGGCCAAGTACGCTTCCTTGTGGGACTTCCGATGTTACCCTTTTTTTTTCAGAATACACTTCTCCTAATTTCACCCTTTGTGTTCGATCTTCCATGAAATTTTTTACTCAAGAGATTACTCTTCCACCTGTGTGTATTGGCAATTTGCCCATCTTAAGCAATAAGCGAACGCGGTCAACTTTGTCAAAGGCTTTTGACAGGTTGACTATTATAGCATCCACTTCTATTCCCGCATCCATAGAGTCGAACATTTCTTGGCAGAACCCCAATAGCTGAGTTTCGCAGGAGTGCCCTTTTCTAAAACCTTATTGGCGACTGTTCAACCAATTCTCACTCTCCCACAAATCCCAGAGATATTATTTATTATTAATCAGTTTCACTCACTATTAATTCACTATTAATCCAATAATCTACTATTAATCAGCTATTTTCTTTTCTAATAGCTTGCATACAACTGATGTCAAGCTTACTGGTCTATAATTATCAACTATTGCCTTATCTCCTCCTTTGAAAATTGGCGTAACATATGCCTCCTTCCAAGCATTTGGCAGGGCATTATTGTTTAAGGTAACATTTAATAAATGATTTATATAATTTGAAACTACACTACCACCCAATTTAAGCAAGTCAATTGAGATACCATCTGGCCCTTTTGATTTATTTGCCATCATTTTCATAATTTTTTATAAATTTCTGTGCTCGTCGTTTTAATTCTCTTGGTATTTAATATTTTTTCGCCTCCTTGTTGACTCAGAGATGTATCTACAGAATCCTTTTTATTTACCATCACCTGAAATACACTTGCATACCAATTATTAAACGCATTAGCCTTTTCCTTATCGTCAAGGATTAGTGTTCCATCCTCTTTTTTTAAAGCTGTTATGTTTTTCCTGTTGTCTTTCCTCCTCCGGCACTACTTGTAAAATTTATTTCCATTATCCTTCCCAATTATATTCTGTAGGAAACTTTTTTTGGCTATTTTCTTTTCTCTTTTTAATTCACAAACTAATTTTTTGTAAATTATGAGCCATTCTGAGCTCTCGTTCCTTTTTTTGTGAATCACTCTCAGTTTTTCTCCAAAGATCTGATTTTGCAGTTGTAGGACTCTGGATCAGTATTTTCTTTAAGAATTTTTTTGGGACAAATTTATTTAATCCCTCCTCCATTATTCCCTTAAATGTTTTCCAGATTTCTTCGGCATTCTGCCCACCACTTACCTATTCCGAATACTTTTCCCTTAAAAAGGTCTGGAACCCTTCCCTATCACCACGTTTATATTGCCAAACTATCTTTTTGTTTACTAGCCCGTTATACTCAGCCCTCTCCCAGTTTAGATACATACGCACAGCTGAATGGTCACTTATTCCTGGAAGGACCTCGACTTCCCCTACCCACTTTTTCGGCCTCACAAGTATGACGTCGAGGATGTTTCCCCCGCGCGTGGGTTTTTCCACCATCTGTACAAAACCCTCCTCGTTTATAAGACGACTAACGATTTCTTGGGCCTTCCCACCCCCCACCGTGATCTTGTCTGTCGACCATTGAATACCTGGAAGGTTCAAGTCCCCCGCTATGAGGGTGTGATCCTCAGGGTTAGCCGAGCATGTCTGCTAATACCTCGACTGCGTTCATCCCTTCATTGGGGCTTCTGTACATAGCAGCTGTATATGTAATATGTTATCGTAGTTTACTAGTAGATAATCTAATGTGTGATCTGATGAATCAAATATGTATGGATTTATCTATATGATACAGATGAAATATGATAAAGATGAAAAATGATATCTATATGATATGAGGTGAAATGGAAACATAAAGAGAGCTATAAGAGCAATAACCCAGTGAAGGGAAGAGAGGTAGCAGTTGCAGTGGATCCACTGCTTGGAATATCAGTAGATTTGAGCCTAACATTTGAAAGATGATCAGAAAACAGACCTGGTAACAGACAAGGATATTATTAATAGAGATTAAAGCAAAATCTACTGACTTGTTAAAGTTTACATGCCAGCAGTAACCATAGGAAGGCAGAATATATGATTAGTTAGAGGAAATAATTTCAGGTGCACCTGCGAGGAAACATTTAAATATTGCATGGCATTTGAACCCAATTGTGGGCAAAAAGGGAGATGAGAATGAGGTAGAGGACCATATATAATAAATGTGAAACTCCAATAGCCATAAACAGTTTACCTTTCTAAACAAAGTAAAAATGAAATTAATTAAAAAGGAATTAGCTGGGATGAAAAGGCAGGAGTATCAGAAAGGCATAGGAAAAACTGATGAGCGAGGGCAGGGAGAAGGATAAAGTAGAAGAAAAATGGACACATTAAGAACAAGATATCAAAAGTCACAAGCTAAACTATAGGAAAAGTAGAGAGAGTAGGTAATAAAGGGAAATGGTTGTTGGTATTACAGAAAGGTAGAACTTGGTAGTGATAGTTAATTGAAAATAAATGGTGGCTGAAGAAAGGGAAGCAAATATGGTTTTGGAACAAGAAATGACCACAAGGAGAAAACAGTGGAGTTCAGCATGTGAAATGGCTTAATTATACCTAGCACATTGTTTTAATGCTGCAATCAATCAATCAATTCATTTTGTCCAAGGATTTGTTGTACAAATAAAGGACACGTCAAAGAAAATTATGCAGTTGCAAATTATATTTGTAAAAATTAAACGATGGAGTAGATCATTCGTTTTAACAGATATCCGCAAAGATTTTTTTAAATAGTGACATTTTATTGAGATTCCTCACATTGTCAGGTGACTTATTAAAAAGAATGAGGTCCATATTTTTTGGCCCAAGTGCTGCATTTTTAGTTCTCACAAATGATTGGTGCAGGTTTTTTTGAGGTTCTGGTATTATAAGTATGATAATTTTCATTGCTATTGTAGAATTTGATGTTGCACTTAACACTAATGATTGTTGTATATATAGACATACATGGAAGAGGCAAAATGTGAAGCTTTTTAAAATAGAGGGCACCAGGGTGCATTAAAAGATGCATTGTAGATTATTCAAACAGCCCTTTTTTTCAATGCAACAATTTCAGAGTGTAAAAATCATTCGCCTTGACTGGGATTCGAACCCAGATCCCTCAATATCCGGTCGAGTGCTTTGGCCACTTAAGCTACCGAGGCGTCCTCTTAAACTCTGAAATTTTGGGGCTTTTAAAGGAACTAGATGTTGTGACGAAATGCCGTACATACAATGTCACAGGCATTCGTATTCGTGCGCGAGGCGCCACAGTCCACGAGGTTAAAGCCAACTTTAAACACTTATGGTGTTTTCACTTCGACAAATTCCAAAGAAACTGCGGGAGATTAAAAGCCCCAAAATTTCAGAGTTTAAGAGGATGCCTCGGTAGCCTAGTGGCTAAAGCACAGTTGGCCACTTGGAATATCTACTGCCTATTTGTGTTCCAATTTTAATTGGTAGAGATTATCTTCTTTTAAATGCCTCTTTGTATCCCTTCTGCGATAACATCCTATGGATTTTATGGAAGATTTTTTGTATGAACTGACTTGAACCCCTTTTAGGATACCATAGTTCGATAGTTAGTTTTGCCGATCTCGCAATACAAGGGCTCAAGTTTGATACACGACGGCTTCAGATTTCTCTGTTATTGCATTGCGGGCCATTCCTCAGATCACGAGGCCACCTGCGAATGTAATGCATCGTCAGGGAGATTTAATACTAACGTTTTCTGCCTGAGATTTGATGCCTTCAGTTAAGTGTGAAAAAAGTAATGCAACGACTTCAGAGTGTAAAAATCATTCGCCTTGACTGGGATTCGAACCCATATCCCTCATTTTCCGTTCGAGTGCTTTAGCCAGTTAAGCTACCGAGCCTCGATATCTTAAGTGGCTAAAGCACTCGACCGGATATTGAGGAATCTGGGTTCGAATCCCAGTCAAGGCGAATGATTTTTACACTCTGAAGTCGTTGCATTAGATTGCACATTAGCGGATGACTCCGTTAAAAGTTACTGTTGCAGCATCTCCCGCAGTTTCTTTGGAATTAGCCCTTTTTTTATTTAAATACAATTGACATAGGTGCACATGGAAAATGCGAGGAGGTTCAGGGAGAATTCAGTTGGGTTGTCACCTAATATGGGTAGGCACAGATTTAGGAGATGTAATGAGAGATGGAGGGAGAGGAGGAGATTTATGAGAGATGTAATGTCAAATTCAAAAGGATAAAGAAAAGGAGATGGATGTAGAAATGGAATTTAGAAGTTTCAAGGATCAAGAGGCCAAGGTCACATGTGAGATGATAAGAAGATAGAGATATGGAAGAATGTAAATTCAGGATTAGTGAAAAGAAAGTAAAAAATAAATAAAAACATATTAAGAATCTAATATACATAATTATACAATAGCTATATGGTAAAGATATAATGCCAGTAAGTTTAGACACAGAAAGAAATATGATTTCAATGAGAAAATATTAAGGCTAGACTTAGGATAGAAAAGGTATTAAGAAAAAAATTTGAAAAAGGCTGTGGGGATTATTAACTTTCCTACAGAACTACTCAAATTTAGTGTAAAAGGAAGAATAAATATGAGCTAATTCATCGCATTAATGAAGGTGAAATCTGGCTTGAAGGCTTTATTAATTCAAAATTAAATGCTGTCCCAAAGGAATGGAAGTCAGCAATGTGGGAAGAGTGTAGGATCATAAGTTTTAATCCAAATGCAGCAAAAGTAGAACTTGGAATGATCAGCAAAAGGGTGGAGCAGAAGACAAATGATAATGTAGGGAAATATACTGGTTTGCATTTGCAAAGGGTAGGGGCAAACATGATGTTGTAGTAGTACACGTGATTCCTGCAAACCTTTTTTTATTAGGTATAGAATCATGACTGTATTTTGTTTGTATATCTTTAAGGCTCTGATTCATGTGAAAGTTAATCTAGAAACTTACCAATTAAGGTCCAACCTCCATAACTATTCCACAAGAGGTAAATCGAATCTAAATACTACTTATTGTAGATTGTCATCAACTTACAACACATTTCACAATATGAACATACGACTGTATAACTATCTGCCTACTCAGTTGAAATCAGATGGTATCCAGAGTTTCAAGAATAGGGTATATACCTGGTTACTTGCTCACCCACTTTACTCATTGGATGAATTCTTTTGTGACAATCTTCATCACATTTAAGAACTTATGTTTATATATTAAGTAATATTATGATTGACGACATTTAATATGGTTGTACCATTTTTAAAATGAATAAAGTATTATTATTATTATTACAGGGTTTGACAGAATAAATTTGTTTCAGTTAATGAATGTGTTGCAGTTAAATAGACAACTTATCTGAGACCAATGGGTACTTTTATGTGCATAATTATCTATTTTTTGTGACATTACATAAAGGGTAAAACATTATGAGCAGGTAAAAGCTTAGATTTATCCCAGTTATGAGTCAGTAAGTAGAGCGCAGTACCTAGTGAAATCTGAACAGGTAGTGTAGATAATGAACCACATAAAATGAAAATTAACTGGATTGAATGAGGATATATAAATAAATACATAGATACAGAGATTGTAGAGAAGTGAAAATGAGAAAGAAGTAAGGATTAGTGTAAGTAAATTTTTAGAAAGAAAAACGAGAAACAATCAAGTGCAAAGAAATTGGAAATAATAAAAATGGGGCAAATTACTTACTAATTGCTTCCAAATTGCAATTGCTTGGAGTGATTTCCTTTATTTATTATTAAGCAAGATTATTACCTATTGGAAAGTGATGGGGTAAGTGTAGAGAGCTTGGGAGATGTAAATCTGGAGTGTCACACCTTCAAAAATCAGATAAAATGAGAAATAAGCAGGTTTTCAGAAGGGTATACTAAGAGGAAAAGGAAAATTATGAATAAAATGAAAGGCAAAGAAAATGTAAATGATATACGTACTGACTTGGGAATGTTAGTTGATAGGCCTATTGGTGATCACAGAATCAAAAACTAAGGAGTTGAAGAAGGCAAAGTTAGAAAAATGGTTTTTGATTAGAAATAAGGAAGTGGGTAGAATGATATGAAGAGGAAAGTTGAGGGCAGAAATGGAGAGCTGAAGAAGAGGTACCTAGAAACTGTAATGACAGACTGCTAATGATGATGATGATGATGATAAAGTGAGCCCACAACTATTTGTTTCCCTGGAAATGTATCATCACTCATTTCCTGAGAGTCATCTATATTCCATAATTACCAATTGTGAAGATACTGCTTCCCCAGTTGAGTAAAACATCAATGCTTTGAAACTTTTGAAGGAATTGACGACATGAGTTACACAACACTACATCAATGAACAGTGGACTAAAGCAGGACTTGCCTATTGCATTATTAACTAATACTGGGTGTTCTTTAGGATCTACAGACTGTGCATCCAACTACTTTAGATTAATTAAGATTATGTCATTTGAGATCAATAAGACTAAATAGGTGCAGACATAAAATAATATCAGAAATATTAATAAACATAACATAGTAAATTGGTTAAGGCACTGGGATTAAGGTGCTCTTCAATTTAAAATTTCAACCAGTGTAAAATATTCCTTGGTGTAGATGTTTTTCTATTAGGCTAATAAAATTATATTTTTATGCTTCACAATAAATAATTGCCTAGGTTTCTTTATCCAATGAAATTTGCACCTGCCATGAAATTATTCAGGAAGGTATTAATCATCTCTTGCAAAAATTTCTGATTGAAATTAAAAAGGTAAATTTATAATTGCAATCAAAAGCAAAATTAATAATATTTTACTTCAGGAAAGATGGAAATTACTTTGGTAAGTCAATATGAAAATAAGCTCACCATGAAAAATACCCCATAGTTTTTGAGATAAAGAAGGCAACCTAGATATGTATTTGTTTGGGTATTGATTTACACGAGAATATAAAGTAATTGCAATGCATTTCATAATTTTGCTTTATGGAAAAAATTAATGAATATGGTTGAGAGCATGAAGTCATATTATTTCAGATCCCTACTCGTCATTAATTGTAGTAAAAACACTGTCATATATCATGACTTATACTTTTTGTGTTGGCTACTTTTTTTGTTGAAATTGAAAAAAATTACTATACTGAGCCAAACTAAATCACAGGAAAAATGTTGTGGCCTATAAATATTTCTGTGGGTGTGGTTATCAAAATTAAATGACTTACGTAATTCATGAATCATTTTTTGAAATATGAAAATAACTGCATTAGGTTATAATTAAACTATTGTAATATAATTGAAATGACTAGTATTCCCAATTTTATTACATTACATAGTAATGAATTTAGAAGGTTGGTAAAACAAGCCAAACTAGAAAACAGATTGATCAACGTTTTCTAGAGAAGATACAATGGTTAATAGAGAAGAGCAACAAGATGTTGCATTACAACTTCCATGCAAATAATAAATTATAGCATGCTATAAAGCATTATCAATGAGAACTAATTAATCCTACCGTTCTGTAAACATTGGCATAAGTTAAGGTTATACTGATTTACTTATTTCAGACAAAGTGGCAACTTTAGGACAACTGATTGATCGGTCAATGGAAAAAGGGTTATGGAGGCAAGATATCTTAAATTTGTCAGGGTGAATGAATATTTATTTTGCAACTTTCACATTTGTTATATTAAGGGTAACTAAGCAACGCATGCTTATAAAAACTCTTTGAAAAGAGCATTGATGCTTTCTGATTTTCTTTTGAAGGTTGCAAATGGAAAGCGCTTATTCATTTATTATTGATTTGCAACATTCAGAAGAATTACTGCTTGGTGCCATTTTGAGGGCAAAATATCATAGGGCAAGTATTCTTCTTCTAATGTTTTAACAGATAACACGAAAATATTAGTTGTTTTCGGTGCAATGAACAGTTTAGTAGCATTCATTCATAGGTTAACCATAATATGCCATACTGGCTTAATGCATACATAATGTGGTATATCTGTGAAAGACAATTGAGAATTGGCAACTTAAATTATATTAGGGAAAATTAATACTTCGTAAAAACACTTCGAAAATATTTCCTAATGTGCATGGAGCTTGTTTATGAAACCAATTGCGCACTTTTTTATGAGATAGGGGTTTCCATTATTATCATAATTTTAAATGAATTAATGGGATAAATGTGTGCAACATCAAAAAATAAATGGCATTAACTAAAAAATAATATACTTATCCCTAAGCTGGCGATGGTATTCAGAGAAGATATCAAATAGTTGAAATATCCCAACTTTAATGGATCTACAAATCAACTGATTGGCAGCAAAGTGCCAATCAGTTGAAAAAGAGGTAAAATTAGGTCTTCCTCAGGGCTCTATCCTGGGTCCTTTGCAATTTCTATCTAAATAATATGCCAGATTGTATCTTCCATGCCAAATCCATTCTTTTTGCTGATGACAATCCCATTCTAATAAATGTCAAAACCATTCCTGAGCTACAGCAAAAAATAGAATCCATAGTAATAAGCGTTCAAATTTGGTTTCAAAACAACTTATTGCCAATACAAAAAACAATATACATACATTTTGGCAAAAATCCTTCACTTTCAGTTAAACTCTATGATAAGGACCTACATTTTTCTGACAGCATACATTTCTTGGGTGTTCAGATTGAATCATCCCTAAAATGGTCGTTATACATACATTGACAGCTTAAAATCTACACTCAGTGAAATTCTTTTTCAGTTGAGATATTTGTTTTTTAGTACTAGCTTGACGTACACATTGAAGCGAGATCATTTGATATGAGTGGTTAGGGACCATTTCACTTAGTAGCTAAATATTTTAACATGCTTCCTCCAGATTTGAGAGCATCTCCACCAGTTAAGTTAGATTTTGGATGGACATAGTTTCGAAATAACTGTCATGTCTTTCCTAAAAAAGAACCCAGCTCAGCATTCTAATTTATGTACAACCAGCCCATTTTCATCTCCATATGGCTTACATGGCCTACTTCCATCCTCCCTTCATCCCGTCCAACATTCCTATCCTATTCCTGCCCTTTCCTTATTTTCCAAAAAGTCTCCCATCCATCACAGTCTTCAACATCCCACATGCCAATCAGTATGCTTTTCATCCATCTTTCCTGCCTCCTTATGAATTCACCAACATACAGTATGCCTATCACCCTGCTTCAAGGGCCATGTTTCCACACTGTACATAATTACACTTCATTTCAAAGTTTTAACTAGTCTTTTCTTAACATCCTTATTCAACGTCCCTGTTATCAATTCCTTCCTCCTTGTAGAAGTTTTTTTGCCCAATACAATTCTTCTCCTTAGGGCTATACTACTTTGACCATTTTGGTTCAAAACACTTCCAAGATATGTAAACTGCTCCACATGCTCCAGTTTTTGCCCAACTATTTTAATATTTAGTTTAGCCTTTTTCTTTTTGGAAAATCGCATAATCTTTGTTTTATTAATATTGATTCTCATCCCATATCTATTGCACTGAATTTTTAATGCACTCAGCAATGCTTGCAACCCCTCGGCTGATTGACAAACTAGAGCCTTGTCATCAGCAAACCTAACTGATTTTAGGAATTCCCCGCCCACTTTCATTCTTATCTCCTGATCTTCCCATGGCTCTTTAATCATTTCTCCCAAATATAAGTTGAACAGCACAGGTGATAATGAGCAACCCTGCCTTAAACCTCTTCCTAATACTACCCATCCAGACTCTTTTTTCATTTGATATATTCTCATTTTTTCTCAATGGTGCTCAGCTTCTTTCCCTCACTCATGATTTTCTCTATAACCTGCTGATAATCTTTCCTTGTCAATACAGTTAATGCTTCTACATTCTACTTCCTAACCCATCACCCTTGCTTTTTCTTTTTGAATTGAACAATACACTTCATAACAATTAAATTGGGGTCAAAGTCTGCATCCGCTCCCAGGAATCTGTGCAATTTGATCACATTGGTCCTAAACATGTGCCCGACCATAATATAATCTAACTGATACCTTTCTAAATCACCTGGAATTTTTCATGTATGCCTATGCCTTTAGTGGTGTCTAAACCAAGCATTGGTGGTGACTAACCCCTGTGTCTTGCAGCATTCAATTGCTTTCTCCCCACGGCCATTCCTCGAGCCTAAACCGTAGTCCCCTACCTCATCACCATCTCTTCCTTTGCCTACCGTCGCATTCCAATCGCCCATTACTGTAAAATGTTTCCCTGATTGAACACTCACAATTATGTCCTCTAACTGATCATATATCCTATCGACTTCTTCCTCCTTGGTGGCAAGTATACCTGAACAATGACCAACTTCGTCGGTTCTGCTTTTACCTATAGATATTTGAAGGTCCGTGCGAGGTGAGATTGAAGGATAGTGGGGATTAGTGAAGTGATTGATATAGAGTAATACTATGTAGCGGAGGGGACAAGAGCGAGCGATGGGTTGCCATAATTTTGAATAAAAAGTTAGGAAGAAGCATAGTCAACATAGAGCAAGGAGCAGATAGAATATTTGTTTGACTATTAATTAATAAAATAATATGGCTCAAAATTACAATCTTATAACCTATTTTGCTCTAGATTGGTTTCCTATCATAGTAATAGCTATGTAGAGCAATTATAATCTGAGAGTATGTATCTAATGATGAAAATATTCTATATTCACGTGTCTCTTTATTTAAGTGTCGCTTGACCTGCCATTAAATAAATAGTATGCTGCATACCCACTACTTCGCCCAATTGACAAGATCCAGATGCACCCGGGGAACGCGATCGAGCATTGCATCCGAAGAAAAATGCTTTTGCTCCCGGGGAAATAGGCAACGGTGACCATGGAATATACTTCTAGCGTCGTCGAAGAGGACGCGATCGAGAGCATCGCATATGAGCCTCCCGTGAGGTGAGCACCCGTCATTGTGAGTGATGTCCCTGGGGCGGGTTCTAGTGCGCGGAGTTGTCCGGCGAGGGACGACGGCGTCGATTCAGCTCCGGGCGGGAACGCTTTAGAAAGGGAAACTGATCGCGCCCGTGGGACTCACCGAGGCAGACCTTCTGCGGCACTACTCCGAAACCCCGCTTTCTTTTTTAACTCAGTGTGTATGAATTAGAATTCGAAAGCGCGGAAGATTGCTTTCGCCGAGAATTCCGGTCCGCAGATCCAGCGTTTTTTCCCCTCTATCTCTCTCTTCGTGGCCCAAAGGCCTGTTTTTCGATCGCTCTGCCTCTTAGACGGGGAACCGAAAGAAATACCGATGTCTTGAACCCTCGGAGATCACTCTGGGGAAGAGGGTCGATTCACGCGATTATTCTCGATTTTTTTCAAACCTTCGGCTTGCGAGCGGATGAACGGGAGGGTGTCGTTTAAGTGATGGGATTCTCAGCTGGCGGACCGCGAGAGAACCCATCGTGTTCCGCGCGTGCAAGGGTTTTAACCTCGCAACTGCGTTTTATTTACAAGGGCAGTGAAATTGATACAAATTTGAGGTTGATTTTTCCTTGTAACATTTTGATCTCTGTAAACTTGCTGTAGTTCTGAAAAGGTTTTGGAGACTGCGAGGGACCAGTCTGACAAGAAAATGCGGGACTACCACCTTGTGACATGGCCCTCGCCGAATCTCTTAAGTATGGCACTTCTAAATTCGCTGGAATCGGATATTTGAGTCAAAGTTCTGGAAGGAATAGTCATGAGACAGGTCAGTGCTGCGTCATGGTGTCGCTAAGTTTTCGGGATTTGAGAGGCATTGGAATCCGTGTGCTAACAATAATCGATCTTGTGAGAAAATAAGTTACAGTCTGCCATCTGTGCCATTCACCAGAGTATTATTTAGTACCATGCAGGCCTCCGCTAGGGTGTATGGCAGGGGGTGAATGCACACCAGACTAATTTTGACCCCTACTGCGGTGCGACCACGTTATTCTGATCCCTTATCTTTCGTGGAAAAAATGGCATCTTTAACCTATGTGTTCTATCCTTAATCTTTCTGTATCTATCTGTCCTACATTTAACCTATTTGTTCTACTCTTAATCTGATAGCCGTGCGTCTGGGTCAGTCTGTAGCTGGAACATGATCTTTTTTCGTTTATCGCCGTGAAAAACCGCCTTGAGGATTCTTGACTCATTTTAGAAGAAAAAATTGTTCGAGCGCATTTCGACGTGTTCATATGGGCGATGCGTTCCGCGTGGAGCGGTTGGCGTCCCGGCGTGATTTCGCCTCCCTCCCCTCTCCCATTGCCCTTCTCCCCTTTTCCATTGTCAGCCTCCCGTTGGCGCTGGGCACGATAAGCGGACATGGGTAAGAAATCACTTGTTTACATTGTTCTCCACTCATTCAAATAAATTATATAGCTCCCAAATTAATTCTGGCCTCAATCTCATTGATTTAAAATGCCAAGTTTTAAAATGACCGTCAGTGCGAAGGATATTGCGTGTGCCCTTTTACCAATGGAGGCTCACCACCATGGGATCTTCGAGTGGCGGCTAGTCCTCGTGCTGGAACTATGGAGCGCGCTCAAAGTCTCCCGAATTAAAGAAATCCACATGGCGAATGATTGGGAGGATTATTCCAGAAGTAATGCCTAAAGACATGAGGATGATCTGAGGATATTGCGACAACCGACACATTTGATAAAATACCTCAATTTAAAATAATTTAGACGGACTCTTCGACCTATTGAAGACGCGCATTGGAAGATCTTGTCGAGGAGAGAAAGGATTAGAAAGTGGAGGACCGAAGGACATGGAGAGAATGAGGACCAACATTTTAACTAGATCTGCTTCCAGCCTTTTTATATATATTTGACGGTGTTGAGGGGGATCGGAGTGATGCGGTGGCTAGCGTACTGTCTTCCCACCTTGAAGTCCCCGGTTCGAATCCCGACGGTGTTGAATATTTTTCAGTGATATCCCAATCCCTCCTTGAGGAGCTTTGTGGAGGGCACTTTGAGTGAGTACGCCGTCCGTCGGATGGGACGTTAAGCTGCGGACCCCTTGGCGCCTTTCGTAAAGAGTAGGCTAATGCCAACGCCGGGTTTCTCTCCACCCTTCATCCTTCCCTGCCCATCCCTAATGGCACCAATGACCTTAGCTGTCGGTCGCCTCTCCTAAAAACTAAAATAACTACTTGACGGGGTTGATGCGAATATGAAGAAGGAATTCGGTAAAAACTCTAAGAAAGGGCGACGGAAGGAAAAGACGGATGAAGAGGGTGTTGACCGGCAGTGGGATGTTGAAGACTGTGATTGAGGGTAGAATGTTGGGCAAAAGAGGAAAGGGAAGGAACAGGATAGGGATGCTCGTCAAAACTTTGATATGGAGCGTAGCTATGTGCGGCGTGGGATCGTGGTCATTGAAGCAGGAGGATAGATGTAGACTGGAGGCTTTTCCAATGTGGGTGTGGAGAAGAATGGAGAAGATGAAATGGACAGAGAAGAAAACAAATGAGGAAGTACTTGGTATTGTGGGCGAGGACAGGGGTTTGTTGGGAGATATCCCAATGAGGCAGGAAAAATGGATCTAGGGCGTATTGATCAGCAGTGGGGTGTTGAAGACTGTGATAGAGGGGAGAGTGTTAGGCAAACAAGGAAAGGGAAGGAACAGGATAGGGATGTTGGACGGGGATGAAGGGAGGAAAAAAGTACTCAGAGATGAAGAGGGACCTGATGTAGAGTAGGATGCTGTGTTTTGCTAGGGGTCACAAATTATTTAATTAGTAATTACGTCCATCCAAAAACTTACCTTAACCGGTAGATTGCCTATTAATAATAAGGGTATAAAGTAGGACATGCGACGCAATCGAATGAAGAGGAAGAGAATAAATTGGAACAAAAGTAGATTGAGTTGGAAATTTATTTATTGAATAGCTGTAGGGACGTTGAAAAGTGAATGTTGCAGGGAAAAGTACTCGTCCAGAAGAAAGGGCATAACTGGGAAACGTGGATGTAAGAATAAGGAGTGTTCAAGAAGGCTAAATGCGGTCCATGGAGATGAGGTTTGAAGAGAGGGAATTCCAGCGAGAAGTGGATTCAGTGGACGCAAAGAGGCTGTTGGATGGGGGAGACACATCAGGTGGGAAAGATATGGAGAGGCCAGAATGTGTGGAAGACAAAGACAAATGAGAGACGATATTGCATGGGTAAGGAAGAGGAGAAAGCGAGCGACTTCGGAGTACGTCGAGGGCAAGAAATATCTGAAATCAAAGAAGCTCCTTTAAGAAGGAGACGTCTCAAGAAGGAAACATCATCTCAACGAGTGCCTTTCTCATTTGTATCGTGCTGTTCGTTAAAAGTAATCAGTTTAAACCTACTCTGTGTTAGTATACTGCTAAGTGATTTCCAGGCCTTAAATTTAAATTATTCTGATAATCAATAGCACTATTAATATGAAATTTCTCCAATGGAAGGAAACGGCTCTGGTTGAAAAAAATCGAATTTTCTCAGGCTTGCCAAGTTATAGGCTTTTTTAAATAGGAGATTTCTAATGGACCGAAGTCCCCTGAATTTCTCTAAGGGTTGCATTATTGTTAAATTACTTCCATATCGAAGTACGTGAACGGACTGAAAGAGGAGGAAGAGAATGGACTATGCCTAAGGAGAGGACTAAGGAGAGGACTATGCACTTCCCTGGAAAATTTCAAAACTAGACCAGACTTTAATTTAAACTAGACTTAAGTTAAAAAATTTAAACTAGACTTAGTGTAAAAACTAGACTGAACTTTAATTTTTGGGTCCAAAGAAAAAAATATTTCTGGAGCACTTGATCTTAAACTTACTGTTTTATTTATTTATATTGGATATAAATTATTAGTTAATAATACACATTTTAGAGGAAAATAAAAGTACCTCTATCATACACAAACGCATGTTTTTCCTTTCTTCGGGTGCACGATTCTTTTCCGTTCCGTTACCGCGAGAGAGTTATCTTTGTTTAAGAACTGGTGACTTGGGCGAAACATTCGCGGTTGAGAAACATCGCAGTCTGTGTCAAATAAAACGCGCATTTAATCGTTGAATGAGGTGGTTCATATAAGTTTGACCTCTCCCTGTGCTAGTCACTGTAACAGTGAAATTGTTTCCTTTATGTCCAGTAGACCCCGTGAGATTTGTATTTATCTTACTATACATTTCCTGCTGTTACTACGGCTTGCCAATCTGTGACAATTGACGTAAACTAATGTTCCCACTTAGCGTCCATATAGCGTCCTCTGGTTGATCATCCACTTGAATGTAACGATACCCAATGATTATGGTGTGGTATACATGTGTTTTTTACTCTAACTTTTATTAAATAATAAACTAAATTAAAAGACAAAACAGAATGTTTAGTGCTAACATGGAACCATCGAAGATACAAAAGCGAAAAACAGTTAAAACAACTGGGCATTAATTTTTATAAAATTATCGAGAAAGAGAAAGGGAAACTTAAATATTAAAATTGGGTTCATAACTATGAGCAGGCGGAAAAGTTTACGTATCTCAGAAGTGTCTTGGATCAAAATGGTCAAAGTAGTAGGTATCTAAGGAGAGGAATTGTGCTAGGCAAAGAGGCTTTCACAAGGAGGAGGGAGTTGATGACAGGGACCTTGTGTAAGGATGTTAAGAAAAGACTTGTTTAAAATTTGATTGGAGCGTAGTTATGTAAGGCGCGGAAACGTGGTCACTGAAGCAGGATGATAAAAGTAGATTGGTGGCTTTTGAAATGTGGGTGTGGAGAAGAATGGAGAAGGTGAAGTGGACAGAGAAGAAAACAAATGAGGAAGTACTTGGTGTGGTGGGCGAAGAGAGGGGTTTGTTGGGAGCAATCCTATGGAGGCAGGAAAAATGGATGAAGGGCCTATGGACCGGCAGTGGGATGTTGAAGACTGTAATTGAGGGGAGAATGTTAGGCAAACGAGAAGAGCCGGAACAGTTTAGGGATGTTGGATGGGATGTAGGGAGGAAGAAAGTACACAGAGAGGAAGAGGGACCTGATATAGAGTAGGATGCTGGATTTTGTGTTTTGTTAGGAGTCACAAAATTACTTGTTGGTTGTGTCCATCGAAAACCTACCTTAACTGGTAATCTCTCAACTCATGGGTGAATGTGGTCCAAGAGACTCAAGACGGGAAGAGGAAACCTAAGGCTAAAAGGTTAAATAAAAATATAAAGATAGGGTAGTAAGGAAGGAAATAGTAAAAATGGAATAATAGTATTATATGGAGAATTTGAACAGTTTCATGTAATAGTTTTTTACACTCTAATCCTTTACTTCGTCCGATTAACCAAATCATTTTCGTTTAGATCCCTCTTCTTAAAACCTTCATCCTACCAACTTCGTCTCGGCCGCCCCTTTCTCCTTCCTTGGATCTGTCTCCGCCCCTTTTCCTTATTTGGCCATTATTCAAGGGGCTCTTGAGACCTACATGCTCGCATCACTTTAAGTGTTTCGCTTTCATGTTCTCCTAAGTATCGTGGTTCCTATTTGTTGATCGTTTTTTACCCCAACCCTAAGAATTTATCCTCTAGCCCTCCTGAGTGAATCGATTTCGGTTCCCAGCAGTTTCCTTTGCATTAACTCCATAAGTTATCAGATTTCTCCTCCATGTACTATAATACTTTTGATTAGAGGCGTATTCCGATTCTAATATTTTGTCATTGTCTCTCGTTCCACGTGGCCGAATTCAACTGTTTAATAGCGAATTTCCCCTGTCCCATTCGGTTCTTAATCCCCATTCCTCATGTCCCTTCTTCTGCTAACATTGCACGCACAAATTACTTACTGATGGTAGAGTTTAAAAATGGTGACAGTCAGAGATTTTCATTTTTCTAAGCAATAACCGAACGTTGGGCTCTTTATACTGCCCCCACACGGGAAGAAATGGGATGATGAAAAACTATTTGAATTGTTATCTAATTGTGGAGCTTTGCATTCTTCGAGCACTCCACTCTTGCATAATGCATGTTATGTTAAATGCATTGCCCTGCCCCATAAAGACAAAAATATTCAGTGTCCTGAATATCATTTCAATTATATTAACATTTTGTATCTAATTGTATCTAAAAAATAAATTTCTGTATCTCAACGAAAATTTTCAAACTTATCGTCGCTACTTTCCTTCAGAGATAAGAGAGACCATTGGGAAAAAAATAAGCAACATTTGGATGGCCTTTAACTTAGATTCGAGAAAATTAAACGTAGATTGAAGTATTTTGAGACGTGGGCTTGGAGGCGAATGGAGAAATTGAAATGAACGAAAAGGGGAACAAACGAAGCTCTATAAATGATAGAGTAAGCCTGGAGGCTGGGAGAAAATATACCGCAATCGTTAAAACTTCTCAGCGGACTCCGTGTGGGCAGAGTACAAGCAGTTTGAAATTGAATTTTAAGCTTTGAGAAATGAGTTCCAAATCTTTCTGAAAAATCGGAGGAGGCACTGGGGAAGTAGTGGGTCCCTCTCGTTACATCGAATGTGAATTTCACACGCCGTGTTAGGGCATACAAGTAGTACGAGGTGACCTCTACCCTCCACTTATCACTGAAACCTTTTGGGTTGATTGCCTACTTCGGTTTTAGCCGATGAAGAAACCTATTTATGATTGTAAAGTCCATATGCTTGAGGAGAGGTCGGAAGTGGAGATACATAATTATGTTGTATTTTACGCATGATGAATCATTTTCTGGAGGATAAGGTTGCTGCTTGTTTGTTCGTAGATTATTTGTATAAAACGTATCGGGAAAAGTTTCGAAAAAATAGATTTAATTCAGAAATTGCTGCAATGCCTCTCAAAGGCTTTCGAAGTACATCCCTTGAGCGTCAAACACACCTCCTTTGACAGCGGCTTTTAAACAACTGGAAGGCTCCCTGGTGGCGGATTCCGGAAGATCCTAAATGGTACGCGTGCAAGCCTCTTTGACGGCACTTTGTAGGGTCCGATGGAGGCGTCATTTGAGGAAGGATTGGGAGTAGGAATAACAGTCTGCTTGTGTCAAGTCGGGGGGACTGTAAGGGGTTGGGGAATCGTCGCGATGCCGTTGTAGGAGGTCTTCGCAAGCAGACACTCGACTCTACTCTCTTGGTCATCCGCCCAAAGGCCTTCGGGATGAGTTTGGCGCTGATCTTTCTCATCGCCAAATTGTCAGTGATAATGGTGTGTTCACTGTCATCTTATGCCATTAAATGCCAATTAAATCTGCGATCATGCGCACATTTAACAACCGATGGTCTGAATTCAGCACTTCAAGCACACGCCAGGAAAAATTGTTACCGTGACTTTTTGCATCAAAACTTGTATTTATGCTTATGTTTGTTAGCAAAAGTTAATGGATTGATATGGAATGATTGTTGGTGAACTTTAACTCGTTAAAGATTTGGTTTTTTGGTGTGGTATGATGTAAGTGATGTTTAGCTGGTCCTCCGCCGAGCCAGCAATTAATGTGCTGATGTTTCCATGGCAGAGGGAGCCGTGAGAACCCCGGATGCTAAATGTGAATGCTGCACCTGGGCAGTTATATTTAGTTTTGTTAGGTCTCATTATTTCAAGGAATTTCCGAGGTTGTGATGTCACGCCCTCAATAATTCCCAATTTTTGTAAATAAACTTCAGCATTTATTATGGCCGTGACGTCAAAATATTGTCGCTGTCGACGGTCGACAATTTCAAATAGTTCTTGAACTTGTATATGGCTGCGTAGACTCACCACCAGGAGACTCACCACCTATATAAGGGTGGCAAAATTCCGAGCCCCTCATCTTCGACCTGAAGACGCCGAATGCAACTTCGGCGAAACTGTTGTCTGAATCAAACAAGGACGCGGGGAAACCCGACAATGCAGAATACTTCAGTTCTTGAACTTACCTCCTGAAGGCTCGCCAAGACTTTAAAATGCTTTCTATTAAGATAGCTCTTCTCGTCATTCGTGAGTATGCATTCAAACATTGACTCCACCGCTTTGGTCACGAGAATGACACCAGCCTACGCGGCCGTGCTTTCACTTAAGTCCATTATGTCTAATGTAATGTTTCACCTAAAACATTTGGACAGACTACTAGTACAACCTTCAAGTACAACTAACATTCTCAAGAGTTTTCAACTCAATGTCAAAAATATGGGTGTAGTTGAGCTTCCGTCTCTCTTGTGCCATCGCAAATCGAAGGAATTTCAAATCTCAACGATTGAGACGTCATTTTAATATGCCAAAGCATTACTTCCTCGTCTCGAACGACTTTTTGTATAAGTATTCCCTCCATCGCCTGACTCTTCACTGACATTTCCTCGAATCATATTGAAAGATTCAGTAAAAGAAGTAATGCTCCTCGCTGAACAAGCCTGGGAATGTCCACTGAAGAAGAAAAGGCGTCTCTCTACAAGTCTGTGCTTGCCGAGGTGGACGGGTGGCCATATTTAGCTTCATACCAACAACCGCGAATGTTGACATCAGTATCAGCAACCTTCCTGTTTCAACAAAATCTATGCATCGGAAAGGTAATATAGATGGCCTTCCGAAGAACGTGTTCCGCTTATGGAATGTACTGATACTCTGACTAAAGGAAAACTATTGTGAGCTGTCTGGTGTCAACATTTGTGTGAAATTATTCACAAGAATTAATGTATAACATTTCTCCGAGAAAATTGATTTTACTCCTTACGAATACATTTATTGTGAAAAAATATTCATTACAATTTAAATAGATTCATTACTTTTACTGAATTAATTAATTAAGAATAATAAGCAGAACTTAGGTACTACGACATATATATTGAATTACTTTTGACGGTATTCAGGAAAAGATGCCAACTTTAATAAAAGTAACATTTACGTAACCTGTGATTCTCCCCAAGGTTTTAAATGCTGTTAAATGATCACAGGGGAGGTTAGGTATCCGGGTTTTTGCTGTTGCTTTCATTCAAGTGATGTATTAAGTGCGTTGTGGATTCAATACCACCTTTCTGTGCATTGTAACTACATTACTCGAACTCATGGGATACTTATACTATGCCTCAGATAATTAAATAATCAAGGGATTACTTGGTTGAAAGATTTTTTATAATCTATTTAAAATTTCAATTATTACATGGAAATGAGATGTCAGGTATGCATGGTTTTTTATCATCGAAACTACAATTTCGTCAATGCCTGTTTCGTCTCATTTGCCGGCACTTTAGTTACCGCTTTAATTAGTTCACCAGGTAATCTCCTACATTCTGAGTCCTGAAATTTTGGTCCGGGAACATCCCATTTCATTGTTTCAAATATGAAAGGCACCAGATTCTGAACGCGTTGGTTCTGAAAAAAGTGCAACTCTGCCAAAACCCGCTGCGACAGAGAGGTTAAAGTTCTGAAGGCAATGGAGGAAGCTCAATATTGAGGAATGTCAGACAATTGAGGGTTAACAGGAGGTAAATACTGGGATAATCGCCGATATTCTCTGTTTCTCACAGTGGCCTGAATCGAATCAGCTGGGTTTGATTGTTAGTCGGCGTTGACTCATCCGCCAATAATTAGAGTGGCGTAAAATATATAGTCCATTGATTAATGATAAATTGAAAATACTTTGTCATACGAAAATAGTTGGGGATCAACGAAGGATTGGTGCAACTGAAACAATCTTCCAATGGTGTTTCGTATTTAGTTTTCATTCTACGCACAATAACAAGGTTGCTCTCCGGCTGGACCAGAGACCCATTTCTCTACGCTTCACTGGCTCTGCTAAGCCTCTCCTCGTTTATGGCCACCCGTTGACCGAAATAACGTTGTTGGGGCTTTTTTGAAGTTTTCACATCATTTTATTTTTTTTATTATTCTTTTATTTTATTATTCTTTGGACTTTTTTTTTCTTACGGGCTAAAAGGATTTACCTAACTTTACTTTCATAGCCACTACATCACGCATTTTCTTTCAAAATTCCTGTTAGTTGCTCATTTATCACTGCAATTATTTTATCACAGACCGTATTTTTATTGATGATCTGCCGTTTGAGGTAGATTTTGGGTGGACAGAGACAACATATATGGTACAACGACAGCTTTCTTTGCCTCTCCTAGAAAGCATAACATAGCACTTGGCATTACGATACAATTCTGCTTGGTTCCTTCCTCCCTTCAATCCGATCTACATTTCCATCATTTTCCTACCCATTCCTCGCTTGCCAAGCCTTCTCCCCTCTATCACAGCTTCACATTATCTAAATTTTGCTGGAGGTGATTTGGAAAGTATAGCATTACGTGAAAGATGATTTATATGGGTCTTGTTTTAACATGTACTGGCTTTAAGTAACGGGGCCCAAGCCGGATCACCCTGCGCCATGGAATAGAAAATGTGCAGTTTAATCTTTTGTGGTAAGATTTTACGTTTTATGCCTCGGGTCAAGAAAAAAAAACCGAGGAAGAAAAATCTTCCTCATATTACTGCGCAAATCTATTCAGGATTTTGAAAAAAATGACGCGTGGCCTCCGCCCTCTATCCTCCTCTCCTACACAGCACCGCCGCGGGTGCTGTGGTGCGCCGTGGCCCTCCTGGACAGCCGAGAGTCGACCTGTCCACGGAGCGGAGTGCGAGAGAACATGGCCGACGACTCTTGTCTCTTCTTCTCAGCGTACAGCACTTCTCCCCCGTCACATTCTCTTGCTCCATCGCGGTGTTTTCTTCTCTTCTTCCCATTCTCGTCTTCCTCTCTTCTTATATCACATAAGAGTCGCCCCCAGAGAGACGAGTAAAGAAAGAGCTTAAATGAAACTTTCGTTTATTTCCAAGTTCGTCATTTTAGCGTCGTTTGACTTTCTTCCACATAGAATCCCATATTTCATTTTGCCTCTCTACTCGCTGAAATTATTTGGCTATATTAACACCGAGTGTATGTTTATGCAAATTGTTAAGAAGAAAAACACAATGAAAAACTAAGCACAATCAATTATTAGCACACCAGGCGTCGGTGTAAGTAAGTAATGCACTATTCATAAAAAACCAAAACCCAAAGGTCAGTTTGGCAAGTGATGGTAGAGTTCACCCAATACTAAGCCCTAAACGGCGAGTGTCATCCATGACCCCCCCTGTTACCATGCATCCATGCATGGTAACAGGGGGGGTCAGTGCCTTTCCTGTGCCGCTTATGGTTTCCCAGGAAAACTTGGTACCCTGTTAAGAATCACACAGCTTGGGTGTTGGTAAGGGTGTCCAGAGATGCTTGTCCGGGTATAGGACCCGGGTCCTCCGGTCAGTAGTCCAACGCTCTACCCCTACCGTAACCCATGCATTATTGATAAATTACTTCAATTAGTTGAATGTGAATAATCATCACTGATCACTAAATAATTCCAAATTAAGTGAATCATGTACAGTATTCTTCAATTCAATTTGCCATGCATTATCTCTGCAGATGTGGAAGATTTTTGTTTCAATGAAGTCTCCCATCATTTCAAGGCTCGTAGGCTATCTTCTTTGAGTTTAATTTTTTGATTTTTGCATTTTACATACATTCTCAAAGAAATGCATAAATTGTGCAAGTTTTAGGCTACTGATGCAAAGCAATTACTCGCCACCTATCACAACACAAAAAACTACGCAAAAAGACTCGAGTTTATAACAATTTGATGAAGGTAGATTACGAATGTGAATACGCATATCGTTCAAAATGAGCCCATTTTGTCCCCGGGCGAATAACCTAATTTTATTAATCTTCTAAAATATTATTCGCACAGGTTACGAGTTCTTCAGTTGGCGAGCTGCTGTGGCGAGAACTGTGAAGATCTAGATAGAAGTGTAAGCCGGATTCCACCCGCGTTATTTCCTTGAAAAGACGGTCCACGTGGAAGAAACATTTGCGCCCCTTAAAGAGAGCGCGTGAGTGGCGTTGGGGTGAGACGGCCGGGGGGGGGGGCGATCGCCGTGCGGAGGTGGCGGAGATTGCCGCCGGGGGAGGCGTGGGGCAGGGGGATGGAGGGAAAGGGGAGACGGGAGGAGAGGCGGTGCCAGGAGTCAAAAGAGGAGATCTACGGAAGACCGCGGAAATAGAGTCGCCGCAAAGGTGGGAAATTAATCACCCCACCCCACCTAAAAAAAGGGAAGGAGGGTGACGGGGGGAGGGGTCAGGCCTCTCTTTGCCTCCTCCACTAGAGACGAGTCCATTCCTCCCACTGCTTGACTTGAAGATGATTTGCGGCGAACCGATTTCCACGCGGGTGTGTTTTTTCCCCATTACTCTCGGTCGAAGAAACTGTGTCGGCGGAGGCAGGGATTGCTTTAGTGAGCTCAGGTGCTCTCTCGGGCGTAGAGCGAGTGAACTGGCATGGGGACGAAGGGTGACCGGGGGGTGGGGGAGGAGGGAAAGAGAGAGAGAGGTGGGGGGGGGAGGACTTAAAAGAGCTCGCAGATGCCTTTGTTTCCGGTGAAATTGAGAACATGAGACCAACAGCCTCCTTTAAGCAATTAGCCCGGTGACTCTCATCCGGGGCGGTGGTAACCGACATTTCGAAATTTTTAACACTCTAGCGGCCCGTTGTCGCCGCTCTTGGATGGGTGGAGTGAGAAGGGATACTATAGTTTTGAATGTATGCGTGCACATGCGAGGGTTGTTGATCCAATATCGTGGGAAAGAATAAATCGAGTTTTTTTCATAGTTAACACGTTAGTGGTTAAGATAGCCCAGAGCCGGTCCCTGGCGAGGGAAAATCTTCCCCGTAAACCGCTTTAGGCTTACCAGGGTGACCGAGTGTGCATTCGTAATTTCCGAAATACGGTCCCAGGGAAAAGGATTGATTGCCTTGTAAACGTATTCGCATTGCTACACAGGGGGTAACACCCTCTGTGTAGCTGTTTAAATGTGAACGTCTCACTATTTTGAATGCGTGTCTGATAACTGGCGAGGGATTAAATTTCCCGTAAAACACCACACCATATCAGTGTTCCCTTCCTTTGTTTTCCTTTTACTGTGGTGTTGAAAACCTTTTAAGGATCAAGGAAATATTATTTCATATACTTGTAGCCCCCTCCCCGGACTACAGCCTTGACGTGGTGGAAGGGCTTGTGCGCTCCGATGACCCCTAGAGCTGTATTTGCGGGAGTAAAATAATTGCTCCTGGTAGGGTCACCCATGCCAGATAGGTCGAAGGTTAGGAGCCAAACGAAAGGTAGTCCACGCAGCGTCTGTTCCTCAGTGAGGCGGCTGCAATGGCGTCTAACCCCAGTGGGGCGGCCAGTAAGTGATGGTGTCACGTTAAAAACACTATTGAGGAAGGCACGGGAAACCACCTCAATTATCATTCGCAAGATTTAAATGATGGACAAAACAGAGATTTTGAGTCCTGGCAACTACGGGGCTCGGCCCAGTCGGCAGTGTGTCGTGCCCGGCAGCGGGGGAGGCAAGGCTTCCGCGGTCGTCATCCCACGAAACCCTCGCAAGGGAAAACCGGAAGCAGCAGGACAGAAGACGAAGGAGAAGAAGACCAAATCAGTTAGAATAGGAACGTGGAATGTTAGGACAATGATGAGGACAGAGAAATTGGAGAATGTTAACCGAGAGAAGGAAAGAGGAAATATAAATATTTTAGGTATATGCGAGGTGATATGGAAGGATAGCAAGGATTACTGGAGTATTCAGTATAGAATAATATACAGTGGCGGGGACGAGAGCCAACGAGGGGTTGCCATAGTACTAAATGAAGAGGTAGGAAGAAGCGTAGTCAACATAGAGCTGGTAACGGATAGATTATTACTAATAGAAATAAAAGCAGAGCCGACGAACTTGGTTATTATTCAGGTATACATGCCACCGAGCAACCATAAGGAAGAAGATGTCGATAGGATATACGATCAGTTAGAGGACATAATGGCGTGTGTTTCCGCAGGGAAACATTTGATAGTAATGGGGGATCGGAATGCGACGGTAGGCGAAGGAAGAGATGTTGATGAGGTCGGGGGACTACGGTTTGGGCACGAGGAATGACCGTGGGGAGAAAGCAGTTGAGTTCTGCAGGAGACAGGGGCTAGTCATCACCAACACTTGGTTTAGACACCACAAAAGGCGCAGGTATACATGGAAAATGCCAGTGGACTCAGAGAGGTATAAGCTAGATTATATCCTTGTTAGACACAGGTTTAGGAACAGTGTGATAAATTCGCACAGCTTCCCGGGAGCGGATGCGGACTCAGACCACAATTTGGTTGCTATGAAATGTAGCGTCCGTTTCAAAAAGATAAGGCAGGGGCGCCGGGTTAGAAAATGAAATGTAGAAGCATTAAATGGTTTGAAAAGGAAGGAGTACCAACAGGCTGTAGAAATAATCATGGAGGATAGCAAAGAGCCGAGTACTATCGAAGAAAAATGGGAAAGTATCAAGAAAGGGGTATAGAGAGTCGCAGAAGACACTATTGGAATCGTTAACGCGAAAATGACTAGGAAACCATGGATCACGGATGAGATGATAAAAAGATGGATGAGAGGAGAAAATGGAAGAATGTAAACACAGAGTTAGGCAAAATGAAGTACTAAATTGAGGCGGGCAACAAATACAGCAAAAGAAGGATGGTGGAAGACCCAGTGTGAGGACATGGAAAGTTTGCAGAGGAAGGGTGAAATTGGTGCGCTGTACAGCAAAGTTTAATCTTTATCAGGAAGTAAGAAAGGAAGATTTATGCTAATAGTAAGAGATAAGGTGGGTAAGATAATAGCTGACACAGGAAAGATCCAAGGGAGAATTCCATTAACTTCGGATTTTGAATGTCACGTAAAAAGCCTTAAAATCTGGAGTTCACTCAGTTGCAGGTCAGCAGTTGGCCAGATTGTTGCCTTTTAAGCCAACAAAGTGCAATAAATAGGTCAACTAGGTTATTCCTTTGGTCTTCCACTGTAAATGTCAACAGAGATCAACTCTAAAAAACCAATTCTCACCGTACATCACAGTGACAAACGAGCATCCAGAACGGTGTCAATAGGAAAGTGTGCATTGAAAGAATTGAATTAAATGCAGGTCCGTACTGCGCACTGAAGTGTGTCGAGCTAAGGGAATGAGAAAGCTCTTAAAGACACCTGGTCTCCTTCTTGTGGCGTTTCTTGGACAACGCCAACAGCCATGAAACACTACTGTTTATCAACCTCCTGCATAACAAAACATTTTCTACAACTCTATTTTTTTTAAATTGGAAATAATGGTAATATCCTATGCTGGTCTAAAGTGCATCAAAGGCTCCGAAAATTAACGGCTGAGATGTATTTCAAATTTCCTTAAATGTGGCGGCTGAATCATGATGGATATCGGGTTTATAAGACTCAAGTCCTGAGTCTATGCAGAGCGTTGATCTAGTGATGGGGGTGCCCGGGTTCTCATACGGGAGGCCCTGGCCACTCTCAGCTCCAGTCATACGACTTATTTTTTCGAGTAGAAGATCTTCTTCAAAAACCGCAGGCAGCACGAAAACAAAAGAATTGGCTATGCTGAAAATGCGTGACTTTAAAAAAATCTCGTGTAAATTCGTATAATCTAAGCTAAACTCTCATAAAAAAATTTGGACTGACGACTTTCGTTGCAAATAAATAAGACGATTTTTGGGTTATCTGTTATGACGGCAGATTAAAAGTAAAATAAAATTTTCTAATGCAAGAATAAATGGGTTTTAAACACTTGAAAAGAGGCATACAAAGCCAAGACACCATCCAGGATGAAATGTACCCGCTCAAATTCATAGTTCAATTTAGTTCATTGTCCACTACAAGCAAACTGGAATCGTCAAGCTCGGGGGCACTCACCGGAAGGTGAAGTAGGCACCAAAGTCGGCAGGAACCTCGACGGTGCGGTGTGTCCCGTCTTCGCAATGAGTGAATCAAGTTCCTTAAGCCTTCCTCTTTCCCTCTCTCCGAAAAATATATTAAACGAAACAATAAAGGCAGTTTTCTGGGTCCAGTACATACGTTCAAACTCCTGAAAATACAAAGATATGAATGCATTCTGAATTATGGGCTTATTCATCCAAAAGTTATATACTCACTGATGTTTCGTACCGATGTAAGGAACAAATATTAGAGATAAATTTATCGGGGGAGTTTACGAGGTATAATTCCAGTAAAAATTCAAAGTTACTCTCAAAATATCACAAGAAACTTAGCACATGCTCAAATTAATTCCCTCCGAGTGAAATTACCGAGACTTCCAGAAGGATTTCGGCGTCGGCGAGAGCAAGTCTTCACGACATTCCGGACGGTGAGCGAATTTAATCGAGACCGTCCACAGTTTACTTAATATCCGCCAGAGGGATTGGTGGGAGTCAGTCTGGGGCACTCCTGATGCTTCTTACGTACGTTGGAGTAGCGCTCCTCACATGTAGAGCAGAGGTTGGCCAACTAGATAGAGCCCACGGGCTGTTCCACGAGAAATTGCAATGCGATCCGAAAAATCGTTGGAACATATAGTGCTGGTCAGCTACGGAACCGTGTGAGCTAAATATAAAGACTTCTTGAATGGCCGCATTCAAAGAGTAGGTCATAGATGGAGTTAGCTCAAATGCAGTAGAAGTAACTTGAGGTGTTCCCCAGGGAAGTGTCATCGGACCTCTTTTATTCCTACTTTAGGTTAACGACATTTACTCCGTAGTCACCAGTGAGATACGTTTATTTACCGACGATGCATTGGTTTACCGTGATATCCGTGATCCTGAGCACACAGAGGCTTTATCAGATGGCCATAATACCATAAAACGCTGGTATGACACTTGGCAATTAGAATTAAACTTTAAAAAGTGAGTAGTCATTTCATTTTGGATAAGAGCAATTCCCTATCGAACACCTACTGCATTGGGAACACCGAAACGGAATATGTAGGCTTGATAAAGTACCTAGGCATACCTCACTCACGATCTCTCCTAGGTGAAGCACATACGAGGAATATGTGGATAAGCTAACAAAAGATTAGGGCTTATGAGAAGAGTAATGGGTAAATGTGATGAAAAGGTCAAAGAGAAATGTTATCTGTCACTGGCTAGGCCTCATTTGGAATATGCAGCTAGTACTATATGGGATCCTCACGAAATCGGATTGATTACCGATTTGGATCGCGTGCAGCGTAGAGGGGAGTTAGATTTGTGGAACGTTGTTATGATAAACTTAGTAGCGCATCCGAAATATTAGAGGAGCAAGGTTGGGAATCACTTAATAGAGCGAAGGTTAAATTACAGATTAAATCTCTCGCATAAATTGAATGGAGGTCTCTTTAGCAGTGATGTTGCAAATGTATTATTACCCCCATCGCATTACGGCTGGAGAGATGATGTCAATAAAATTAGAGAGATTAAGTTAATAACAGATAGCTTTAAAATGTTATTTTTTCCACGAACGATAAAGGCGTCAGAATAACGTCGTCCGACCGCGATTAAGGGCAAAAGTTTTTGTGTCAAAGAATTCTGGCGTGTATTCACCCCCTGCCACACACCCTAGCGGTAGCTTGCAGGGTACTATGTAATAAAATAATGATAATGCTAATGCGGCTCTTCAACGCTTCAGAACTTGACAGGCTGGGTACAAAAAATATGTCAACTGAGGCTATTACGGTTGCGCCAACGATAAGACGCCAAAGCGTAACAAAATATGCAATTGCAGGTGTCCTGAGTTGGTATGGTCCTTTGTTAGGTTCATTGTGGCACCATTTTGATACTTTTCAAATAAGAGAGGTTTTGACAGCTTGGCAAAATGTCAGAGAGAAACAAGAACAAAAACAATGTCTTAAAAATCGAGAGATGTAATTTATAGATAACCCCTCTGGATTTGTCGTCAATGAAAAATTTCTAATAGCACTCACCCAAACTGCAAATAATTAACTGAATGAATATTTAAACAAATGTCGAAGTGAAATTTAAGAGGCTGGTTCCCTCGACCAGACACAAGTAGTTAACTCCTACCTCCGCTCTGGTACGTGACTGAGCAAGTGGGACCTTGTGGGAAAAAAAGGAGTGCATCGGGAAAATTTCCCTAATTTTCCCTCTGAGAATTTTTCTTGCAGAAGAGCGTTCAGACGCTTATAACTCCTAATTTTGATGACAAACTAATTTACACGAGCGTGTTGAACCTTCTGTTTTTTTTCTCAGAATAATCTCACCGTAGACACGTATGGAATCATGGCATCGGCGAGAGAGCTTCTTGAGGGCTTCGCTCGAAGGAGTGAGGGAGATGGCAGGGACAGCCGTCCAAACGTTGGCCGCTGATTACCTCACCCAGGCGAGACCATTTGCCGCGGAAACATCAGATCTATCTTTATTCTCCAATAAATCGTCTACCGACTCATTAAAGCGCCATCATCCTTCCTGTAACACAAAATTTCCGCTGTTTTTTTTCTACGTTTCGCCTTCACCAGCCACTTCCCATTCCTCAAATCCATGAGGAAGTATACTATATTCCACATATATTTATTACACCATCCGTGTACGAATTTTATGCACTCGAGGTTTTTCAGCTTTCATTGCTTGCTTTCTCTATCGCTGGTGATATGACATCCTAGGTAAAACGTTATTCCAGCAAACAATTTTTGCTTACATTCTTTCAATCTTTCTTAGAATATTATATTCCTTTGGAATGTATAGGAAATTAAAAAATAGCATAAAAGTGCTGCACTCAAAACCGGATTCCAGTTTTGAAAACCATTATGAAGGGGGCGTTTGAAATACAACGGTGAAACCATTTCTGAGCTAATGGTTGAGAGTATTTTGTTTAATCCGCCGTCATTCGCCTTCTCATTACGTAAGTATGACGTCAACGACATAAACAGTTGATTTTCGTCCCATCGAACTCAAAATATCATTGGTTGCTAAGGTAGCTTTTCAGCGTAAATGTCTTTATTTCCAGTGCGACTACTTGAGGAGTAATATGTGACTCAATATTTTCTCGCATTGCAGTCAGTGTCTTTCGAGTAGGTCTTCAAGCGGAGTTCGCTGAAACGAGTAAGAACCTCGTTGGTGTCCATGCACTTCTCCCTAAACTGCTCCAGCGCTCGAAAGTCACATCAGCATCATGAGATCGCAGCGAAAACCTACATTACAAGTCATAACTGCCTTTTTACGGCAGTTATAAAACTGCCACTGCGCATAGGTGTATGTGTGTGTTGTTGCTTTCGCAATTATAGCTAAAAAAACATCGAATATTATCCATATAGTGATGAAATTTTTAAACATATAGAGCCACGAAAACTTTCGCGTAATTAAACAGTATAACTTCCACGTTAAATGAATAATGTATGCAATCAAAACTATAGTGCGGGGTGCGTTCAAGCTCTAAGAAAACACATTTTTTTCTCGGAACAGAGAGTAAAGGGAAAAATGTAAATGAGCTTAAAATAGGCGGGAATGATTTATGCAAACATGTCTTGTAAACACAAAGCATACGTAATCAGCAGTCTGTGACAGTTCACAGAGTTTGTATTGCTCCCGATAGAGTGAGAAAAATTTTCAACACTTAAAACGGCCGCTGATTACCTTACTCGGCTGGAAACCCTGGTGAACTTCATCTAAATAACTGAAGAAGTTACATAAGAAGTACTTAGCGTAATGTCTCTGGATGGTAATGAAAAGATAGGAATAAAATTTAGTAATTTTAGGTTTGCCTTTGTGGAACTTATCCATAACGAAAAGAAAAAATACAGCTACAGGAGAGAGTGGAGAGTGCAAGAGAGTGGAATGTGTTGGTAAATTGAGGTGGAGGGAGGAAAAGAATGGGAATTTTAAGTGGAATAAAAGGAGTTAGTCAGTATTCAGAGGTAAAGAATGAGCCAATATGAAATGTAGTATTGGGGTTTTGAGGATATTTTGTGTCTTGGCCAGTCAGGACTGGCCAAGCGCAAGACTGCGTAGAGTCCATCAAAAACCCAGCCCAACCGGGTAGACTACTGCTTATAATAATGTACGAGTTCGATTCTTCTTGACTGGAATATGTAAGAATGGATTGCCTATAGAGGTCTCCCTAAGAACCCATTAAAAATGTGCTATTTTCAATTGCGATTAATGAAAACCTTACGGCAGAGAGACTATAATTTTTATTAGTGTAATCAAATACGTATATACACTGTAAGTTTTAAACAATTTCTTGGATGAGTGATTTCATGCTTTACCCATCTTAAGAATTAAATAATTACAATCTTAAGGACGCCGAGTATAACAATGAGTTTGGCGAATGCAGCCGCTTTCGGATTATTGGGTAAAACATTTGTACTGGCATCGTCATTTTGAATTAGAAGTAAACATAAATTGAATAAGGCGGGGAATTTATCAGTTTTAAGCACAATTCAAAGGTTCATATGCTTTGTGTTAAGTTTCCTTGGAAGATCAAAAAAAATTTGAACTTTTAAAAGGAGGAGAGCGTTTGTTTCTTTAATGTTTGCCTCTCTGCGGTCGAATCCCCTCGCTGGGTCCAGCTCCCTCGAGGTCGAAATGAAAATACATGAATGGGACTGGCCGAGGAGAAACTGCCATCCTGCCCATATGCGTTGACCGCTTAATACGCTAATGCTTTCAGATCAAGTGAGAGGCTATACGTTTCGGGATAATCGGTGCTTCCACCAGGTCACCATGATAACAGCTATGCGAATATTTTCCAGTTAGGACTTCGTAATCAAGTACGTACGGTTATATGGTTTGTCCAAAACGTAGTACGACTGAGTCGATTAAAAAAAACGTTCTTTGCCAGAATTAATGCATTCACTCAAAATTCATCGAAGTGGTATCCTTGTGCGTCCTCAACACCGTTGCCGGCGGGTTTTGCCACGCGGCGTACGCCTTCTGCAAGGCGGCATCCGAAAAGCTGCAAAGCTCCCTCGTCACGGCCTGTTGTAACGCTCTCACCGAGCCGTGGTGACGTCCCTTTAGCACGGATTTGAGGCGGGGGAAGAGGAAGAAGTCTGGTGGTCAAGGGTGGTTGAGGCAAGGTTGCCACGTTGTGTCGGGCCTGGTAGTCCGTTACTCATTTCGTTACTCAGAAAGTACTCGCGGCACCGATTTCGCACACACCTTTCTCATGTCCATTTTTTTTGGTCATATAAGTTTCGTGCACAAGTCAATGTACATCACTTTAAGGGTTGCCAAGTTCATCGGAAACCATAGGAACACTTAATCTCCGATCCCTGTCCACCAAAGCTTTCACTCTTGCAAGAATGTCGTCACCTTTTGAGGTCGAAGGGCGCCCTGTGAACATTCAGAGTCTTCAACACCTTCTCTACCCTCCTCCCGAAACAACTCGTGCCAATCAAAAACACCCTGCCGATCTACCCATGGCGTTATATCACCATAAGCTGCCTTGAGCATGATGCTCGAGTCTCTTTCCCGGTTTTGCACAGTTTCACGAGAAATTTGATGGCGTAGCGCTGTTCCCATAACCGGTTCATGGCGGAGGAGATACGCGGTCACGGTATAGAGGTTTCGCAAACCAACTATCCGCATCCCGCAAAGGCTGGGAGCCGATGCCACCGGCCTCAGGCCTTTCCTGAGACTCCCCTCCCTCGAACCCAGCCAGAGATACCGCCGCACGTCCGTCCCTCTACCCGGGAAAAAAGGTAATACTACCTTTGGGACATACCTTGTATGCATATCTTTCTCGAATGCGAGCGATCGCGCGTCTATCTTCCTGCTTCAGTTAGTTTGCTTCCGCGCCATCCCTAGCTACGCTCCATATCAAAGTTTTTACGAGTCTTTTCTTAACATCCTTACTCAACGTCCCTGTCATCAACTCCCTCTTCCTTGTGAAAGCCTCTTTGCCTTGCGCAATTCTTCTCCTTACGCCCTTACTACTTTGACCGTGTTGGTCCAAAACACTTCCGAGATACGAAAACTGTTCTACCTACTCTAGTTTTTGCCCTCCTATTTTAATGTTTAGCTTAGCCTTTTTCTCTCTAGAAAATCGCATAACCTTTGTTTTATTTATATTGATTCTCATCCCATATCTATCGCACTGAGTGTCCCCTTGATTGCAACCCCTTGGCTCTCTGACAAACTTAACTTTGATCATCAGCGAACCTAACTGATTTTACGAATTCCCCGCCCACTTTCATTCCTACCTCCAGTTCTTCCCATACTTCTTTAATCAGTTCCTCAACATATATTTACGTTGAACAGGACCGGTGATAATGGACAACCCTGCCTTACATCTCTTTCTAACACTGCCCATCCGCACTCTCCGTTCCCCACCCGCACCCGAGCAGAGTGAGACATGTACAGGTTGCGGATTAGCCTCCTGTCCCTCCAAGCTATTCTTATTTTCTGTAATTTATTTATTTATTCAATCCTATTTGCTCTGTGGAATTCCTTCTCGAAATCTTCAAAAGAAATGTATTTTGATTCTGCTCTATGATCCTTTCTATTAGTCATATTACTGCTATAGCGTCACGCCTACTTCTCTAGCTCCTGAGCCCAAATTGACCATCTATTTCCCCTCATCTCCATCGTTTTATTTATAATTGATGATTCTAAGTTCCACTTTAGTTGCGCACATTTAGCTCACACGGACCTGCACCATATCATCCACCACTTTTCGGACCACACTGAACCCCTTTGTGGGCCGGGAATGATCCTTGGGCCCTTGGGGGGGGGGGCGTTAAGAATTCGCAGAAAAAAAAAGACTTCAACGTTAAGAATTCCCAGTGCGATGCCTACTCCCCCTTAGGTAAGCTGTGGGCGATATCTGCTGGAGTCACACGCCATTCGGAATATTCGTAAATTGGTTCCGCCGTTGCACATCTATCCGGAAGCCTCTGCAGTTAACTGAAATGTGATTAATCTCATCCTGTGTTGAGTTTCCGATGATAATTTAGAGAACCTTCGACTTTTTACTGTAATAATAGTGCCTGGTATGCAAAATCTTCTGACAATTTTCTTCAGATATTATTCGTTTTTGTCGGCACGGAATATTCCAATCTTCTTATCCAAATGTGGCGAAGCGTCCGATTCGGAACTGATCGACGCCATTGTGCAGAGGAAACGGCGAATCGTTATAATTATTTCGTCCCCTGATCGAGTAAGACGGCTGGCCTAATTAACTTCCTCCTTCCACACAGCGCCCCCTGAGGCCCCCGGTCGTGGGAGCCACGCGGTGGAGGGTCGAGCAAGGAGGGTCGAGCAAGGAGGGGGGGGTTTCAAAGAAAGGGAGGTTGCCGGAAGTGGGCTCCCGTCGGCTGGTTCGCACCGAAACGCGAATGCGCCTTCGATATACGGTATTTCGCTTTCGGAACGCCGCGACTCGGGAGGCAGAACCTCCGGGCCAAAAAAAAAAGACTCGTTTGCGCCGCCGATGAGGAAAAAGGCGCCAATGGAGCGTCCGTCGTCGACCGGAATTAATCGCCGTTTATTGAATCGGGATTACTTCTGCGGTCGGTCGAGCGAGCCCCTCTTCCGGAAACCAGCCCCATTCGACTCTCTCCCTCCACCGTCACACTCATTAACCACCAATGGAGATGCTGCTTTGTTTTAGAGTTACGAAATACCCCTGATTTTCTTCCCGTAACCTAAACGGCTTTTCATTTGATTGTACTCATTTTACAAGATGGATTAGAGGTATTGGAAACAGAGATTCCTCTTCCTTTCTTCCTAGCTTCTTATTTTTTATGGAAGCCAGAGCTCTTTAAGAATCTTTCGACGTCCCATTTCGTATTTATTATTATAACTAACGGATGTCTGCCGGTCAAGGTAGGTTCTTCTAATCCCCGACTAATGCGACACTAGCACTCTGACTCACCACCCGCATTTACAGTAAATCACGCTTATTTTCTCTCCACATGCTCTCCGCTTCCCTCCATTGCATTTGCTCTCTTCGTGCTTCTCCCTTCCTCACTCGGCCTTCTCTCCTCAATACCGCGATCTTCAATATTTCATTGCCCCCGCCTCCACCTTTCCCACACTTTCAATTTCTCCCGGCAACCTCCTCTCTCTCTCTCCAACCTTGTACTTCATCGTTTGATCTCTTTTTCATCCACTTCACTGTCTTCATTCTACCCCGCATCCATATTCGAAATTTCAGAAATTTTGTCTACATCAAAACATAACAAATAAGAGTTTGTTAAGTAAATCGTGAGGTCCTAACGACCTGGTTTGGAGACATGCAAACTTAAGCTTCATATCAAAATGTTCGTTTGTTCGACTTACGTTTCTACTCAGAGTATAATGAGTATACCTTCTCCCTCCTATTCGTTAAAGCTCATTCAATCACCGTCATTAATCCTTAAATGTCCTTTCTATTTTTCTCATCTTTGTCAATAATGGTTAACTCTGTTTTCCCAGTTCTCAAAAACTTCACCACATTAGTCTTCTTAGGATTGACTCTCATGCCGTATCTGCCATGATGGAATTAGAATGAGCTTGCAAGTGATTGTAAAGCGCGATTGAAATTAAAGTAAGGGGTTTTAAGGACTTTATCATTAAAAATCTGAAGAAAAAATAGGAATCTATATAAATGCTCGGAGTATATTTCGTTGAAGTTAAATTATTTTGGAGTTTGGTCATGTTTCATTGTTGATGTGAAAATACTATATGAATTTTATGGGATGTATCCAATTTTTGAAATTTGAAAGTAGTCGCCACTTCCTTTTCATCAAAATTATACACGTAGATAAATGATGAGGACAAATTCATATCAATCACCTTCCCCCTTGTACTCTTTTGGGGCACAAAGATTTGGTGAGTTGGACGTTAGGAAAGTTTTAGCCAGAATATTTGACCTTTTAAAGTTGTTGAAGTCGAGGCACCTTGGACTGAAGCTAATACGTTTGGGCTGAAGATACCCCAGATTTGCACATGGAATGACATTTTTCACGATAAATTCACCAAACGCTTGGGAATGATGGTGGCGTTTGATGTTAGTATTTGATAAGCTTTCTCGCAGTTCTCTTACAAAACAGACGTTCAAACTCCGACGAAAAAAGAGACAATACTTAGAATAAAATGAATTTTATTCTATTGGAGTGTATCATTGATTATGAAATGGAAAAAGTTAAACTGCTTTTGTTATGACTAAAAATACATTTTTGAAAATTCATAATATGATGAATACAAGATGCAACAATTTCAGAGTGCAAAAATCATTCGCCTTGACCGGGATCTTCCGCAGTTTCTTTGAATACAAGATGACATAAAGTCGTCGAAAGAAATCGGTTTGAAAACAATTGTACAAATACGCATTCAAAATAACTGCAATGTCGTGGGTTCCTGTGGGATCTAATGAGGTGATAATTTGGAGTCATTTGCAAAGACGTTGGCAATTTTGGTACTTTGAAATATTATCCATTTAACATTACCATAATCTAAATATCTAACTCAATCCGAGAGATGTGATGAAAGCCTGGCTGAGGAAAATTGTCAAGGGGATGCCCAAAATACCCAAAATAATGTGGAATCGAAGCGGTTTAATTTTTGTCAAAAAAATTATATGCCAACCAATCGTAAATTGACGTAATGAATTCGCAACTACCATTAGTAAACATTTGAAATGCGATATTACGAAACACCCATATTGATAAAGGGAATTTCTGTGATTCTATATTTAGAAGGAGCCCATTATGCCAGCTTGAACGAAGTATTTTTCTCCCTAAGCGGTAATTTTTTAGATATATAGATTTAGACACACAGTAAAATCAAAACCAAGCCACAGTAATCAACCCGAAGGTACGATAGGGTTGATAGGCGCGGGTAGATTACGATCTGGCACTCGAAAAATCGCACAGATTGTGTGAGGCTGTGAGGACCCTTGGGCGTTAACGGGAATCGAACGGCCCTCCGCTCAGTAGCCCATCGTTCTAGCATCCAGAAGACCGTGACAATCGAGTTGATGGAGGCATGGGCTTAAAAAAAGATCACCCGAAGATGAAATATGTCATCAATACTAAAAAAAATATAAAAAATCGTTGAATTAGGTATTCCTTATTTTTAATTTTCCCATCGCATTTTATGTTTTTTTTATCAATTGTAGGTAACTGTTCCTAAATATTGCACAGTGTTTTGTTTGATGAAATAGAAACTGCCTGCTTTCGCTGACACATTATGTTATTGTGGCCAACTACGTGACCTCCTGAATCGTGCGCGGGTATGATCAAACATTTGAACGGCTCGTGGCTGCGCTTAGATGAAACAGAAATAATACGTAGCTTTCTCTCAATCGATCAAGGCGATCGACTTCCATGTTAACCAAGATTTCGTGGAGTTGGCCGTAAAGACGACGCTGGAAACGAGATTGAAGCCATAAAAATCTCCCATTCTCAGATCGTAGGCCAACGATCCACGAGGTCGACACTTCCATGAAGATTTAAAAACAAAAAATGTAATTAGTTCTTCTGACACGATAATGAAGAGAAAATAAGAGAAAGTGTTGGAAAAGTAGAAATGTTGGAGCTTTTCCTCTGAACTGCCAAAGGTCAAAATTGGGGAATTCACATTGACGAATAGTTTTAGTGTTTACTCTAATCATAGCTTTTATTTACGCTTAGATATCGCCATCAATCTTTCTGTGTTCCCACGATATAGCGTATCGATAAAACATGCGGAACCTATCAGACCTCTTCATTGCTTGTTTCTCGGCCCGCGTTCCGTTTAATTCCTACCTCCTCTCATATAAATCTCAATCAATGATTCCTATTGGCTCATTGGGCTATAATTTCTTGATGCTGTGTTCCACAAATCATTTCATTTTATTACTTGTGCCCTGAAGTCCCCTATCACTTGTTTTTGACAAAGTTTTCGCATGTGGAAGTAAAGTTTTTTTCACCCGCCATGGCACAAGTGTATTTGCCCATACTTGTAGGTAGATGGACATTTAATATTCCGGAAGCATCAGGGATACTGTTCAAAATGAACTATAAAACTGGACGCTACCGTTTTCAATTAAATTCAATCAAGGTATTCATTTCTCGGCAATTTTACTTGTTGCAATATTTTATTTAATCATCTTTCTTTATTATTATTAGGTAGTACACCGCTGAAGATTGATTTTGGGTGAAAACATACTGAAAAACGATTCATTTGATTGAAACTCCTCTCCAACATCTTCCATACGAAATATATTCCAAGGTTAACATTTTCATTGGATGAAAGTCCATAACGTTGCTGGAACTTGATTTGCACTTACACACGCGTGTTCAAAACATTTGACTTTAAATATGCTGATACGATGAACAAAATGGATGGAAGCATTTTCAGGGAAATATTCGATTCGAGCATATAACAAAAGAACCCTGGCAACTCCTCCGTGATCACTGAAGTTTGTAGTTTGCGTGAAAGTAAGGACAAAGCAATCCCACTTTTTGTTAATGGAAGTCCACCAAATTTGGCTCGATTCAGATGAACACAATAATCACCGCTGCATTTCAAAAGCCTCGGCTAGCTGAGCACGACGCGACACCCTGCACTGCAGCTAACCCCCACTTCAAGTCTGCATACCTTCTGTTTCCTTCAATGTAGCGTAATATGCCTATCCTATTCCTTCCTCTCCCCTTGCCAAAGGTCCACCTTTTTCATGCCACAGTCTCCAACATTCCATCCACAAATAAAATGCTCTGCATCTACCCTTTATGCCTTCATCGAATGTCTTTCCCCTCTATCCTCCCCTTTCACCACACCTTTCCACTTCCTCATTTGTTTCCCTCTCTTTCCAATTCACCTTTGACCACCCCCCCCTTCTCCACACCCACATTCCCAAAGCCTCCAAGCCTACGTCTAACATCTTGCTTCAACGACCAAGTTTTCGAGCCGTCCAAAGCTGCGCTCCATGTTAAATCTTTCAAAACATTTTATTCCCTCCCTTACTCAAAGTCCGTGGCATTTGTTCCCTCCTCCTGAAAACTTCCTTTGCCCAACGCAATTTTTCTTCTTACCTCCTTACAGCTATATCCGTTTCGGTCCAAGACACTGCCTAGATACTAGGTACACGTAAATGTGTCCACCCTTGCTTCTCTTTGTCAAATATTGTTGGCCGAGCGTATTTCTTCTTCTTATTATCCCACACTAAAGCATTGGCCATCTTTGTCCAAAACACTGCCTTAATGCGATTTAAATCCTCTGCTTCTTTAGTTTGTTTATGCCCATTATATTTTCATATTCAATTTATCCTTGCTGATTCTCGAGGGCCTCATCACCTTGCTCGTATTTTTTATAGTAATTCCACATCTCTCACGCTAGTTTTTTTAGTACTTTTAGCATTGATCCTTTGGGCAAATGGCAAACTTATTCATCACCCGAAAATGTAACTGATATTATATGATTCCCGACCTTTTTTCATTCCTATCGTACTTCCTTTCCCCATATTTCTTTTGCCATTTCCTCCGTATGTGTATTTAATTTGTAAGGCAACGTTCCAGTAAGGTTGGGATACACTTTCGACACAGAAACCACTGAATTCTTTCGCTTGTTTTAGCGGGGGGTCCAAGTGTGGAACGGGAAGAGGAACATTTGCTTGTTTATTCGCAGGGTTTACATTCCGCGGCTCGTTCCGCGGCCGGCAGCATCTGCCGGCCCGCACTCCCGAAAGCTGTGTGTCTGGGTAATCGTGAAAGGTGGAGTTGAAATTATGTGCGGCAAGGATTTATATAGAAGTGTTCTCCTTTTCTAGAACGTTTGTTTGCGTTTGAATGGAGGGCTACCGCGTTGGGGTCTCCCAAACGAACTCCTCGTTTGGTCAAAAATTAAATATTGGCAATATATTCCACCAAATAAAATTTATTAATGCAACCAGCTTCAACGTAACTACATCATCATCAGGTGACAGTCATCACTCGGAGTCCAGTCCATATACGCTGGAAAGCAAGTACGGGAAGAGTCGGGGAAAAAGGGGGAAAAATGGAAGGCAGTATCTGTGACTACGTATGTGAGTGGGGGAAGGGAAGGGGGGGGGGGGAAGAAAAATATTTTGCCAATTTTTAATTAATTATGATATTCCACCATATCACGCCTGAAACGTCTCTTTTTATTCTCGTTTTGTGGTCGAAGCCTCCGTTCCCGAAAGCCTCCGCTCTGCCACCTCACCCCAACCCCACACCAGGGAATTGGAGGATTTGTGCCTCATAGTTGTTTTACACGAGGCGATCTAAATGGAGAGGTGAGGAGAGGGGCAGGGGGTGTGAATCCTACAAAGGGACTGTCATTAAAGCAGCCGGAAATTGAATGAATCAATACTGGTTAAATTCAAAGCATAGTAGTCATGATGAATGATAATGTTATTTTTGTTGTAGAAGCTTGATGTAAATTTTGTTTACGCGTAATAAAATCAAATTATTGTAATCCGATTACTGACTATATCTTGAGTACAAATAAAAAGAAAAGCCAGATGAAATAAGACATTTTAATTTAATAGAGGAGGTAGAGAATTTTAATTTGATTTATCTGAATTATATATTTCGGTAAACTTTACCTCTGTGGTATCTGAATAATTCCTGCAAATGCAAAACCATCGTTCGCTCGGAACTGAGCGAGGCGGAATTAAGTTTCGCTCAAAGGGGAGCATTTTGGCGTTTGAGTGAAATCGCTTTCGCAATCCGGAGTTCCCACTTATGCCCCATCGTGCATCAAGGGGATGACGTTAACTGTCGAGAGTGTGGCTGAAGAAACCAATATTCACGAGAGAGCAAAATTGTGGAGGCAATCATGCGTAATGTACGCCTCATTTGAAATATAATAGGAGCTCATTACTTGAAAACATTTCTCTGCTATCTAATTACATTGAAATCGTTATTACTGTAAAAATGTCATAAATAGTATGCATGTAATCTGATTTAAATTTAACAAATGATGTAAACTGAATTTGTTTACCTGTTTATTCAGGATTTTCCATATTATGTCCTATAGAGCACAATTAATCGAGTTGCGCGCTATTGATTTGAAACTGAATACATGCCATGTGAAATTCGACGTCATTTAATACCGCAGCACCTAGGCATTCTACGTTAAATTTACATCCAAGAGACTACGTTAGAGGACGAGCATTCAAAAGCCTACCTGTATACGGTATTGATGTTTTAAATTCGACGCGATATTGTTTGGTTGAACCGAAACACATGTACACTTCGCTTCACCCCTTTGCGCGCATAACAATTGACTGTCTATAAGGTCGCAGTTGATGATTTATTTAAGTTTAAGGATGTAATGGAATGATGAGTCGGTAAAAAATTGGTTAATATGCCAATGGTAATATGATGTTTGCACTTTCCTCTTTTTGTCGTGATTTCAAATTGTGCGCGAGAAAAATAATTGACTGAATGAAAAATTATTTATTTTTTATTTAAAGTTTCTCCTCTCATGTCTTGTCAAACTTTTATCTCGCAATTGTAGCCAGAGCTGCAAATGCGGTGGTGGATTCGGATTGCCACCCTAAACAAGGAGCGACGACGGATAATTCTAAGTTTCGCCTCACTTTCGGTCTTTGTCATTCAAATGGATCGCATCCGAAATGTTCCGATAACTCGAGTTTGCATTTTTTTGTAACGTCCGCAATGTGTTCCACCGGAGCAGTTTACGCGAAGGAGTGAAATCCTATCATCATTTTTTCACGCCACTTCCACGAGAAAGTCGATTGCGCCCTAGAATGATTATGATGGGTTTCTTTCGTTGTCCGCTTAGTGCCATTAATATCGTAGATGTTGCCCAGAGTCAACATATTGTTTCGACAGTATTTTTCGACTCGCCATCCGATAACACTTGACGATCCCTCCCTGAAGACTTAATGGGCGAGTCAATGGTGTGCGAGGGAGTATTTTCTCGGGGAGGTCGGTGGCAGACGAGAGGGCGGGTGGGGACGGGTGGGGGCGGGCACTTCTTTCGGGGCCCGCGACGCGGCCCCCGTGAGATTGAGTGAAAGCGGAAGTGTCGCACGCCACTTTTTCGTCCGAGGTGCACTTAGGACTCCACTTGCGCGGAACTGCACTTTCCGTTTGCATCCATCCGTGCATGCATCCCTCCCGGACTCGAAGCGGCGGTGGGGAAATGGGATCGAAGAAGGGCTGCGACTCACTCCCTCGGAAGTGGATTCGATCGCCGTCCGTCCCTCGGTTAAGTACGCCGTTTTCCCAAATAATGACCCCGCGGTCGTCCGAGATGAATTTATTTTCAGACAGAAAAGAACCTCTTGTTTGCTGTGCAATCCACTTGAGATGGTGCCAGGTGCCATTGTCCACCGGTCAGTCATCATCACTCGAAATGGGATCCGCTTGTAGTTGGAAAGGCAAACGCTGGGATGGGGAACAGAATGCGGTCGGAGAGTAGTTCACGGAATCCTTATGGAGAGAGCCAGCCCTGTTGTGGCAATAAATAAGGGTTGGTGAAAAAATCCGGAAACCAGAATTAAATTCTATTTGCTGTCTTTTATTTCAAATCCTGTTATTACATTAAATATAGGGCAGCTTCAAAGTGTCAACGGGTGGTAAATTCCGTTGAAACGATAAAAAGAATACGAGATGATTGAGGCCGATACTTTGTCGGATTCCTTTATGGTGACGGGCAAGGGACACTCGAGACTTTGCGTTTCCACGGAATATATGTATGTAGTATCTAAGGAAAATATGTTCTGTGGAATTTTAAAGTCTTATGGACCACTTGCCTAAAAGTACAATAATATATAACGGATATTTTATTTTCACTATGGGCGAAAAACATATCTTATTAAAGTAGAAATTATCTAAAAATTGATTCGTTGATTTTCAGTAGATCTGCGGTCGAGTAAAGTTGAGGAGAGTGTTGGGAGAATCGGAATGGGCTGTGATAGGCATGAGGGAAGAATGAGACAGGGTTGCTAATTGCCGCTGGTACTCTGTTACATTTGTTCTCAGGAACTGTCAATGGTATGGGAAAGACTTGAGCTCGGAATGAAGATGTGAGGCGAGGAGCCCTTCAACCAGCTTTGGCAGATGGTTAAACGATTAATAATCAGACAGGCATTTGATTTCAGTTATTATTTAGTGCGTGAGAGGGTTAATACTGAACGTATGGGATGAAAACTAGGCAAAAGACAACGGAATTAATGATATTTAGAAAAGTAGAAAAACCAAGTCTGGCATGTATGTAGGTGTAAATAAACGAGAGCAGGTGGAGCGGTTGAGACTTGTTTGGGCAATATTTTAGAGGGAGAGGAGATGTTAGAAGAAAAATTACGTCAGCGGAGGAAGAAACTGCGAGAAAATGTATAAGTGGTTCAATCAATGACCGGCGCGCGAATGAACTCGCAAAGGAAAGATTATTGAAGATTTTCTCAAGAGCTTCGCGCTTAATGGATCTAATGCATGGTTTTATGTCAAGAGAATAAGAATAAATGAGACACATTTAAGTAACGAAATGAGAAGGATGAAGGAAATAAGTTCGACACAATGGAAGACAAACGACGGAGTATGAATTGCGGCATTCGAAGAGTGAGTGGGTGACGGGAAATCTAAAAAAGGACGAGAAGTAGAGTGGAGGAGATTGTGAAATAAAATAGGAATAATAAAAAGACCAACGTTGGGTAGGCGAAGGTAGAGAATAGGGTTTCTAGAGAGCCCGAGGTAGGCAGAAGTGACGTAGAACGGAAAAAGGAAATAATTTATGGCAGTGCAGAGGACATGTAGAAAGTAAAACAAGTTGATAGGAACCATTCAAACCTATCGTCAATAGGTAAATGAATCCAACTATCGCCAGGTCGCTCAGTTGATTCCCTAATATTCTATTTGAACGTGGGCCTTCATTATATTTCCTTCACATGGTTATCTCCGGGATTCTTCCAACCAATGTTGATGTCTTGGATACCTCTCTTTTTCGTCGATTTTGAGGTGTAAATCAGATGAAGAGAGTAACGTCATTTGCTTTGCGTAATTGATTTCCCGAATAAAGCCTCCCTTCCTGCCAATATTCTTAGACATTTGACTATAAAACTCCATCCACACCCGCTGCGAATATTGCGTAAAAATAATATCTTCATTCCACAATATTCGGGAAATTTGGCGTTTATCTTTTCTGTTTCATGAAAATATCAATTGATCCATTATAAATTAATTGGGTTAATTTTTGTACGATTGAGGGTACCTACATGTATCGTACACTTAACCAAATTTTCCCAGAAATATGAAATCTTAGGAAAAGGTAGGATAAAAGAAAAGGGCTAACTTGGAAGAAGAATTGAAGCCTGCATGGTCCCCTAGCAAGCCACCAATAGGGTGTGTGGCAGGTATATGTGAAAGCCACCGCAATAGGGTGTGTGGCAGGTATATGTGAAAGCCACCGATAGGGTGTGTGGCAGGTATATGTGCAAGCCACCGATAGGGTGTGTGGCAGGTATATGTGCAAGCCACCGATAGGGTGTGTGGCAGGTATATGTGCAAGCCACCGATAGGGTGCGTGGCAGGTATATGTGCAAGCCACCGATAGGGTGTGTGGCAGGTATATGTGCAAGCCACCGCAATAGGGTGTGTGGCAGGTATATGTGCAAGCCACCGATAGGGTGTGTGGCAGGTATATGTGCAAGCCACCGATAGGGTGTGTGGCAGGTATATGTGCAAGCCACCGATAGGGTGTGTGGCAGGTATATGTGCAAGCCACCGATAGGGTGTGTGGCAGGTATATGTGCAAGCCACCGATAGGGTGTGTGGCAGGTATATGTGCAAGCCACCGATAGGGTGTGTGGCAGGTATATGTGCAAGCCACCGATAGGGTGTGTGGCAGGTATATGTGCAAGCCACCGATAGGGTGCGTGGCAGAGATCGTTCCGGACCAGACAAGCAACATTGATATTAAACGATACTTAAATTTTAATTACTAATAGAAACTTTGAGCAAATAAAATGCTGGAGATAAATTACACAGCAGCTTATATGCATTGTGGCATCTAAGTTTTAAATCTCCACTAATACGAGAAAGGGAAACATTGTAGTAAGAATCGGATTAGGCAGACGGGTTATCGATGACCAATAAATTTGAATTGGGGAGAGATGAAGAGTGGGAGTTCACATTTTAAATAAAAATAGCGTAATCTATTTAAAACAATGGTCCATGTCCAACATCATTAGCGTGAATAATCTGTTTCCTTAGCGTCGTGTTTGACTTCACATTATAATTAATAACAGAGAATCGGTCACATTCAACACTAGTTAGAAACACAAAATCTCAACCAGTTTACTGATATATTGAGGAGTATTTCTCCATTATTTTGATTGGAAAAAAATTATCACGCTGAGCCGTGGGTCGCAATCTAAATAGTAGGAAGATTAACCGTGACTCTCCTAGTCGCTATAAAACCGAAATTTCTCCTTCAGTGAAGGAAATTCTTTCTCAATACCTAGTGGCTGTCGAATGAGAAAGTTTCGGTGAGGTATCCAAGATCTGTCCACAAGGCCGATAAGGTCCAGAGTGTATTTTTCTCGACTCTAGTTCAGTTTCGGCCTCCCTTTGAATGTAATGCTGAAAAATACATCACCGATCGTCATTAAAATGTAAATAAATCATTTTATTAGGCACCCAGTACCGTGGTTCCACCACAATGGAGCCAGGCATGTCTTGGGATGTAAACAGCACTGTCGGACATTTTTCGGAGCAAGAAAGATACCTCCGATGCCGATTTGACCGCATCTTCTCTCATGCCATGACTAAACTCATTGCAATACTCGGAATAACTTGTTAAAGGCGAAATTCTTAGGCTGCCTAGAAATTCCAGAGAAATAACAGCCAGTATTTAAGTTATTAATTTCATTCTTTATTGGCCAGTGGGATCATTTTGACAACAAAAGTAGTTGGGACATGAAATAAAGCATCATCCCCAAAATGATGAATTTCAAGACCAGATGAGCTATACACGGTCTGTCTCAAAAGTAGTAGGACTTATTTTTTCCCGGGTAGACAGAAGGCGACGGTTTCTTTGGCTGGGTTCGAGGGAGGGGAGTCTCAGGGAAGGCTAGAGGCAGTGACCGCGTAACTCCTTCGCCATGTACCGGTTATGGGAACAGCGCTACGCCATCAAATTTCTCGTGAAACTGTGCAAAACCGGGAAAGAGACTCAAGCATCATGCTCAAGGCAACTTATGTTGATATAACGCCATGGGTAGATCGGCAGGGTGTTTTTGATTGGCACGAGTTGTTTCGGCGGAGGGTAGAGAAGATACTGAAGACGCCGAACGTTCAGGACCTCAATAAGTGACGAAAGTCATGGCAAGAGTGAACACTTTTGTTTGACAGGGATCGTAGATTAAGTGTTGGCATGGTTTCTGATGAACTTGGCATCCCTAACAGTGATTTGCATCGACTTGTGACCGAAAGCATGGGCATGAGAAAGTTGTGCTCTAAGTTGGTGCCGCGAGTGCAAAGGACAAACAAAAGGAAACTCGCATGAGGATATATACTAAGAGCTTCTTGACCATAGAAGGAGTGAGGATCCAAATTTTATAGGCAATGTACCACCAGACCTCTACCTCTTCCCCCCGTCTAGTAATGTTGGGACATGCCTTGTGTTATACTCCTGTGCCTAAAGATAATAGTTCAATGTTTCTTGGCATTAGTTATTAGGGAAGGCGACTGACAGCTGGGGTAATTTGCACCATCGGTCAAAGATGGGTAATTTGGAAGTGATATAATGTTTGAAAGTTGGTGAGAAACCCGATGTGGACATTAGTCTACTCTGAATAAAGAAAGGCGCCAAGGGATCACAGTTTAACGTCCCATCCGACAGACAGTGCTCACCATTGGAAGATCTCTCCTCATAATTGCGGTCACTTACAGTCTAGAGCATAATAATTGATTCGCACAAGCTGATACTAGCGATTAATTAAAATTTATCTCTTTCTTACAAGAATATTTCTTTTGTGTTCGACTCCGTCAGCAAAAATGCCGATCGCAGTGGAGCTAAAGCCCTGGTAAGTGGCACTGAGCTTGCCCACAGGTTTCCACAAAATCAGGGCGATTGTTTTGATCCATATCTCTGTTAGTTTCATTTTTTAAAGAATTCCTGTAGATATCCCTTTCATCGCCCTCTTATTCGTATATGTACTCTCAATGACTGCTTGCCAGGAACCTTTCAAGATATTTTAAGGTCCTCAATATTCACGCCAAACCGCTTCGATCAAGAGACATAGAATTTCCACTTCCTCCCTCCGATTTATGGATGCAGACGTTGAGCAATCCTCGCCACCGCAATCGATGGACCACGAGAGGAGGGAGACCGAGAGGAGGTCTCTCTTCCGCAGTCCTTCCTGTCTCTTCTACCAGTTTTCCTTTGAGCGCTCGCATTGGAGACGAGGAAATGATAGCCTACATCGAAAACGAAAGTTTTATGGCGGAAGTCAATCTGGTTCCAAAATTTAAATGTTCCCCGGAATTGGTTCTCTCGATGGCTGCAGAGTTTTCGTTGCGTCAGCTTTCTCCTTCAGGGGATTCCGTCTGAGCCCCGTGGTGTGGTCATTTTGAAAAAGTGCTCTTGAAATGTGCGGCAGGGGGGCCATCGATATGGAACCATTGCGCTGAGGTTTTTACCGTAGCCTTGACATACAAGGCTTGTATAAATAGTATCGGGAAAAGTTTCGTTAAAGTACATCCCTTGAGCGTTGCTTTTGCCAGAGCGGCTTTTCCACGACTCGAAGGCTCCCCCCCCTCTGGTGGGCGCGGATTCCGGAAGGTCCTTAAGGGTACTCGTCCAAGCTTCTTTGACGGCACTTAGTAGGGCCCCATGGTGGTGTCCTTTGAGGGAGGAGGAATTACACTTTTGGGAATAGGAAATAGTTTGCTGGTGCCAAATCTGGGGGACTATAAGGTAGTTGGGGAATCGTCGCGATGCCGTTTTTCGTCAGGTATTCGGTTACCTTCGAGCAAGGGTGGCTAGGTGCCTCCGGAATGAGTTTAGCGCAGATTTTTCAGATCGCCGAATTCTGAGTGATAATAGTGTGTGCACTGTCATCTTATGTCAATGCCAATATAAGATCTGCGTTCGTGTGCGCACTTAACAACCGACGCCCTGAATTCATCACTTCACGCACACGTTGCACGTTGTCGTCGGTTCTTGACTTTGACGGCCGTCAAGCGCGGGGCTCGTCCTCCATACTCTCTCGGCCATCTTTGAAGAGCTTGTTCCACTTAAAAAACTGCAGTTTGGGACATGCTTTCATCCTTGAACACTTGGCGAATAATACTAAACGTCTCCGTAACCGATTTCCAAAACAAAAGATGATGGCGTACCGCTGTCCAATCGTCCGCTGTCAATTGCGCTTGCAACGAGTCAGTCGACAGGAGTCCACTAAAAAGCACGATATAGCACGAACAAACGCTCGCAGTCGATTGGCGCGTGTTGAATTTCAGACCCTCTACCACCAAGCCGGGGCTGTGCGACGTACAGCCACGTCAGGAAAAAATTGTTTCCGATACTTTTTATCCCCTCTATGCATAATACTCACAATCACTTTTCGGCCAACCATAGCATCTTAACATATAACGTATAAGCTGCCTATGCGGGTAACACACCTCCCTTGCATTGGAAATCTTTGAGAAACTGTATGGGTTTATCTTGGGTTTATCATAAAAAGTCAGCTTTTCAGGATTTGGGGAGAGGTTACAACCACGGCACGGTTCGTGAATGAAAAAAATGAAGAAAGGGGAGGAGTGCACCAATCAAGCAAGGTTTTCTCCTAATTGATTCATGGAAATTCTCGAGTGGAAGTAAGTTATATTGTCTAAATAATTGCTCAAAAGATACCAAGGAATACGCTCACTCTTTTTCGCAGAACTGACTTCTTACTCTCATTGAACCCGATTCCTTTCTTTTATTCATTGTGGTCGAAAATATCACTTCTCCCATTCCTTCTCCCTTTCTCACTCGAACCTCATTCAAAACATTCCTTCTGGGTCCTCCAATAGACCACTTTTATCTTGATATTTATTTGTTCATTTAATGTATGTTCTGATATTTCTTATTTGGGTTAATTAACCGAAAAACCTGCCTTTCTGCCTAATCTCAAATGCAGTAACCTCTTCCCTCATCACACTTTGGTCTTCATCGTCTTCACGTTTTAGAGAGAAAACATATTCGTCTTTGAAATGTTCTGTCATGAAGCTTCAGGATTTCGTCCTGAAGCTTCATCGTCCTGATAAACTCCTCCTATAACCTATATTTCATTAATTTCCCTCTTCATGAGTCTGTCCCTTGAACCGCAAACATAAGAAGATCCGCGCCCCGGCTCGGGATCGTCTAAGGTTTCGGTCCCGTCGGACGGGAAACATACGCTTGGGTTCGTTGTAAGACGCTGCTCTTGTGGCTGTGGATGGATTAAATGGATATATGCACCCTACTGTACTCCACTATATGACAGTTTTTTCTCAGGGATCTCCGGGGTCAATTTTATCTCCTGGCGAGCACTTATTTTGCGCTTATTTTTATCAAAATATATTCATATTGCATTGACAATATTTTCATAGAATATCACTTTAATTGAGATGCATGGGCGCATATTGCCCGTCTAGTTAGCTGGTTCGCTGGCGGTTCTTGAATTCATGGGAACTGGAAAAACCGGGTATGTGAGAATCATAAAAAAAACAGAAAATCGGTCAAAATAAAATGGGGTTTTACCCTCATTTAAATGCAAACTCGAAAAAAAAACATGGGGACCTAATTTTTGAGATTCGGGAATGTGGAAGCCGATCCGGAATTCCGGAATCAGGAGGATGTTCCTTTAAGAGTTGAGAGCATTTGGAGTTAATCTCGGGGAATCTCGCGTTCAAGCGCTGCTAAAAAGCCAGAGCCACGTGCGCTGGTGTGCGTAAAGTACCGAGGCTGCTTCGGTGATAAAGATTTATAATTTTATGTAATCCCCTTTTTCCTGGAGAAGAGGAGAAAGGGGATGATATGAAATTGCAACTTGCAGATGAAACCACACCCTGTACATTCATTCTCGGGAAACTTAAATTTATTAACATTTTAAAAATAATAATACATTTAAGCAGCAAATTCCCTCGCTGGAAAATAATAGTGAAAGCACCAAATCACGATTGAGAAAAACTCAGTACATTGCAGTATCCGTCATTTCCTTGACGGTTATACGCTCCCAGTCATCCAGGGAAACGGAGAGAAATGATGGTTTTCAGAAAACGATTGGCCAACCAGGAATCTTACTCTATGACTAATCTTCGTCCCGTGATGTAAAACCTTTATCTCCTTGATTAGGAGTGAAAGGGGTAGGGAAACCTATATCTTAAGGTATCAGATTGTTTGTAACGTGGGAAAATGAGAGGGAAGGGAGTCAAATCTTGGGTAATTTATTTACAGTTCATCATGGAGTGTTCAAGATTTCAAATAAGGCGTGCGTTGGAACTGTTCATAAACAAACCATTTCGTGTGGGGATAAATATTTGCTAATCTTTCATTGTAATCATCTCTAAGTTACGTTCGAGAAACACCCCCTAAGATTCGGAAGGATTTTTAATACAATGCTCATTTATTATGGACCCGCGGGGGTCAGAGGTTCGCAAGGCGTGAAATTTACCGCTTAACTGTTTCTGCTACGTTAGTCCTTCAAAACAGTTGAATTTCAGTAGATCATCGGGTTACCCTCAAAAGCGAGGTTTAGGCATTAGTGCTACGAATCATGGGGGTCGTCTACCTGGTCGTCGTCCGTATTCACATCATTTATCGAGTTCTTATAAAGGCAAGCGTGAAATGATTTTTTTAAACTTTTGAGCAATTCAAAACATTTTAATTTTTACGAAGGGAATTCTTCATTTAAATATTCAAAGTCTTAAATACTACAAACCCAATTTTAATTTCTAAAAATTACCACCGAAAAACTTTATTTTTATGGACACCTCTTCTGATAAAAAAATGATTACCTAAAAATTAGCTTTCTCTTTTCAAAAAAAGCGCCAGTGGCCGTCGGTGTAGAAGACATTGTCGCATTCATGTTGAAATCACTGCCGCAAAATGCTTGCGTAATTCCCTCGATTCTTCTCTGGTGTGCATTCACCCCCTACCACACACCACCCTAGTGGTGGCTTGCAGGGTGCTAAAATACCAAAATTAGTCCTGTCGTCGGCTTAGTCACCCGCCGGCTCGAATATGTATGACCTAAAAATTTTCCTTCGATGACCATAGGGCTTGGACTCTGTTTATATTCTTAAACTTAGTAAACAGTTCAAATAGCCTTAGCCAGAATAGTCCATGGCGAAAAATCCGAAGTACAATTACAACAAGCATTGAAAAAATATATTGATGGCCAATTGCTCTTTAAAACTCTTGTACAAATGCGAATTCAGTGATAGACTGAAATTTCAAGATAAACCCTCTATGTAAACTTGAAATATGAATTGCATATGACCATTGAGTCACGTTAAACTGATGCATGCAATGTAAAAGACTTGAGAATGCATAAAATGCTAGCTTTCAGCCGATATAATGGAAGTGACGTCATAGATAAATATAATTAGCTCAAATTCCCATTAGTTATTAGTTGACATCTATTAGTATGCACATTAAAAAATTTGAAAAACGTAAAATATAGCATGTTACATTTCTAAGTGCGATGGTAGTTTCTGTTGACACCTCAATCAAACCTTTTTTTGAAATGAGAATGGGATTCTTCTTCGACGCATGTGCGACTCCAACGTACGAGGGTTGGCTGAAAAGTAATGCACACATGTGTTTGTAGAGCGCGAACAAAAACAAATAGCAAAATCGGGCGGAACGTACATTTAATTAGAATTCTTAAGTTTCAAAATCATTTTATTTATCTTTCAACACAGTCACCATTAAGGCAAACACATTTCTCCCAATGGTTAACAAGTTTTTTCATTTTGTTACTGAAACACTCTTCCGACTTTTCTCGAATACAAGACTCGACAGCTGCCTTCACCTCACCGTCCGAGGTGTAATGATTACCTTTGAGGTGTCTCTTGAGTTGAGGAAATAAATCAAAATCGTGAGGCCTTAAATCGGTGGAATAAGGAGGGTGTGGAATCGGTTCAAAATTCAGGTTTCGCAGAGCCTCTCCAGTTGCGGGGTGTGGGGTGTGTGGACGAGCGTTGTCATGCTGCAAGATTATTGGCACTAGGCTGCCTTTAACAATAAAAACTCAACGTCGGAGGCTTTTTACGGTCTGTATATACTGAGAAGAATTTACCGCTGCCCCTCGTTCCAGAAAAATTGTGATGTTTATTGTCTGTGGCAATGATCGGACTTCCGCTGCATGTTTCATCGACAATAATGGCTTTTCCAGGCTCGCAACCACGAAACTTTACCACCCATCGATTTAAAGTAGACCTATCGACATCATTGACACGATAAACAACCTTTAAACGACGACGAATCTCAGTAGGAGTCACTTATCCAGCAGTTAGAAATTCGACAACAGCACGCCGCTTAACTCGCGTTGACATAGCACTAGAACACGTCTCTTCCATACTTCCGCTTCTCGAAATACACTGGATGAACTCAACGACCTCAAACGTGCGCATACGTATTGAGGGGGAATGTTACTTCCACATGTCATCAGGAGTGTTTCTGAAGGTCATTTTGTTTGTGGTCTACCAGCATGTGCGCATCAGTTTTCAGCCTACCCTCGTACAATGCGCAATATTGCATTCAAGTCTGCCTCGTCGCCGTGCAAATGTACGTTTAACATTTTCAGTGATCACACCGAAGCTCTCAGTTCTATGAATCTGTCTCGGCCAATTTCTCCAATATCTCCGCCATTACTCTCCTGCAGGTGTTTCATACTTCAGCACTACACATATTGTACAGGATGCGTTCCAAAAGTAATGGAATTAAATTTCCCGCGCCGTTCCTATTGGTCGGAGTGAGAGCAAACCACTTGGAGTCGGGAGGGGGGGGGGGACGCTAAGCTTTGGCGCGAAATGGGTCTCAGTGCTCTCTAAGCTGTGGAAGCGGCAGGAAATCAGTTATTTTCAACCTCTGCGCGCCGACCGAGTCACGTAAGACCAACCGAGAGGAAATTTCAAGCGAACTTTTGCAAAGTATTGAAAATGAACCTGATTATTTGGACAACGTCATCACTGGTGATGAAACCTGGGTTTTTGAATACGACCCAGAAACAAAACGCAAAAGCTCTGAGTGGCACACCGACCCGTCCCCCAAGCCCGAAAAGCAAGAATGAGCAAATCAAAAGTGAAAACAATTCTCATTATCTTTTTCGACAGTAAAGGAGTGGTCCATTAAGAGTTTTTCCTCAAGAACAAACAGTTAATGCTACCTACTACATGGATGTACTGGAAAGACATCGAAAAAGGGTAATCAGAACGAGAAAAAACATCTCCGCTCCATGGCAACTCCATCACGACAACGCGCCACTAGTCAGCTAGTTCCTGTCCAAACACCAGGTGCCAACGTTGCCCCACCCCCACCTATAATCCTAACATTGCCCCAGCAGACTTCTTTCTGTTCTCTCGGATTAAGGCAGCCCAGAGAGGAACCCGTTTTTCGTCCATAGAGAAGTTCCAATCAGCCGTGACGAAGACCTTGCGAGAGGTCCCCAAAGACGCCTTCCAGGGCACGTACCAATCATGGCAGAGTCGCTGGAAAAAATTCGGAGAGGCCGAAGGAGAGTACTTTGAAGAATTATAAGTGTTTGTGCAAATCTGTTCAATAAATTACTTTAAAAAATAATTGCGTTACTTTTGGAACCAACCCTGGATTATTTAATTTGATTTTAATACTGAGAAATCAATCTCCAGAGTTTTCTTTAATCAGTCTCGGGCATCACAAGTTCTTAGTTTATTGTACCAGTGTACCATACACTCCATCTTCACCGTTCTTTTCTTCCACAACGTTTCCATTGGCTCCCATCTTCATTCCTGCAATGCCTCAGCAAACGATGGCCAAGTTCTATGATTGGATGTGAATATATTCCCTTTGAAATGTTGCAACATTGTCTGACCTTCAAGCGTGGCTTACTTTTTTTACCAAAACCTTCACTGTGGCTGTACATTCATCTTCACCTTCGGAAGCAGTAATCAATAATTTTTCTATGGGGGTAAGTCGAGTGACTGCTTTTAGGCAAGTCATTTCGATATAATTAGGTGCAAGCTTTATTTAACACCTCACATCTTCTCTACCACAGTGTATTTCATATATTTATATTTGATAATTGATATTTTAGTACCCTGCAAGCCACTGCTAGGGTGTGTGGCAGGGGGTGGATACACACCAGGCTAAATTTTACCCGAATATGACTCCTACCACGTTCGGGCAATGTTATTCTGGTCCCTTATCGTTCGTGGGTAAAATTACCTCTTAAATCTATTTGTTCTACACTAAATCGCTCTAATTTTAATTGATATGATCTCTCCTACCGTAGTACGATGGGAGTTATAACACACTTGCAACATCATCACTGCCAAAGAGACCCCCTTCCAAATTATGCGAAAGCTTCAATCTGTCATTTGACCTTCGCTCCATTGAATGATTCCCAGCCTGGCTCCTCTAATAATTTTAATTCGCTATTAAGTTTATTATAACAACGTTTTAACAATCTACCTCATCTTAGCTGGACGCGATCCAATCCGGCAATCAATCCAACTACCCATATAATACTAGCAGCATATTCTAAATGAGGTCGCACCACGAAAGATAACAGCGTAAAGAGGTCCGCGGACCGCTCCCCGCTTCTTTCAACGTAAAATAAAGCCTTGTGTGGTTTAAGTCGGCGTACAGTAATGCCCTGCGGTTGTAATCTTGATTTTCGTAGTTGAGTGAAATTTATGCATCTCTCCTCGTAATATCATGGTCCAGTCTTTTGTGCGACCTGATGAGATATTAACGCCGGTGCATTGTTTCGCCATCAACTCCTCTAAACTCTCGTGATCGAGATTTATGGACGATTAAGGAGGGCGGGTGTAGTTGTTGGTGCAGGAGGAAAGCCGAAAACACGTCCGTGTCGACCTTCAGCGAGAGGCCCGCCGGCCGTTTAAAAAGGAGGCTAGCCGGGTTGCCCCACCACGCCACGGCTTCATTGTTTTTCTAATCTGATGTGCGGAAACAGATGGGAGGGGAGAGAAGTGCGAGGGAATGTGTAGGAAAAAATGCCATTGGACGTGAGGATTGAGACACAGAGTTTCCACGAAATTAAAAGTTAATTGGTTTCGTTTTCACCGTGAGACACTTGTTTATCCTTATTACTGACCCTTTTTCCGCGTTACCTTTTTCATACATCCGAGACGCCTTCCATTGCCACAAAAGTAACGATCCTGACCAAGCCCTCTTCCGTCCCGAGGAAATTCACGATGTTTTGTGCCAGAGACCCTGTGACGTCTTTTTCAATTCATGAATTTGTGTTGCACGTTTAAGAAGTGATTATTTGCGAGGGAGCGACAGTTAAAACCAACAAAAATTTTGCATCATCCTCCGTGCTCCAAAGCTTAAGAGTACTCCAAACGAGGACGTTCCGATTGTACGTGAATCCTCAAATTTTCGACGTTTTTTTTATTAAAAGAAGGTCGTGATTAGTGTATACTTGAAGTTGCAATGAAGGGTCTTGTAAAATAGAGGGATTATTATAATGACAATCGGATGGCTTAAAATAAAGATATAAATACGCATAATACTTTCAGGAATTGAAACAGTTGGTATTGAATTACAAGCATTAAGAATATATCGTAAAAGTTTGTATAAAAAGTATCGGTAACAATTTTTGCTGACGTGTGTACGTGAAGTGCTGAATTCAGACCGTTAAGTGTGCGCATGACCGCAGATATTGTATTATTGGCATTAATGTAAGACAGTGGCAGTGCACACACCGTTTACATCACTGAAAATTGGGCAATGCGAAAGATCTGCGTTGCTAAACTCGTCCTCCCATCGGTGATTGAACGGACGACCAAAAGAGCAGAGCCGAGAGTCTGCTTACGAAGACCTGCAACGGCATCGCGACGACTCCCCTATCCCCTTACAGTCCCGACTTGGCACCAGCAGACTATTTCCTATTCCCTATAAAAGTGAAATCCTCCCTCCTTCAAAGGACAAAACCATGGGACTCTTGTGACTTACTGGGAAGTGTCGTCAGAGAAGCTCGCACGCGTACCCTTAAAGGACCTTCCGGAATCCGCCTCCTACTGGGGAGTCTTGGAGTCGTGGAAAAGCCGCCGGCAAAAGTGTGTCGACACTCAAGAGATGTACTCTGATAAATGTTGAGGCATTGTAACGAAATAAATCCATTTTTACAAAACTTTTCCCTTTTCCTTTTATATAAACCACATATAGTATTTTGTCGTGTGCATAGTGAGTTATTTATTATTAGCCCCTTTTTTCCTTCGTTTAATGACACTAAGGCTGTTCCCTGTGCATGCGGGGTGAATAATTATAATTAATTATTTATTTATTCAGTATTAGTCCGAAAACAGCACATTTTTGGCCTTTACATCGAACTATTAACAAGGATAACAATGGTCACATTCACAAACACCCAAGCCCTAGGTGGAGGAAAACTCACCCAGGCGGGAATCAAACCCGCGACCCTTGGAATGGCAGATGAGGACGTTACCCCGCCGCCACCGGGGTCGGCGTGAGTGAGGCCTCGATGGCGATATTACAACTTTTGTCCCGTACAACCCGTCTGTTTCCTGTTGTAACCGTTCTTGGTCTTCAACTTATTTGCATGTGGAATTAAATTGCGTTGAAATGGACATACGTTCATCGTTTTTTGATCTTTTGACTGTCATAAATTCGCGATTTCAGGTCAAAACTGTAAAAAAGAACCGATTATTATGAACTTCTCAAAAATCCCTCCATTCAAAGCTCATGGCATGCTTCAGAAGCATTAAATATGTTGAATGAATTGCACGTGAAAAGCCGAGCTCGAACTAATCGCGCAGCTTTCCCCCTGCAATAGGGGGCGCTTTCTTCTCTCCAGGGACGGCGCCACCTCCATTCGGGAAAAAATAGCAAGCAAGCGTAACCCGCAAAACAAGCGAAACTCGCAAATTTCGAAAGCGATAATACGAGTAGTGATCTACTCGGAATGGAATGCAATCTGTAACAAAATAATCTTCCATTCTGCGATCAAAAGCCAAGGGGAAAAAATTGAGGCTTAGTTGATTGCCATGTGCAAGCACCCCACAGAAATTCTCAAGTGAATGCTGCTACAGCCATAGCAAACTAACCGTAATCATACGAAGCCTTGAAGCTCTAAGGTTATAAACACTGTCTTCATTGTCTTTGTGAATGCCTATCAAATTACAGCAGATCAATACTTGTGGCTATTAAAAGTTATGAATAACATGATTATCATTTTCTGATGAAAGGTATTACATATGTGGCTGAAAGATAAATCATGGAGTGCGATCACATTGATGGGATATTCCGAATCTTGGATTTGGCTAAGAAAGCTTTTGGGAAAATAGCAACATCCATTAATTGCAAAAATCATTTCCCACATTATTTGCTCTTTCAGTTCTAATATCTCTCATGATAAAACGGAAAGGAATACGTGTATGCATGCACGTATTTACGAAAAAACATTATAGTAATATATATATTGTAATTTAAATATCAATTTGAACAGAAATGGGCTATTCGTTCATATTCAATAATCCTTATTTTAAGTACGAAGGAAGAATCAAAGACTTTGCGTTGCCACAGGAAATATTTTATTATGTTCGACTAGTTTCGCTACTCAGCAGCATCACCTGGAAATTCTGGTGCGAAAATAATCAACAATAATAAATTCTTTCCTGTGGAAACGCAAAGTCTTTGATTCTTCCTTCGTACTTAAAATAAGGCATTCGATTAAGTATCGGCCACAACTATCTCCATTGTCCTTTCTTGACTCTTTAGCTTATAAGATAAACTTAGCTTTGTCTTAACTCTTTGGCGTGTAGATAAATTTTTACTTTCATTGTTAGGTAATGTTAAAACTTATGATTTCAATGCTTTTTTGAAAGATAAAACATCCATCTCAAGAGATCATATTAAGCATGCTGTTTTCAAGGAAGAATGAAGGGAAACTTGTGTGGTGTGCGAAATTATTGAAGTTTTCACTGGATAACTCTCTCTTTCAAGAATCTGTGGTGAAATTTTCAGAATATCTGAAGGCTATTCAACTTGAAGCTAGAACTAAAACCTTAATACGGATCCGCTTGAATTAAACCTGTACAATGCCTTTGACTTTGCTGTCACTGTTATTTTACGTCACCTTAAAACTGTTGCATTGAACCTTTGGCTGGAAATATATAATGTATGGGGAGAATTTATGTTTAGTTCTTTTACCTACCACCAGTCTTGAAACTATTGTACTCGTCCGTACTTATTATATTCACTGTTCTCTCAAATTAGGATATTCACAGCCATTTGAAATTCTTCTGCATTCGACTGCGATGGGCATTGACCCCTAGAGAGCGAGTTTTTGCGTGTTTTTAAACCTTTTTGGTTAGTTTAGAAAGATAGCGAGTGTTAAGTGTTTTTATATGAATTTTAATATAACTTCAAACATGTTCCTAAGATATTATAATCTTATTTACGCGAATTAATGAAATACATTCGCAAAACATGTAACAGAATCTTTGAAATTGATTTCGGTTGTTTGCACAAAATTAGGGGCTCATCAAATTTAGATAGGAATTTGATTTTCTATGCTCACTGCTAAGAGTGGTGGAAAGTGATAGAGGGTGTGCTTCTTTTGGGTTGTTCGATAAGATAAAGAAGAAAAAAAATGATCAGTCGAGGGTGAAAAAAAGCGCATCACGAAGCAGTATGCTACGAGGCGTACCCGTGAAAAAGTGACGGTGTGTAGTACATCTTCTATTCCTGTCGGAAATTATCATCCGACGTCCGAAATTAAAATACTGTCCTTTAAGCGATTTCATACTTTCAACATACCAATTGATAATGCATAGCAGGAAAAATCATAGCAGGTGGGTAGTCCAGGGGGTATAGCGTTGGACTGCCGACCGGAGGGGCCCGGGTTCGATTCCCGGACAAGGTTCTCTGGGTACCCTCAGTTCCAATGTGATTTTTCGGGTATCTTCCTGGGAAACCATAACCGGCACAGGGAAAGGAACTGGCCCCCCTTAATACCCTGCTAATGTGCGATTTTCACACGGCGTCGGGCTCAGTACTAGGTGAACTCTTCCATCACCTACCAAACCGACCTTCGGGTTGATTACTGTGTTTATGGTTTTAGCAGGAAAAATATTACGCATCAGTTCCAAATGCTATGGGGGTTATGAAACATTTTCAATATCGTTCCTGAAGAGACGTCCTTCTAATTTATGCAGGATATTTATGAGGGTAAACAGAAACTTTACACTTCCACAATAAAGATTCGATACCTCACACGACCATGGTTTCGATGCTGTGCATTATCATCAGGTGTGGATGATGGGCAGCAGCATCGAAACCATGGTCATGTGAGGTATCGAATCTTTATTGTGGAAGTGTAAAGTTTCTTTTTACCCTCATAACGAAGGAATTCCACAAAGTTAAACCTGAAACTTATGTTTAGCAAGATATTTAATCTGTAATTTAACCTTTGTTCTATGAAGTGATTCCCAGCCTAGCTGCTGTAATATTTTGCATAGGTTACTAAGACACCCACCCCTGCCACACGCCCTTACGGCGGCTTTCGGGGTATTGCGTAGAAGTTTATCATAACAGCTATTTACAAATCTAGCCCCTCTACGCTACACGCGATCCAACTCGGCAATCAATCCAACTTCCCATCTGGATTCCATAATATACTAGCAGCATATTCTATAAGATAGGCCTGACCAGAGAAAGATGACATTCCTCTTTGACCTTTTCATCACATTTCCGAAGTACTCTTCAAATTAATCCTAATTTTTTGTTACCTTGTCCACACATCTCCCGTCTGGATTTCCCGTCCGGATGTCACCTTATATCTTTAATTACGAGTACTAGGCACAAGCTAATTTCATTAAAATAATATGCTCTTGCAATTGTCGAGTAGCATTAAACTGACTGTAATATTAAGAATGATGTCATCCTGCCAAATACGTTTGGTGATAAAAATAATCAAATAATTATGCACTGAAATTTTATGTGAGAAAGGTTTTCAAAAATTTGCCTTTCTCCGACTTCGATAAGGAAAATAAGACTATAAAAAACAATTATAGCACCAGTTCCCTGATTATGCGATATCAGTAAAGTATTCAAATACGAGGACTGTCTGTTTGCGTGTAGCGTGCGAAGTTGTGGGGGAAGCCAAATGTTTGCCGTATTGAAACACTCACCCGCACACACACACTAGGGTAGTACGCCGCGCCGCTTGTCATTTGTTTACTGTAACCAGTCAAAAAGAGAAATGCATTTGGAAATCCCGCCAAATGTAAACTCTGTTCTTTAATGAGATTTTTGCAGGCAATACATTTCAAAGCTGCTGACATCCATCATCGGGAAATTCGTGCACTGCACGGACTAAGTGTTGAGTGATAATGTTGTTCGTCAGTGATGTCGTTCGTTTAATGTCAAAAGTGGCGTTTTGGGATATATGAGTTCTTTATTAGGGTTTCTGCATATTTTTAGAGTCGGCTGCATGGAATCCTGACTAAAATGCTAGACTACCTCAAGTTTTTTGTCCATCTCGACGAAGAACTCTAAAATTCCGTCATCGGGTACCTGCGAACTCAGGTGGTAGAATTCTTGAGGTTGAGGGAATTTCTAAACTTGTTGAGAGATATGACAAATACTTTGATCTATTTAGCGAGTATGTAGAAAAAATAGTAGGCACAGGATGCCTACCAAAAGTATTGCAATAATTTAAAAAAAAAGTAATTTACTGAACAGATTTGCACAAACACTTATAATTCTTCAAATTATGTCCATGGACCTCAGGACATTTTTCCAGCGACTCCGCCATGACCGGTATGTGCCCTGGAAGGCATCTTCGGGGACCTCTCGCAAGGTCTTCGTCACGGCTGATTGGATCTCTTCTATGTACGTAAAACGGGTTCCTTTCAGGGCTGCCTTAATCCGAGGGAACAGAAAGAAGTCTGCTGGGGCAACGTCAGGACTATAGGGGGGTTGGGGAAGCGTTGGCACCTGGTGTTTGGCCAGGACTCTTAGAACGTTTTGGCAAACACCTTGGGCACGATCTTGGCGCACACTTTCCTCATCGCTAAATCTTCAGTAACAATGCGAAACACAACAATAGACGGCAAGTTCATGTCATTGGCAATCGTCTTGGTACTCAGTCGACGGTCAGAGTCCAACAATTGTCGAACACGAGCTACATTGTTGTCGGTTTTGCTGGTTGATGGCCGTTGAGAGAGCGTTGTTCGTCGTGAACCTCTTCCCGGCCTTCCTTTAAAAGGCTTTTAACCACCTCGAAACTTGTGAGTGGGAGAGAGGAGAGTCCCCAAGTAAGCATCACGAATCATTTTGTTGGTCTCCTCCAGAGATTGTATTCAGTCTAGCACAAAACTTAGTAATCGCGTAACGTTCCTTGATTCCATATTTTTCGTGACACGGTCTGCGCGCAGAGGTTGAAAATAAATGACGTCCTGCCGCTTTCACAGCTTGGAGAGCACTGAGACCGGTTTCTCGGCAAAGGTAAGCGTCCATCTCCACACCTACTCCAGGTAATTTAATCCAACTCCGACAAATAGGAGCGGCGCGGTAAATTCTATTTCATTACTTTATGAATATACCCTGTATGTGCAGTTTTCAGATGCAAAAAATAATTTTTCATTATCTAAACTTGCTCAGCTATCGTGTTAGCACCTACATATATATATATATATATATATATATATATATATATATATATATATATATATATATATATATATATCCATCAATTTCCATTTTTTTTGCGTTTATTTTTCATGCATTAAGTTTTAACTATTGCAAAGAATCTCCTTTTTTGATTCTTAATAATTCATTCGCAAGACAGCCACACGACCTCTAATAAGTCAAATTTCTGAACCTTGTTTAAGAGTACAAGGTTTGAGTAAATATCCGTAAAAATGCTATCCTGACGTGCATTGCATGAAGTGCTTATTTCAGTGCTTGACCGTCGGTCAAGTGGGCGCATGATGGCGGCTCGTATATTGGCATTGACATAAGATGACAGTGCAAACACAATCATCACTGAAAATTTGATTATGCGAAAGACCTGCGCTAAACTCATCCCGAAGGTCTTGAAGGACGACCTAAAGAGCAGAGTCGAGCGTGTCTGCTCGCGAAGACTTTCTGTAAAGGCCTTTCGACGATTCCCCAACCCCCTTACCCTCCCCCTACCCAACTCCCCCTTGAATTGCCACCAACAGACTGTTATTTATATTCCCAAAAGTGAAATTCTCCCCCCTTTTAGGGCTCCATGGTGGTCCTTTGGACACCACCATGGGACCCTACTAAGTGCCGTCAAAGAAGCTTGCATGCGTACCCTTTAAGGACCTTCCGGAATTCGCGCCTGCCAGAGGGGGAGTCTTCGAGTCGAGTAAAAGCCGCCCTGGCAAAAGTATGTCGAGGCTCATACGGGATGCACTTAAAAGAATTTTGAGACATAAGTAGAGCAATATCTGAAATAAATTTATTTTTTTCGAAACTTTTCCCGATAATTTTTATACAAACCATGTACATTCGATACCGAACGGTATTTCTCGCAAGCACAGTTGTGCCTCGAAATATTTAAGAATGCGCTAGCACACGTGGGAACCACTCCGTTCTCGAGGGAATGAATGAAAGGCGGCGGCGTGAGCGAGGCCGGAGCCCGGCCTGGGTTGGATGCAGTGGCCTCCGATGGAGGGCCGTACGGAATGGATGTGCCTCTGGTAGGATTCGCAACTGTTCCAGCTCCAGACCTAGGCATCATTTCTTTCATGTCACTAAATTACTTTTATTTAACACCTCATCTATCATCACAAAACTCCTCATCGCGGCGGTCAAGGTCCCTCCTCTGTTAAATAGGCTCTTCCACTATGACCGTCCTCTGCACTAACGTGCATCACAGCAGCAGATTAGAGGGCAGTCTTTTTTTTGCTAGAGCTGTTGCCATACTTGAGTTCACCAAGTGAACCTGGTCTCTAACGCTGAGAAAAATCGGGAAAGGATCGAGAGATCGTTTCGTAGCCGGGTCGGTGATCTCGAGGGGTCGCGTCGCCATTGACGACTGACGTCCGTATCGCAGTCGTATGGGAACCGCTCTGTCTCGGGGAGGCGCGGATGAACATTCCCCATTCCTCCGAGGCGTTCTCTTTGGAGACGAAAACAGCCAAGTGCACCACGAAAGGTCACCGCCGACGGGCGACCCTCGACGTGCACTTTGAAGGGCGTCTTCTTTCTCGTACGATGTGCTCGCCTCATTCTCTCGCAGCACGGACGGAAAGTTTGGGTGGGCGGCACGATTGTACGAGGTCGCTGGACCTGTCTCTTTAGCCTTATACGTTCGGAATTTGTCGATTAGTTTGTCAGTTAACAAAACATAAGCGTTTTCTTGATTGGCTCTAAGTGATCAGTCACTGTGTACTGGTATTTAAATAGTTAAATGAGGAAAGAAGGAGTTATATTACTGAGAACTAAATTCTAGCAGATATTAACACAATATGATTTGGTAATTTATTTCTAAAAGCCATGAATATGTTTGCTTTTTCAAATAATGAAATCTCCCTTACGAGCGGTGTGTCACATTTGGCCAAAGGCCATCAATGCGTCTGTAACTTGTAATATATCTTCCCATGATGCCAGTAATGTCTTTGATACAATTATAGTATGAACAATTTTGATTAACAATGAATCAATTTTAATTGGTATGCATTGAAGTACATTGAAGAGAGTATTAACATCCCTGTGACCTTAAAGCAGTCAAGATAGTTTGGCCCACGTATTTTAAGCACTCGCACCATGAACCCTAATCTTTTCTTCCCTCCTCGGTCCTGGGCAGGCGCGAATGAGTGCGCCCATTTCCGAGAGTGCCGTTTATTTGGCGTCCATACTTCTAAAAGGTGCACCACCACCGAATATCACCGGGGAAAATCCCGCCCCTGGGAATGACCCCCGCCTCATGGTGGAACAAAGGCCGCGGCTTTGTCTTCCCACGGTGCCTCTCGACTTTGGCGAGGCGCGTGCTAATTAGTCCGATTCCAGGGCAGATGTTCCGAGCTACGCACTCGTTGCTGGCTCGGAAGGTTGGAATTTAAACGGCTGATCCGGGAAAATTGCCACGGAGGTGAAGGACTCATTCCGCGACGCCTTACTTCTTTGGAGTTAATGCGTGATTAATAATACGCACACTCATGCCATTCTCGATAAAAACCAAATGGGAGCGCTTTCACATTCAGTCTGCCGAGCCATCGGTGCGAGCATGACTCCTTCGGCCTTTGGAATTGAATACGGGACATCTTATCTGAAGCATGAGTTCTTAAGCAGAAATTTGGCTAATTCAACGAAATATCGATACATGCACACCTATATATATATATATATATATATATATATATATATATATATATATATATATATATATGTGTGTATGTATGTATACAGGGTTCGTCCGGAAAATAAGTGTACTGATGTTTTCCCGCCGCTCCAGGCGCGCCCAGCACCGCACCGTGTCTTCGAGAGGTTCCCGATGATTCCTTCGCGGGAGCGTTCCAGGAATGGGAACGCCGCTGGAACAAGTGTATCGACTCCCAAGGGTCCTTTTTTGAGGAATATTAGCTTAAGATATGTAAAAGTGTGATAAATTTTTTTTCCTGAGATCAGTACACTTATTTTCCGGACGAACCCTATCTATATACATGCATGCATATATATATATATATATATATATATATATATATATATATATATATATATGGTTATATATATATATATATATATATATATATATATATATATATATATATATATATGGTTATATATATATATATATATATATATATATATATGGTTTTATATATATATATATATATATATAGTTATATCTATATCTATATATATATGGTTATATATATATATATATATATATATATATATAACCATAAACACAGTTATCAACCCGAAGGTCGGTTTGGTAGGTGATCTACATCTACATCAAAACCCTGCGAGCCACCAAAAAAGTGTGTGGCAGGGGGTGCTGCACCAGGAGGAAAGGGTAAGGGATGAGAGGGTTAGGTTTTTCAAATGGATGGGGAAAGGTAAGGGGAACCTGCAAAAAATATATATACATATAAATATACTATTATAACCATGCGCAGTCGCTACCTTGTAGGTTAATACTTATTATGCCGAGCCGGCTCCTGGGGGATTTCGATTACAAGCATTCTGGTCTCTCATTGTTCTTGGAAAAAATGACCATTTTGTCTTGTAGTCTATCTCTCTAATCTTATATTCGTGATCCCTCCGCCCGTAATGCGTTGGGGTTCGTATTATGTTCTTGATGTCATCGGAAAAGGACCCATCTTTAAATGTTTTAATCAGTTTAATCTATATTGTAAACGCCGCTGTGTAAGGGAATCCCAGCCTAAATTTTCTAGCAATGGTAGAGTTCACCTAGTACTAAGCCCTATACGGCGTGTGAAATTCACACATCAGGGAAGGGGGGGGCAGTTCCTTTCCCTGTGCCGGTTATGGTTTCCCAGGACGACCTGGTACCCGAAAAATCAAAAGGTTTGGGTGGAGCTCCAAGCGCCCAATATAAATATATATATATATAAACACAGATGTAGATTTTTAGAATATAGAGACACAAATAAAGGACACTCACAATTTGTTATTTTACGTTTCGACAGCACGGCTGTCGTCTTCAGAATCTCGACAGCCGTGCTGTCGAAACGTAAAATAACAAATTGTGAGTGTCCTTTCTTTGTGTCTCTATATTCTAAAAATCTACATCTGTGTTTTTATATATTTGTGTGTCGCCGAAGAGCGTTCCATTTCGAAGATATTTTATATATATATATATATATATATATATATATATACACATATATATGTGTGTGTGTGTAGTATATTTATACAGGTATATATATATATATATATATATATATATGTACATACATGGAAATAGATATAATGAAAAGGGATTGGAACGCATATAAAGGACGAGCACAGAACTGGGGAAGGCGGAATCGAACAATCACAAGCGCAAAAATATTTCCTTGACCGTGACTTGAACACCGGATCTTTTGACTTGCCAGACGGATGCTCTCAATCTCTTGAGCTATCGAGGAAACGTAAATTATACTGAAAATCTATGGAGGGTTAATGCAACCAAGTGCCCCGATTCTTTGGCCAGGAGATGGCGCTCCGGAGCTGTTTCACCAACCAAAGGAGAAATAGACGACACATAAGAGGAAAGGGCAGTAAGAAAGAAACCGTATGACCTCATAAAGGATAGGAACAGTGCGTGTCGTGGCACGAATAGCCAAAAGTAAGATATACACATGCAGGTGAAAAGGGAAGAAAGAGAAATTCTAAGAATTTGAGCTTTCGTTGAACGCGCCAATGTCACCAGTGTTCCCAGGGAAAGAGTCCCTCTGTGGGATAGAGGTAAAACTTTATTCAAAATTACATTTGTCATTTACATATTTACAATTTACATACATATTACAATTAAGTTACAAGTTGAGATGCGCAAAGGGTAGGAATCTAGGAATATTTCGCTACAACGGGGTCATTCACAACTCAGTATTGACCTTAAAATTGTCATTATATTTTGTCTCATGGTTATACGAGACATTATTCAATTGTCATAGTACTTTGGTGGACGGTGCCCAACAAAAGGTCATGGAGAAAATGCTTAGGCTCAGAAGTTTCTCCGACTTTTCTTATTCACAATTCACATGGAGATGAAATTAAACGAAGACGGAAACTGAGAAACTCAAAGAATGTATCGTCACTAATAAACGGTGGTGATCCTGGAGAGTCTGGAAATTTCATTGGCTGAAAAATTTATAATTTCGATCGTTTTTTACTTTTGCTTAAACGTCGACCTTCACTTCAGGTATTTGTGTTATTACTTGATTATATTCTTAAAGTTTACATTCAAATGTTTCAATTAATTTTTTCTCGCGGCCGCTGTGCTGATGCATTTGCAGCATTTCGAAGTGTATTAATAAAGCATAAAGAAATTCCGAAATATTTTTGGGTTGAGTAGACTTATTTGAGTCTAATTACGTTAATTTAGTTGGAGGTTACTTTATAAAAACATAAAGCAACTCTCCTTCTCTGAATTCCAAGCCTTGGAGTCACTCACCCGCTTCCGAGATGAAATGATTGTCGGCTTGGCCTGGAAATCAAAGCATGTGTGAAGTATGAGGCATTTCCGGGTATTACTCAAAGAATTAAGTAATTTGCGAAATAATAAGAATATCAAAGTACAGGAAGTAAAGTGGAATGAGGGTTAAAAGCTTTCAAAGCGAATGAATATGTATATGTACCGGTAAGGGAAGGCAGAGAGATACTTAGGTCGGTATGTACACCAGGTCAGATAGCGTAACGGAAACTTAGGGTATTCTGAAATGGGAAAGTTCGGAAATTAGAAGAAAAAGGAATAGGTTAGGCGCGTAGTATACTAGAATTGTGAAAAATGAACCAGCATAGGGAAGATTTATGGAAAGAAATAGAAAGACTAAGGTCTAAGGGAAAGAAGAACGACCACAGTTACGAGTAAAAAAAAATAAAATTAGAGCACAAAAAACAAATTAGAGAGAATTTCTTTCAAGCGGAGAATAATTCTTTCCATTCGTCAACCAACTATTAAAATGTGTTAATATGAGGCAAAAAATTTCTCGGTTCGTTTAATGTTATGTTTTCGTGTTCCATAATGCTTCTCTGTTTAGTCTAAAGGTCTGCAAACTATATTTTAGTTTCCGATACAAGTTCAAGATGCAGATTTTTTGGGATACGATTCTTTCCACAGAATACCGATTTGGTGAGTTAATTTCTTCGACCACATCTACATAATAAACCACAAGCCGCCCCAAGGGCTTTTGGTGGAAGTTTTTGGTCACTAGTCATTCATGTTCAATCATTACATCTCTACACGTATGTATATTAGTTCAATCATGAAAGTTATGCAACACGAAAGAAGCTACCTCAGGGAAAAGTATTATATAACAGGATTAAAAAGGGCCCATTTAAATCATGCAGAAGCAATGTTATGAACATAGGTCGGTTTAAAATACATACTGGATATCGATATTGGGATAAAAATATATGTGTGTATATATATATATATATACATATATAAATATATATATATATATATATATATATATATATATATATATATATATATATATATATATATATATATATATATATATATATATATATATATTTACACACACAAACGTGGAGGGATATATATATATATATATAGGGATATATATATATATATATATATATATATATATATATATATATATATATATATATATATATATATATAAATATATATATACTAGCTGAATACCCGGCTTTGCACGGGTTAGGGAGAAACAATAATATAAATATACTACATAAATAAAAACAACAAATTATAAAGTACAATAATACACTACTTCATACAAATTTAAGAATCTTTTTTATTAAACACCTGTTTATAAACTACATTTTTTGTTTCATATCCAGGAGAAAGAATATATAAATTTTTAGGCGAACCTACTATGGAGCAAGCAACATAAAGTTGCCCGTGGCGATCTTAGATGAACACCACAAAACTTTAAAGACTGTCCCTGTGATTTATTAATGGTAATTGAAAAAGCTACCCGGACTGGAAACTGTAATCTTTTAAAGTTGAAGGGAAGATCAGTTGGGATTAGAGGTACCCGTGGAATAAAAATTATTTAACCTTTTCCTTTTCCAGTTAAAATGACTGCCTGGATTATATTTTTCATTAATTTTGTCACACACAATCGTGTCCCATTGCAGAGTTTTGGTGGATCTAAATTTCGCAATAAAATGATTGGAGATCCTACTTTAAGTATAAGGCGATGTTGTGGCAATCCAGCTGGATCAAGTGAATGTAGGAATTCCGTTGGATAATTGACGGCTTCGTCAGCATCCACTACGGTATCAACCGATTTATATTCAATCACGTCTCCTGGCAGCATGGCTAGTATCTCCTTGTTAATTTCATTAACATCATCGTTCTTAGGAGCAAGAATGGCTCTTTCTCGCAACCATTCTAAATTTTTATAATTTTGATTAACGTTAGGATAGACTGCTTGTATCATATCGCGGACAGTTTTCACCGATACACATAAATCTGATGACAATTTTATCATACTATATGCTTCAATAAATAATCTATCTTCTCCAATCTCCAAAAGTTTATTTGCAAAATTTTGAGCATTCCCATCTCTTAAGAGGATTCGCATGTTTTGTTTAAGGCTAATTTCTTGGACATGATTCCATAGAACAGAATGTTTTAAACAGGCATAAATTTCATCGGCTGGAGTCGATTTTGGAATGACAGGCAGAGTTTGACGGAAGTCTCCACACAGGAGTACCAGAGCTCCTCCCATTAAACTGCAGTTTCCTCTAAGATCTTGAAGTGTTGCGTTGAGGGCCTCAAGAGATTTTTTATGAGCCATCGTACACTCATCCCATACTATCAATTTACATTCTATAAGAACTTGTGCCTGGCCGCTTGTTTTATTTATATGACATGTGGGATTTTCCTGTCGGGAAATATTAAGTGGCAACTTAAGGGCAGAGTGGGCTGTTCTTCCTCCTTCCATTAATGTCGCTGCAATACCTGAAGATGCAACGGCTAGAGCAATTTCTCCATGAACCCTGATTTCGGCGAGAACTAAATTAATTAAAAATGTTTTTCCCGTGCCACCAGCAGCATCAAGAAAAATGATACCTCCTTCTTGTTTATCTACTTGATCCATTATTGTTTCGTACGCGAATTTCTGATCTTCATTAAGAAGTGGCTTTTTATCGGCGATGTATACTTCTAAGTCTAAGACATTGTAGCTAGTTTCACGTATATAATCTGGATAAAATACACCCTGTTGATCTTGTACAGGTGCAAAAAGACCGAGTTCCACTAAAGTCTTGTTAACCATGGTGATACACTTTTCCTCCAAAATAATCAAAGTTTTATTAAAAATGTCGGAGTTAAACGTAATATCCAATGTAGGATTTTCACTTCGAACTTTAGCCAGTATATCCTCACTCATTGATTCTTTATATTTTTCCCATATTGTTTTTGGGTTACATGGATTACAGGAGGTTATTATGATGGCAAACAAAATTCGGATTTGTCCTGGAAGAGAAATCAAACTGGCCTCTCCCAATGAGTCATCCCAGTGTTGATCTCCTTCTAGCAACCCTAAATTCTGGCAAGCTTCTCTGAATGTCTCACATATTTCTCGGTTTACCGTTCCTAATTCTGCAAATGAGCGAGGTCCTCTAATGGTATGTAGAAGCATTCTTAAAAAATAACATTCGGCGTTGTTAGGATGGACTGTGTAGACTCGGCCCAATGCGTCACATGAATAAATATTATTCTCAGGATCAAAGTTGCCCATTTTTCTTCTACAAAAGACTTTCCTTGATGTATTCCACGTATAATATCTCGGCAATTATGAATACAATAGTGTTCTTGCAAAAGTATCCTGCTGGCATAGTTGGAAAAATGGTTTCTATGACAGCAAAAAAGTAAACAAATTACATACATACAAACAAACACTCTCCTTTATATATATAGATATATCCCTCCACGGACTACAACCTTGACGTGGTGGAAGGGCTTGTGTGTTCCGATGACCCCTTGAGATGTGCTGGCGGGAGTAAAAATAATTGCTCCTGGTAGGGTCTCCCATGCCAGATAGCTCAAAGGTTAGGAGCCAGACGAAAGGTAGTCCACGCAGCGTCTGTTCCTCAGTGAGGCGGCTGCAATGGCGTCTGACCCCAGTGGGGCGGCCAATAAGTGATGGTGTCGCGTTAAAAACAATATTGAGGAAGGCATCGGGAAACCACCTCAATTATCATTCCCAAGAAAAATATGATGGACAATAGAGATATTTTGCGTCCTGGCAACTACAGGATTATGAGGGCAGGGGAATTGGAGAATATTAAGCGAGAGATTGGAAGGGGAACTATACATATTTTAGGTCCATGCGAGGTGATTTGGAAGGATAGCGGGGTGATCAGTATAGAATAATATACAGCGACGGGGACGAGAGCCAACGAGGGGTTGCCATAGTCTTAAATGAAGAGGTAGGAAGAAGCGTAGTCAACATAGAGCAGGTAACGGATAGAATACTACTAGTAGAGATAAAAGCAGAACCGACGAACTTGGTTATTATTCAGGTATACATGCCACGGAGTAACCATACGGAGGAAGAGGTCGATAGGATATACGATCAATAAGAGGACATAATCGCGTGTGTTCCTTCAGGGAAACATTTGATAGTGATGGGGGATGGAATGCGACGGTAGGCGAAGGAAGAGATGGTGACGAGGTCAAGGGACTATGGTTTAGGCCCGTGGAATGACCGCGGGGAGAAAGCAATTTAGTTCTGCTGGAGAGAGGGGTTAGTCATCACTAACACTTGGATTAGATACCCCAAAAGACGCAGGTATAGATGGAAAATGCCAGGTGACTCAGGAAGATATCAGCTAGATTATATCCTGGTTAGACACAGGTTTAGGAACAGTGTGATAAATTCCCACAGCTTCCCGGGAGCGGATACGGACTCTGACCACAATTTAGTTGTTATGAAATGTAGCGTCCGTTTCAAAAAGATAGGGGCGGCGAGTTAAAAAATGGAATGTAGAAGCATTAATGGTTTGAAAAGGAAGGAATACAAACAGACGGTAGAGGAAATCATGACGGATGGTGAAGAGCTAAGTACTATCGAAGAAAGATGGGATAGTATCAAGAAAGGGTTGTCTAAAGCCGCAAAAGACACTATTGGAACCGTTAACGCTGAAAGGACTAGGAAACCATGGATCACGGATGAGATGATTAAAAAGATGGATGGGCGGAGAAAATGGAAGAATATAAATACAGAGTTAGGCAAAATTAAGTAGAAAGTGTTAAACGATAAATTGAGGAGGGCAACAAATAAAGCAAAAGAATGATGGTGAAAGACGCAGTGCGAGGATATGGAAAGTTAGCAGAGGAAGGGTGAAATCGGTGCGCTGTACAGCAAAGACTTTTAGTCTTTGCTGTACAGCGCACTCTTTATCGGGAAGTAAGAAAGGGGGACCTATGCTAACAGTTAGAAATAAGGTGGGTAGGATAATAGTTGACACAGGAAAGATCCAAGAGGGATGGAAGGAGTATATAGAAGAACTGTATAGTAAAGAACTTTGACCAACACAGTTAGACATTGAAAAAGAAAGTGACGTAGAGGAAGATAGCTTAGGTCCAGGCATACTCGACGATGAGGTAGAAAGGGCATTAAGGAAGATGAAACTAAATAAGGCCGTGGGGATGGATAACATTCCCGCGGAACTATTGACATGTTTAGGAAAACGTGGGAGGAAGAGGCTATATGGGCTGATTCGTAGTATTTATGAGGAGGGAATCTGGCCGGGAGACTTTGTGAGATCAGTTTTAGTTCCTATTCCGAACAAGGTAAAGGCTACATTATGTGAGGACTACAGGACGATAAGTTTGATATCCCACGCAGCTAAAGTTGTTCTCAGGATCATAAACAAAAGGATAGAGAGTAGGGCAAATGATTACTTAGGGGATGATCAGTTTGGGTTTAGGAAGGGGAGAGGTACGCGTGATGCCATTGCAGTAATGAGATTATTAATCGTGAGGAATATAGAATACAACCAGGAGGTAATTGCCTGTTTCGTAGATTTCGAAAAAGCGTTTGATAGAATGAATTTTCGAAAAACTAATGAGTATATTGCAGAAAATAGGAATAGATTGGAGGGAAAGGAGACTAATCCGCAACCTGTACATGTCTCAGACTGCTCAGGTGCGGGTGAGAAACGGAGAGTCGTGTGAAGGGACGTTGAGTAAGGATATTAAGAAAAGACTCGTAAAAAAATTGATATGGAGCGTAGCTATGTACGGCGCGGAAACGTGGTCATTGAAGCAGGAGGATAGACGTAGACTGGAGGCTTTTGAAATGTGGGTGTGGAGAAGAATGGAGAAGGTGAAATGGACAGAGAAGAAAACAAACGAGGAAGTACTTGGTATGGTGGGCGAAGAGAGGGGTTTGTTGAGAGAAATCCTATGGAGGCAGGAAAAATGGATGAAGGGGGTGTTGAGCGGCAGTGGGATGTTGAAGACTGTGATTGAGGGGAGAATGTTGGGCAAACGAGGAATGGGAAGGAACAGGATAGGGATGTTGGACGGGATGAAGGGAGGAATAAGGTACTCAGAGAAGAAGAAAGACCTGATGTAGATGTTTTTCTAGGAGTCACAAAATATTTATTTAGGAGTTGCGTCCATCCAAAAACCTACCTTAACAGGTAGATTACCTTGTGATAATAAATAATAATATGCATATATATATATATATTTATATATATATATATATGTATGTATATATATATATGTATATATATGTGTGTTTATATATATATATATATATATATATATATATATATATATATGTATGTATATATATATGTATATATATATATGTGTTTATATATATATATATATATATATACGGGGTCTCTAATGTCTTCAACATCCCGGATAAGGGATCTGCATCCAATGCTATTGTCTCAAACTTTAAGCAAGGGTTATTTAATCGTGGACGAGAGGACTGAGGCTCTTTAGCGGTGGAACACGAAGTATTCGATCCATCACGAAAAACAAGAATTCTGGTTCTGATGAAGCTCTCTGCGACAGTTGTCATCAATGATAAGATATTTTCCGGAAGCGGTTAAATACTGTTTTCTTAATTACAAGTAATGCTGTAATCAGACGCCCGTGTTCGTCGCTTGCTTCCTGGGACAAGGACGCGGCAGCTCTAAACTTACCATCTTGATGGAGACCCTATAGTACTTCATCTTTGGTTCGATTGAAATTCGATTTGGTTCGATTGAAATTGCGGAACGTCATCTTTTTAAGGAATTCGTAAGATTAAGATTATTCTTTTCTATGACTAGGTAGTACATCGATGGCTAACGGCTTCTTTTACGCACTTGTTTCCTCTGAGGAGATTTTGTACCCTGCAAACATTGTGATAACATTTAGAGTAATTTGCACGTTCTGCGTTCGAAGAAATTGGTACAGAGCCTTCGTCTCAGTGGAGGAAGGAATCGCTGGAAATCCGTGTATGGAGTTGAGCGTTTTACGCTCGGAACTTGTGAAGGGGAAGGTGGACTTACTAACGGAAGCCGGAGACGTGGAATAGGAGAGAGCGGAGAAAGTGAGGGGAAGAGAAATCTTAGGGCAAGCGATTTCAAATACTATTCTAAGAGTCTCCGGTTAAACTCCTGGTGATGCCAAAACATTTTTCAGGTTTCGATAAAAATCATGTTATGGTTTTTTTATTGAATGAGACAGAGACGAAAATTCCTCTTGAGGTCTCACCTCACGGCAGAGGGGAAGGGAAGGGCGGAATGGCCAAGGGCGGTAGAGGTAAGGCGACGATGGCGTAGACGAAGGAATCTGTCTCGTATCAACTGGTTCGGATTTGGCAAGAATGAGTATCGCATGAACCATGATATTGCGACGTGGCAGGCTACAAATCGAGCCGTTTGCATTCGTGAAACCTCAAAATGTTGAATTATTTCATCCTGCAGGTATAGTATTCTGAATAGAATTAGAAGTAGTCCTTCGGTGGAGTTCCTGTTTCGGCACTGTCGGTGGCAGGAGGGGCGAAGGTGCGGGAAAAGTGAAGTGGATGGATGGATAGATAAATGTAGGGTAGGAGCACGGAGAGTGAGGTTCTCACTAGCGAGTGTCAAACCTGAAAATTCAATAGCGGAACTGATCTGGCAGATATTAGTCACCTCGAGAGTGACTGGAACGTAATGGGAGGAGGTCGATGACTCCTGGAGTGACGGATACAGAAGGCTATTAACTGGAGATCATGAGGTCTTGGCAGGGATTGGAAAATTGAAGTAATCTCGGCAGTATAAATGGAGGATTCCGGCGATGCTTTGAAGAGAACTCATGGAACGGGGAAAGAGTCTGGGCGTCAATCGACAAAATACTGGAGGAAGAAAATTACCACCATTGTCTGGAAAGATTTAACCACCCGAAGAACACTATTATAGTAAGAGAGGCACTCACAAGAGACCTGGCATAGATAGCAAGGCGAGAACTCAGAGAAGAAGAACACGAATGCAAGAACCCGAGGAGAGAAGTTGAGGAAGCCCATCACGAAAAGATACGGAGATTTAAGGAAGGGCAAGTGGAATTGGATTGGAAACTTTTGCGAAATAATCCACATCTGCACATTACCCTGCAATCAACGAAAGGAGCGCGTGAAAAAATAAACGGAAACATCAAGGAAGGAACACCATAAATGTGAATTGAAATATCGTGAGGAAAAGAGAGCCATATTCAATATTTGAAAGTGAAAAATGAGGAGGAAATGTGAAGTATACGACTATAAATATGAAAATTAATTTTTTTTTGTTTGAGTCGAATATGAATATAAGAAATTCAAATGAATGAGAAGAAATAACATAATCCAAACGAACGCAGGTCCGCAGTTTTAGGAAATAATAGAGAAAACCTGAAGATATGATCGCATTGGATCGAGTAAGTTAGGAAAGAGAAGGGAATTCAATGGGGAAAAAACTAAAATCCCAGTTTGCGGAAGAGAGAAACCGAGCTCGCCTTGATTGGACGGGAAAGAGCAAGTGGACGCACGGGAGTGCAAGTGCTATGAGTAAGAGCGGTCGGAGTCTCAGGCTCTTCGTAAGTGTGTTAGAGAGAATTAAGTCATTTATTGCAATTTCAATGTGGATTAGCGATCAATCTGATTTTTATACGCGCTCAGAACTTAATTAATCAGCGATACTGGAATAAGCGATTACTTCATTGCATCAGCAGGTCAGGCGGAGAAACGAATCCCTCGATAGCTACAGATAATGTGATCTGGATATGATTCATTTGACTTCCGTATCTCTGGTTTATTTGGGAGCACAGGATTTATATAATCGTGACTGCCAATCAATTAACGACAAACTATATGGCGTCATAAATATCTACAAGGTTTGTATAAAAAGTATAACAATATTTTCTTGGCGTGCATTGCGTGAAGTGCTTGATTAAGACCGTCGGTTTAAGTGTGCACATGATCGCAGACATTATATATTGGCATTGACAGTTCACACTCCATTATCGATGAAAATTGGGCGATGCGAAAGGCCTGCGCTTAACTCATCTCGAAGGTCTTTGGACGGACGACCAAAAGAGCAGAGTCGAGCGTGTCCGCTCGCGAAGACTTTCTGTAATGACATCGCGACGATTCCCCAACCCCCTTACAGTCCCCCCGGCCTGGCGCCAGTTGACTATTATTCCTATTCCCAAAAGTGAAATGCGCCCTCCTTTGTAGGGTTCCATGGTGGTCCTTTGGACACCACCATGGGACCCTACAAAGTGCCGTCAAAGAAGCTTGCACGCGTACCCTTTAAGGACCTTCCGGAATCCGCGCCTGCCAGAGGGGGAGCCTTCGAGTCGTGGAAAAACCACCGGCAAAAGTGTGTCGACGCTCAAGGTATGCACTTCGGAGAACTTTGAGGCATTGATAGAGCAATATCTAGCGAAATAAAATAAATTTTCCCAAATATTTTCCCGATGCTTTTCAAACAAGCCATGTATTGGGTGTGGGAATGCATAATCAGGATATTAGTCTAGCGTGCGGAGGACTCGGCTAATGACTGGGGGGCTCAAATCTGAGTAAATCTGGAAATCCATAGTTTCACCGAAACCGTGTGATTCTTCAGGAAAACGGGGGCACCTGGAAATCAACTCCCCCTCTAGCCTTATTATCCTGTCAATGCGCCAAATTCTCACGCCGTGTTAGGTGAGATATTCATCCATCTTCTTCATCATTAATCTTCATATTCATCACCTTCAACCATCGGTCTAACCGCCGGGCTCATTAATGTGGTTGCTAGATTTTATATCACATGATTTCATCATAGCAAGGACGAAAATTTTCTTGAAATTTTCCACTTAATCCTAATTATAATATAAATTGGAAAATTGGATTACTTTAATTGAAAATTGGATCAATATTGTTAATCATATTAAGTGGAAAATCGCGAGAGTTGTCGTTAAAAGATGTCCTGTTCCTGTGCGAAAATATTTTCCTGCTTTACTCAGATTGATTAAAAATGTAGAAAAATTTGGTGAAATAAATCTGTAGCCTTTCATCTAACCGTCAGATACGTCATTTCATTTGCATTTTTGAGAGGGTACCGATTGAATGAAATGATGTACTCCTATCTCGATGTGATTAACATACGTGGTGTGGCTGTTATTTTTGTTTGCGCTTTGCTTAATTGGAGTTATTCTTGAAGAAGAAAGGGGAAGAAAACTCCAATGGCCGTAAGGATTAGTTGCCAATCTCTCGTCAGACCAATTGTTGTGTTGGTGTGACGGGAATCACGTCAGGGACCAACCACAACCTCTCGACCAGAATACCCTCTGTGGTGGTTTACGGGAGATTAATCCGCGTCAGGGACCAACACACAGCCACACGCACACTATCCTGCCTGAAATCCTTCACGAGGCAGTGAGACCCTGTTAAAGAATTTCAGATGGAGATGGAATCCTTCACGAGGCTGTAGAGTAGACCCCGTTAAGGATTCCAGGATATTCTCAAGCACACACTCTGTGGCGGTTTACGGGAGATTAATCCGCGTCAGGGACCAACACACAGCCACACGCACACTATCCTGTCTGAAATCCTTCACGAGGCTGTGAGACCCTGTTAAAGAATTTCAGATGGAGATGGAATCCTTCACGAGGCTGTAGAGTAGACCCCGTTAAAGATTCCAGGATATTCTCAAGCACACACTCTGTGGATGGCACAGACCAAACACACACACAAGCACTCGAGAAACGCACACACACTCAAAAGGGCCCAACTTCTGGGAGAATCTGGACACAGGTAAAAAGCAACTAGGAAGTGCGTCGAACACGCGTGTTTCGGCCACAAAGTGGCCCTCTTCAGCGAACCGAAGGGAAAACACCTCCAACACAAGGTTGAAAGACTTTCAACCTTGTGTTGGAGGTGTTTTCCCTTCGGTTCGCTGAAGAGGGCCACTTTGTGGCCGAAACACGCGTGTTCGACGCACTTCCTAGTTGCTTTTTACCTGTGTCCAGATTCTCCCAGAAGTTGGGCCCTTTTGAGTGTGTGTGCGTTTCTCGAGTGCTTGTGTGTGTGTTTGGTCTGTGCCATCCACAGAGTGTGTGCTTGAGAATATCCTGGAATCTTTAACGGGGTCTACTCTACAGCCTCGTGAAGGATTCCATCTCCATCTGAAATTCTTTAACAGGGTCTCACAGCCTCGTGAAGGATTTCAGACAGGATAGTGTGCGTGTGGCTGTGTGTTGGTCCCTGACGCGGATTAATCTCCCGTAAACCGCCACAGAGTGTGTGCTTGAGAATATCCTGGAATCCTTAACGGGGTCTACTCTACAGCCTCGTGAAGGATTCCATCTCCATCTGAAATTCTTTAACAGGGTCTCACTGCCTCGTGAAGGATTTCAGGCAGGATAGTGTGCGTGTGGCTGTGTGTTGGTCCCTGACGCGGATTAATCTCCCGTAAACCACCACAGAGGGTATTCTGGTCGAGAGGTTGTGGTTGGTCCCTGACGTGATTCCCGTCACACCAACACAACAATTGGTCTGACGAGAGATTGGCAACTAATCCTTACGGCCATTGGAGTTTTCTTCCCCTTTCTTCTTTATTGAGAGGCCGTAGAGCTCATTAATTCTTGCTGGAGTTATTCTTATGCATCAAGTTTCACAAATTTCCTAGCCTTGACATTTGCTTATAAACTTTAAAACTCAATGTAAAATAGTTTCAAGCTACCCTCCTTTATTTTTTAACAAAGCCGAATTTTCGGTACATAGTTCATTTCTTATGTAATATACTTCATTTCAAATGTGCTTCTACATTAATCAAAGCCCACGGCGATTCCCATCTTTTGTTATTCCTGTCTGATTTGTTTTGGCTGTGGCGTTGTCTCGGAGAACTCATCATTTGGCAGTACATCGACAGTGTCTCGCCAGTAACTCACACCGGCCCTCGTGTGCTGCAGTGACCTGCGCGGTCACTGCAGCAGACTGCAGACGTGCGTTCGTTGCCTAAACAGAAGGATATTTCTCTCTCCTATGGATTGGCTTTGATCATTTAAAAGGGAATCCATGACCCTTCGTCTTTTTTACATTAATATTTGTCTTTCCTCAACTGTGGTGGAAATATTCGCATGCTACATTTCCTTTCTGAAGAGTGCAGCATCTGACGAACGGACAAAACTTACTCATTAAAAAACGTTCCGGGCACAATCAATTGCTTTGGCATTTACTCAATGATTTTTCTACGGGTCGGTATTATCTATTCATCGACATTTGGTAATACCCTGAAGGAACTATTCGTGTTTTGGATATTTCAGCCGCCTTGTTTCTTGCCACCTTAATGTTTACAACTGCATATTTGTTCACCCTAGAGACGATAGTATTTTTAATTAAAATAATAATAGCATAAAATCTTGTGGCTGAAAACTGTGTGTTATTTGGTTTGCTCATTCCAATTGTAGGCGTCATACCTTGAGACTCTTCTGATTCTTTTATTTATATCAACTCAATATTTTATTTAAAACATGTACTTACGAGGTAAGTATTTTATAACAGGCCCATTATTTTATATGTTGCCCATTTGCTGAAAGAGAAACCTTATGCCCTTCAATAATTACGCTTACGAACATCCGATTCAAATAAGGGCGTCTCATAAAAACCTCTAGTAAAATTAAACCTGGCGCCAAGTTGAGGTTTTTGGCAGTCTATTAATAATTGTTATGTACATATAATTGAGAAAGATAGTTGAAATCCGTTGACGTGCCAACAATTTTTATTAAGAAACTGAACACGTTTTCGCTTATCAGAGGAACGACAGTATTTATTTAATTTCCCAGATAAGGTCGATTAATCCCATAAAAGACTTCATGAAACTTAAATGTTCAATTGAATTTTTTTACCATAAATGATAGGAACGATTGTTTGCTTATACACGCGACGAAAATATTTTATCAACAAAATGACATCACCAGTGACTAAGGTTAACCATTTCCCTGGGGGAAGAATAGTATTTTGTGATTCATTGCACTCCGTCGATGCTGAATGTAGCAGATTAATACGTACGTCCCCATCGCACTCGGCTCATTCGACGGACTGGCGACGTTCGCGAGTTTCGTTCGCAAAACTGAACTCATCGAAGGTTTTACTCACGACTGCTGTCGCAATCATCAAAAAAATTGAATTTTAAGCAAAATTCAATGCGGATGACCAGAAAATTAATGTCCACTAATTTAACTTTATTATTTAGGAAGAAAAGCGATTTTTATCTTCGGGATTAACTCGCCTAAAATGATATTTTTGGCGGAAAATGACTCTGGTTAAACCGTTTGGCCGAAAACTTCTAGTCCATCGCACCCACCCCTGTTCCTTAAGCCGCATTCGCACACTGCCCTCCCCCTGCAAGACCCCGCGTTAAGTCGTCGATGGCCGCCTCTAATCGACCAAGTAAGATGGTGGGATCACGGATAGGGGTGGGGAGATTGGAAGAGGGAAAGGGTAGGGTTTCCGATTGAAGGAAGGAGAGAGAGGGAAAGTGGGGAAGGGGGAGCTGTTGGAGCCCCCGGAGAGTTTGGAGTGGTTTGGGTGGAATGGGGGTAACGCCGGGGAGGGGAAAGGGGGGGGGGTGCTCTGAGAGCTGGCTCACTCTCGGTCTGCCTCGTCCCCGTTTCCTGGGCCTCCCCATTGGATGAGGATGAGGAGAGGTAAGGGGGAGGTTTGGGTTCTCCGCGTTTTCTCCCGAGGTTCGGGGCGAGGGAGGGGGTCGCGGAGAGGCCAGGGGGTGGGAAGGGTTCGAAAGGAGGGGGGGGTCCCTCCCCTCCCCCCTCCCATCGCCATTCTCGCTCTTCCAGGCGGTGGGTCACTCAGTCAGTCAGTCAGCTATCCGCGGCGTGCAGTGATAGTCAACTTGTCCTTCCCTCTCTCTCTCTCCATCCCTCTCCGTCCACTGCAGCGAAAGTGTACTTGTCCGTGTCGCGCGGACGAGAGCGGGAATAAGGAGGACTCGTTCCAGCCGACGACGACTCTCTTGAACATTCGAAGGGCGCCGAGCGAGAGTCGTTCGCCGAGTGGAAGGCGGGGATATAAGATACAGCGAACGCCCGCCCAGAGAAAAAAGTTCATTCTTCTCGATAAACTCAGGAGACAAGTGCTTGTGTTGTGTGTGCGCTGTTCCCAACTCAAAGGACATCGACACAGCTTCGAAATGGTGAGTTTCATTCAACCATTTTTACTATATATATATGTATATATTAATATATATATATATATATATATATATATATATATATATATATATATGTGGGTCGCGGTAGTCCAGTGGGTAGAGCGTTGGACTGCTGACCAGAAGGTCCCGGGTTCGATTCCGGGGAAAGGCACTCTGGGCACCTGCAGCTCCACCCAAACTAAAGTGATTTTTCGGGTTCCAGATCTTCCTGGGAAACCATAACCGGCACAGGGAAAGGAACTGGCCCCCCCTACCCTGTTGTGTGAATTTTCACACGCCGTATAGGGCTTAGTACTGGGTGATCTCTACCATCACCTACTAAACCGACCTTCGGGTTGATTACTGTGTTTATATATATATATATATATATATATATATATATATATATATAAAAATATATATATATATATATATATATATATATATATATATATATATATATATATATATATATATATATATATATTTGATGAAACGTTCGCTGATTACTTCTTTTCATCGGAAATTCCGATCGTTTGAGGTACCTACCTCCCCATTGTTTATTGGGTTAAGGACGTGTGCACTTAAACGGCGATAGAATCAAGAGTTTCGGCATTGGGCGGGTTTTTCATGAAAAATGACAGATTTTATTGCGAGAATTGGAAAATTGAGATCTACATTTGTGAATATTCTACCCTTGAAACGAAAAAAAATGGCGATGAAATTCAAGTAGAGCCAAAATTTTCCTCCGAATAAACCAACCCTGTTTTTGCGATCGCTGGTGAATATTTAGACTCAAGAGTCCAGAATTAAAGCAAACCCCAAGCTTTCATGCATAAAATGATGTAGAATTTTGAATAATTTGTTGGATATGGACCAAAGTTTTTAATGCACATTTGTAATAATGTTAATATAGCATAGAAATCGCAAAACGGTTCAAATGGCATTAGAAATAAGCTTATCAAACTGTTTACTAACTTGGAAATGCCATTTTTTTACAGTATGACAGTATGTTTTTGAACGCGATGTTCGTTTTGCGTGACCTCCAAAGATCCGGATGGGAGTTGACGTGAGCGGTGGATGTGTCGCGACGAAGCAATCGCTCCTCTCCTTCGGCGCGGCGTTCCCTTGCATCCGAAGAGGGAACCGTACGCATTCTTCCATTCGCTTTTGCGTGGCACATCGCCCGCGGCGAGACAAGCACTTCGGGACGCCAATGCGAATATTTGCAGTGCTCAATCGGAAGAATTTCAAAGGTTTTTAAATCGTCATTACACCGGAAAGGCTCTCTCAAATAGTTTGTCTTTGGCATCGATCGAGAGAGGCGTCGTCATTTGAGGGCCTCCGTGTTGACGCAGCTTTAAACGGATTCCATGGCCTGGGATATCGCTTTTATGATTATCAGTGAAAAAGTATCTTCCATGAAGTAACCGGCAGAAAGTTCATTCGTTTTGCATAAAATTGAGGCTAATGCACTCACAATTTTAAAGTTGATGAAAATAAGTTAGGAAATATTCAGACAGTGATATCATGCCAGAATTCATGGACTCCTAGCTGAGAGTCACATGCAGAATCATTTGTAGTTTAGGCATTAAAAAAACGCACGATATCCGTGAAAAGTGATCAATATTTTCATTTCCATGGTTCTTTTGACTTTTGATAGTCACATTCCGACTGTATACTTTAGTTTGTGAATAGGCACACGTATCCCGTAGGAATATACGCGTGTCTTTTCTCTCCCGGCGTAACGGTCGAGGAATATCAATCAAGCGACTGTCTCGTAAGGAGTCCGCGACTGGGAATCATTCTTCACGGAAAGCATGGCAGTTAATCTTACGGCCATAAAATTGCAGTTCTGCCTTCAGTAGTTGCACTAATAGCTACGAACTACCATTTCTAAAAGGCCAACTTGGGCACATCAAATAGATCTTTATTTATAACTTGCGGCGTGGCGAGTAAAAGCCACAAAGTCTGTGGAAGGGAGAGAGGTTTCTTATCAGGAAATTTCTGTGTTCATTGAAATCCAGACCGGTGGCGACTCCTCCGCCGAGGGAAATGACGGAGAAACTTTATAATTGTGAATTTATCACAGCGCTTGTCGATCGATTTGATTTCGAATCGGTGGCTCATGTCGAAGGTTTTCCGTCACTTACGTTTCACATGATTTGAAAATATCCTTTTGCGTTTTCAAATTTAAATAATAATTTGTATTTACGCGCCGTTTTTTTTGGAATCCTAGTCCTAAAATTTTCAACCATTTTAACTGAGGTTATATCCAGAGAAACTCGTATGAGACGTAACTGATATTCATAGAAACGTTCAGAGGTCAGTCATCAAGCGGCGATCACGAAGCAAATGCGTACTGCACATCATCAGTTCAACTCTCTCTCCAGGTCGAGAACGCACCTTCAAGGCAATCGAAATGTGAGGAGGAACCTAAAAGACAAAAGTGGCTCACGAGAGCTGCAGGCTCGCTCCGATCCTGAAAACCTTTTCCCTCGACGCTTTAATCTGTGATGATGATATGACCACGTTATCCATGTCTGTTCGGGAAATATTTGGGTATGGCAAATTAACTTTTTCCTAAATATATCCTCGCCGTATTCATTTTCATTCATCAAATTCATTTTTTAAAAAGAGCTGGTGAAAAAATGTGTCGTTATAGTAGAGTGTGCTCCTCCCTCCCCCCCCCCTTTTGGACATCTTCCGTCTTTGAGGGGTAGGATTGATGCGCGCCAACCGCTCCGGCCGGAACATCCGCTCTCAAACGAAATTCGAAGTGGCTCTTCCCGAGCCAAGGTTACCAGAAGGCATGACGGCACGAGCCACGCTGGGAAAAATTGAGGCTTACGAGCATTAAGTCTATTTCCATGCAGGCTATGCTCAAATAATAACGAAAATTGTCAATTAGACGAGCCGAAAATAATTCTATAACTAAATTGCATAGTGCATCATTATTTATTATTATTAGGTAATTTACCGGTGAAGGTAGGTTTTTGGATGGACACAGCTACTAAATAAAACATTTTGTGACTCCCAACAAAACACAAAATCCAGTATCCTACTCTACATCAGACCCCTCTTCATCTCTGAGTACCTTCTTCCTCCCTTCATCCCGTCCAGCATCCCTATCCTGTTCCTTCCGTTTCCTCGTTTGCCTAACATTCTCCCTTCAATTACAGCCTTCAACATCCCGCTGCCGGTCAAAACCCCCTTCAGCCACTTTTCTTGCCTCCATAGGATTTCTCCCAACAAACCCCTCTCTTCGCCCACCATACCAAGTACTTCCTCGTTTGTTTTCTTCTCTGTCCATTTCACTTTCTCCATTCTTCTCCACACCCACATTTTAAAAGCCTCCAGTCTACGCCTATCCTCCCGTCTCCGTACATAGCTACGCTCCATATCAAAGTTTTTTCGAGTCTTTTCTTAACATCCTTGCTCAACGTCCCTGTCATCAACTCCCTCCTCCTTGTGAAAGCCTCTTTGCCTAGCGCACTTCTTCTCCTTACGTCCCTACTACTTTGACCGTCTTGGTCCAAAACACTACCTAGATACGTACACTGTTCTACCTTCTCTAGCCCTTTTATTTTAATATTTAGTTTAGCCTTTTTCTTTCTAGAAAACCGGATAACCTTTGTTTTATCAATATTGATTCTCATCCCATATCTGTCGCACTAAATTTCCAATTCACCCAGAAATGGTTGCAATCCCTTGGCTGACTGACAAAGTAAAGCTTGGTCACCAGCAAACCTAACTGATTTTACGAATTCCCCGCCCACTTCCATTCCTACATCCAGTTCTTCCCATGCCTCTTTAATCATTTCCTCTGCATACAGATTGAACAGCAGCGGTGATAATGGGCAACCCTGTCTTACACCTCTTCCTAACACTGCCCATCCGGATTCCTCGTTCCCCACTCGCACTTGAGCAGTCTGAGACATGTACAGGTTGCGGATTAGCTTCCTTTTCCTCCAATCTATTCCTATTTTCTGCATGATACTCATTAGTTTTTCCCAATTCACTCTATGAAACGCTTTTTGAAATCTACGAAACAGGCAAATACCTCCTGGTTGTGTTCTATATTCCTCTCGATTAATAATCTCATTACTGTAATGGCATCACGCGTACCTCCCCCCTTCCTAAACCCAAACTGTTCACCGCTTAAGTAATCATTTGCCCTTCTCTCTATCCTTTTGTTTATAATCCTGAGCACAATTTTAGCTGCATGGGATTACAAACCTATTGTCCTGTAGTCCTGACATGATGTAGCCTTTACCTTTTTCGGAATAGGAATTAAAACTGATATGAGGAATAATATGTGAACAAGCTGAAAAATAGATAGGACTAATTAGAAAAGTACTGGGTAAATGTGATGAAAAGGTCAAAGAAAAATGTCATAGTTTGCTGGTATATCTCATTTGCTGCTAGTAATACTAGCATAGCTAGTATATGGTATCCTCACGAAGTTGGATTGATTAGCGAATTGGATCGCGTGCAGCGTAGAGAGAAAGATTTGGAGAGGCCAAAATGTGTGGAAGTCAAAGACAAATGAGAGACGATATTACATGAGTAAGGAAGGTGAAAAAGCGACTGACTTTGGAGCGTGTTGAGGTACAGAAATATCAGAAATCAAGGAAGTTCCTTTTAGATGGTTAATTCGGTCATCTCAAGGTGTATATTTATTATTTGTACATTTGTAGTGCATTTGAACTAACCTGCTTGAGCCTACTCTAGTTGTATTGATTGCCGAATTGGATCGCGTGCAGCGTAGATGATCTAAATATTTGTAAAACGATGTTATGATAAACTTAGCAGCGTATCCAAAATATTAGAGCAGGTAGGCTGGGAAACACTCAATGGAGCGAAGGTTAAATTACAGACTGAAGCTCTTGCATATGAATTGGAAGGAGGTCTCTTTGGCAGTGATGATGTTGAAAATGTATTATTACTCCCATCGTACTACGATAGGAGAGATCTTATCAATAAAATTAGAGCAATTTAGTGTAGAACAAATAGATTTAAGAGGTAATTTTAGCTACGAACGATAAGGGACCAGAATAACATTGCCCGAACGTGGTAGGAGTCATATTCGGGTCAAAATTAGTCTGGTTACAATTAAAATTTTAAATTCATAGAAAATATAGATTAAATAAGAGACATTGCGTGGTGATAAACGGTTAGTTGAGAGCCAGGGATGCATATGGCGTGCGATCTGCGATCTGAGGAGGAGGGGGGGGAGGATGGCGGTACTCCGGGTTGACTCGCCGGAAGAGGGAAAGGGTATTGCGTTGCATTTGGTGAGCGGCGGGTGGTTCGGGGGTGGCCGTCGGCGCCTTACCCCTCTCACCTCTCCCCATCCAGGGAAGAGCCGGGGGGGGGGCACGGTTGGGGGGAGGGTGCATCGTTTTCATTGTTGTCGCGTGCCCTCGGCTCTCCTTCACTCCTCCAAGGTGAGTGGTGTCGTCGTCTCGGCCGTCTTGGAGGGCAGAGGGTCTAATGGGACGACGAATCGTGATAGACGGATCAAGAACTTTTACTAGGTCGGAATATGTGACCATTCGTTCCTCTTTCCACTCAACCCATCGTTCAGGTAAATGCATCGACAATTTAGAAATGTAATTACGTACCAAAAGTTGGTGATGCGATGCTTAGCAACGAAACAGGTAAAACGGACGGAACAATTGCATAGTTGACATGTTTAACATAGGTTGACTTTCATCTCTTAGGACGTGTCAGGAATACAATAAAAGTTGGAAATGCGAAAAAAAATGAGGAATCCAGTCGCGCGATACCGTGGAAAAAAGCCCAAACGGAGAAATAAAAGACTGCGAGGCCTCCGGTTCACGCTCGAAGAATACGGGTGGGACGAGAATGCGAGTTAGGAGAGCTCTGGGAGATGTTTTTGTGGAAGGTGCGTGTGGATGCAGTATTATTAAACCTGTAGGTTGTTCAAAGGCATCACCCGAGATATGAATTCGGTCCTCCTGGCATAGCAGCCGAGCCGCGGTCTTGGACCACTCTTATCCGGAGCTCGGTTAGAGAAGGCCTCAAGTGTACTCCTCCCGATCCAATGTGGCAACGAAAAGGATAGGGATGAAAGGAAGGTGACGTTATTATGTCTCGTCGAGGGGGTGACGGGGGGGGGCTCTGTGCAACATCTGAAAAACCCTTCGTCTGCCTCCGAGTGCCTTTGTTCCCTTCGCCTTCCCTTAGAGATTTCTCAAAAATCTGGACTAAGCGATAAATAGTGCATGGATTCAAGGCCTGATTGCGACCTTAAAAAAATGAAAGATAACCCAACGCCAGGGGATTTTTTCGCCAGCGTCACGCGAGGACATCGATCACAATGAGGATGTATTTTTTCCTCGATATAAATGTTGGATCCCAAGAGATTAGGGCAAAGAAAGATTCCTAAATTATAACAGGCCATTTACCTAAGGTTATTATTCATTTGCTAATACAGGCTTGAGGGAAGTGGGAAATAGGCCTATTGCCCAATTTTAGGCCCTATTGTCTCTCTTTCTTTTTCTCAGGCCCTGTGATCATTCGAAAGCTTATTATAATTCAGAGTTAGGGACCATTCTTTAATGGGATATGTGAGAAAAGGTTAAATTAGGTAGTTTCGTGTAATTTTTTAGAAGGAAAAGAGCCCACCGTTGTATTTGGTAATTTGGTGCATGTTGACCGCTCGCCAGATCGGGTTTTGTCTAACAAAGTGTTCACTTTTGATTTGTAACCTACATTCTTTGCGTGGACTGCCTGCATTTTTGAAGATAGGAGTGGTTATGGTATTCAGTCATGCATTATAAGACGTGCATTGTCTACAGTTTGGTTAATTTTAGTGTATTTCGTGGATAAATGGTAGTGTAATCGGGATTAATAATGGAATTATTTCGAAAAGTATTTAAAAATATGACTTTTTGATTTTTTGCCGTTGAGCCTTTGAATCATTTAAGCTTGTGGTCCCTTTTTAGTAATCATTGATCTATTTAGAAGATAAAATAAATCGGAAATGTACATTAATACGCATTTTTGGCATTTATTTCGTTACCAGTTTATCATGCTAAAAAAGAGAGAATCGATCACATTTTTGGAGAAGTTGTAAACGAGGGTGTTTCTCGGAATCATATTTTCATATTGCATGCTACCATCCAGCGTATAAGGGTTTCTGTTATTGTTGATTCGCCTTATATGGACGTTTCAGTCGCAATGCATGTAGGTCTGTGATTGATGATACACATTTCGGAGCGTTTCCTACAGAATATTTCGTTTCCTGTAGCAGGATAGCAGCACTGGTGTGCGATTCACCCTGGTACTGATCCTTGGGAAAGTCGAGAAATGAAGACAGTTGGCCATTTGGAATATCTACTGCCTATTTGTGTTCCAATTTTAATTGGTAAAGATTATCTTCTTTTAAAAGCCTCTTTGTATCCCTTCTGCGATAACATCCTATGGACTTTATGGAAGATTTTTTGTATGAACTGACTCGAACCCCTTTTAGGATACCATAGTTCGATAGTTAGTTTTGCCGATCTCGCAATTCAAGGGTTCAAGTTTGATACACGACGGCTTCAGATTTCTCTGTTATTGCATTGCGGGCCATTCCTCGGATCACGAGGCCACCTGCGAATGTAATGCATCGTCAGGGAGATTTAATACTAGCGTTTTCTGCCTGAGATTTGACGCCTTCAGTTAAGTGTGAAAAAAGTAATGCAACGACTTCAGAGTGTAAAAATCATTCGCCTTGACTGGGATTCGAACCCATATCCCTCATTTTCCGTTCGAGTGCTTTAGCCAGTTAAGCTACCGAGCCTCGATATCTTAAGTGGCTAAAGCACTCGACCGGATATTGAGGAATCTGGGTTCGAATCCCAGTCAAGGCGAATGATTTTTACACTCTGAAGTCGTTGCATTGGAATGCACATTAGCGGATGACTCCGTTAAAAGTTACTGTTGCGGCATCTCCCGCAGTTTCTTTGGAATGTATAAAAAGTAGTCGGGTGTGTAATCATCCCCTGCCGCACACCCTGTGCAGTGAATTGCAGGGTACTATGTAATAATAATAATGGAGCGCATATTTCTGAATCTGTATTTAACGTTAAACTGTCCGCATTAAGTCTGAACGTTGATCAGTCCGATTTACGGCGTATCAAATTTCTAGCATTACCCGCCCTTAAACCCCATCCGACGACATCCCGGTGCCTTACCCCTTCCTTTAGAGACCACATTCTGCCACCACTCGCTTTTGTCAGCTCGGCGACACCTTATGAGGTTACAGCCCAATTCCGAGCGAGAGCATTTGCCGTGGTTTTTATCCCGGATTATCTGCGTGTATCCGATTTGGGAGATATCTCTTGCCCTGATAAGTGTCAAAATCACCGGTGCTCTTTTTCGGTTTTCCCGAGGCCTATTATCAGTCACATTTATATTTTACAGGGAAATCATGGGCCCCGATTTCAGAACTCACCCCGGCCTCGGTCACCACCCCCCCCCCCTCCTTCCCTCCCGGGAGGGCACAACTTGGCCACCAAGTCCTGAATAGAGAGAGAGTGTCGTGTGTTTCCGGCTAGTGGTTTGTATTCAGGGCAAGCCAAAAGTTCTTCTGGCTGGCCGCGACAATAGGCCGACCGGGGAGATATGCCGCTAGCTTGCCACCGCCATCGGGGCCGCGAGAGGTGCGTTTCAAGAGTGCTGCTCTGCGGTCGTCGGATGCAAAGTAGAACGCGGTGGTAGTTTCCATGTCTTTCTTTTTCCCCGCCCCTCCCATCCACCAACACTACCGCCTCCTCCCTCTCGGTGTCGTAATGTGCTGGGGCGGTTCAATGGCCCATCGCGGGTAGGTGGGGACGTGGTGCTTCGTCCCGGGAGTTCACCGAGGGGGGGTGGCAGGGGAAGGGGGTTCACGGCCTCAGGGTCTCCGGGCCGCAGTTTCGCTCTGCGGCTGGTGGCCGGCGGCGCCCTGACGATTTTTTCAGATGCTGGGCTGGGCTGTCTCTCCCGCTCTCTTTCGCGTTCACCCGATGACTGGTCATTCGCCCACACCCTGTTGCACAACTTCTGGTGCGCACCTCAAAAGAGGCATTGCTCTCAAGAGTTGAGACACGTGCTTGGAGTTAGAAGGTGGACGAGAACCGCGCGTTGTATTTAATTCGTTTTATTGAATACTAGAACTAACCCTGCAGTGTATGAAATGATACGGAATTAGAATGTGAGGTTGGTGAGATAATGGTCATATGTATGTGAGGTTTGAATTGCTTCGTTGAAAGCGATGCTCGTGCTGCTTGGATTTGCCAAGTGTTGTAGCTTCCTGGAGGTCGGCGTTAGCTTTATTACCCAAATACTCTGATAGCATGTGGCCACTCCACTCCACGGGGAAGGATTTTGTCTGTTCGTTCGATTGAGCTCCAAATGGCGGTTTATCGTTCGCGTCTACTTTTATTACTCACCATTACTTCCTACTAAATGTTCGCAGCCTTAGCTGAAGTTTGGGAAATCAGGCGGTGATTCGAATATTTGGATGTGGATTTTCTTTAATCGTCAAACGAAAAGGTCATTCTTTAGGTTTTGTCTTTCAGATATTTATGGAACAGTTCCACTCCTGTGTTTCCAATTTGGTGATACCCAGTTGATCGCTTGGATAGTTCAATTATCGACTAGCTTAATCTGTGATCCCGTTTCGTATTCCGTTTCATTCGTGGATGATGTATTCTCACACTCATGTCCTTTGATTCTTTCTGACACTGAATTATTCATACGGAATATCATCAGGCGGTCCAGCCATATGTAGGGTACGACAAATGGTGAGATGGATTATCATGACGTTTCTATCAAGTGTTTGGGGGAAGTAGCGATAAATAAATGAGGAAAACTATGCAATTGTGGTCAAACCATACACGCGAATGTTATTATCCTGAGATGTGCCGATTTAATTTTTTTTAACCCTATAAGGTTGGGTGGATGAGTGTTCAAACTCGCTACTTACTGTAACCAACGCGTTCTTTTTTTAACGACGTAATCCAATTCGGGATATAGTGCTCTCCACTTCCGAGTAACAGACCGCTCTTGGATCCAATCATGTGTTTTCCTGGTGGATGGCGCTGGGCTTCTGGCGCTCACCGATTGGCATTGACACACGGGAAAAAATATATTTAAGTACTTGTACATTGACTTTTCCAGCCCACCGTCTGCTCTGGCCCCATTACCCATTTCGAGGGAAGAGGCATTTCGTTGCTCTCTCACTTAGCAGAAGCCAGTGAATTCCCTTCCCACGATGGACTGTAACGCTTTTGGGACGGACGGACGGCAGTCGCACTTCGCGATCGTGAAAGGGAGGCGGAAGTGTAATTGGTGTTTGCTTGTGTGTGTGAAAGACGGAATTCCAAGGAGGAATAAGTGGATGGATGTGGTTAAGGCAAGAATTAGGAAACGAATGTGATGTTATCGATGGGAGAGTACGTTTTGGAGGGCGAACGACTGAACACATTGTTTGTGATTGCTGACCAATGAGAGAAAAGTCAATTACTTGTGACAATTTCTACTTTGATAGCGTAACAAAAATGATTGTCCGATCGAAAAAAACCATAAAGGAAATTATCAAAATAGATAGCAACAGTGATTATTACAGTAATCTGAGAATATCATCTAAATTGACGTATTACACAATAAAAGCAATAGTTTAACGGCAACAAAAAATTTAAAATACGGAGAAAGTGATTTCGCGAAAATTACAAAGAAAATATACCTTGAATCTCTTTTTTACACTTTTGTTTCTATGCGTGTATATATTTCCATATTTCATGGAATTGAATATATATATATATATATATATATATATATATATATATATATATATAATGGCAACGACCACCGAAAATTCGAAAAATAGTGAGTCTCTTTTTTTGTGTGTTTCTGTGTTTTTGTCTGTGTCCACTAGTGCTAAGTGTTATACATTATATATATATATATATATACTACCTTGATCAAAAAGTTCCCGGAATAACCACCGTGTGCCGCTCCCAACGTTCCGATTTGAGTTCTGTTTTTTTTGTTAAATTGGTACATCTGTTGTTGATATTCCCTTTAAATCTTAGTGTCATAACTTGACATTTGCAAAAGTTACGTAGCCAAGAGTACATCTATCTCTGTGTGTGTTGGCGATTTTTTACAATTTCAGAAATGGATTTAAATTTGCAACAACGAACTTGTATTAAATTTTGCGTAAAAAACGGATTTAGTGGCGCACGGACGTTGGAAATGTTGGAAAAGTGTTTCGGCAACGATTCTCTAAAAAAAACGGTCGTTTACCAGTGGCACGAGCGGTTCAGAAGTGGTCGTGAGTCAATCGAAGATGATGAACGCAGTGGCAGACCATCGGCATCGAAAGTCGGTGAAAAAATTGATAAAGTAAAAGAAATGTTGGTCAATAACCGCAAATTAACCATCAGAGAAATAGCGGAGGACTTGAACATTGCCTATGGATCCGCCCAAGACATTGTGGTTAATGATTTGGGTTTCCGTCGTGTAGCAGCAAAGTACCTCAATTTCATGCAAAAAAGAGACCGTGTTGACGTCGCAAAAGACATGATTTGCGAGGCTGAATCCGATCCCACATTCATCAAAAGGATCATTACTGGAGACGAGACGTGGGTTTATGAGTACGACACGCAATCCAGACATCAGGCAAGTGAATGGCGTTCACCAAATGAGCCGAGACCAAAAAAACCACGTCGTTTTCAGTCAAAAAAGAAGGCAATGCTGACGGTTTTCATGGATTACAACGGTGTAGTGCATCATGAATTTTTGCCAGAAGGCCAGACAGTAAACAAAGAGTATTATTTGGGCGTTATGAGACGTTTGCGTGAAGCAATTCGCCGAAAGAGACCAGAAATGTGGGCAGAAAACTCGTGGATTTTGCACCATGATAACGCACCGTCGCACAGTGCTATCATTATTCGTAATTTTTTGACGAAAAATGCAACAAATACCATCCAACAGCCACCGAATTCACCTGATTTGGCTCCCTGTGACTTCTTTCTGTTCAATCGAGTTAAAAAACCATTACGGGGAACGCGTTTTAGCAGCCGAGAGGAAGTAATGGAAAAATCGCAGGAAGCACTGATGGACATACCGAAAACCGAATATAAAAAATGTTTCGAGGATTGGATCAAGCGCTGGCATAAGTGTGTTGCAGTCGATGGGGATTACTTTGAAGGGGACAATATAGATTTAGATGAATAAACTTGTATTTTTAATTTTCTGAATAAATTCCGGGAAATTTTTGATCAAGGTAGTATATATATATATATATAAGCTCCACTCAAGCTATGTGGGTTTTTGGGTACCAGATCTTCCTGGGAAACCATAGCCGGCACAGGGAAAGGAACTGGTCCCCCCTACCCTACTAATGTGTGAATTTCACACGCCGTATAGGCCTTAGTACTGGGTGAACTCTATCACCGACCTTCGGGTTGATTACTGTGTTTATGGTTTATATATATGTGTGTGTATATATAATTATATACATATATATATATATTATATAGATATGAATATATTTTTTTATTATGAACCAAACGTCATTTAAATGCATATTCTTGAGGCGTTGAGAATACTGACCACCACTGTCCAAGCGGTCGAGAAACCTGAATGAACGGAGGGAGGTTGGAGTGGAAGATTTTGTGGATAGGAGGTAATGTCAGTCAGTCGTGTGTGATGTAAATGTAAAGGAATTTGGGAAATCCGTGGGAAGAGCCATAAGATAATACAATTGCAGGAATGAAAAACGAGACCACGACGGCTGAGTTTACTTTGTGACTTTTTCACGAGTGTGAGATCACGTTTCAGTTGGCCGTGGAGGGTCGTGGAAGATGCTGAAGGAGAGAGACCGGGGGGGCGGGATGGATGGATTTAATAGTGCTCCGAGAATGGGGGTGAGTGATGCGGCGACGACGGAAACGAATCGGTGCCCTTGATGGCGTCGGCGGGAGGAGGATGCCGTGGGAAGGGGAGTGTGGGAAGGAGCCCTCTCCCTCTTGGGGGAAACTCGGCGCGAGGGGCAACGCCTGCCACTCAGTGATTAAGGCGATGGGGGAAGACAATAGACGAGCGATTGCGCACGCACCCGCCGACACGAGCGAGACGAGCTCTTTTCTGAGGTCATGCCATCGACCTCCCATTATAACCTGATGCGCGCGCCATTTGAACTAAACGGAATGTTACTCATGGGAAGAAAACTCTATTTGCCAATCAAGAAAGACATTTGCACGCTCGGGGAAGACCCTAGAGCGAATGCTGTGGTAGACTTTGACTTGAGGAAAACATGAAGGTATCGTATATCCGGTACTTTTGGTGCCCTTATCAAGGCGCTTTGCATTGCAGTCCCGTGTTTAATAGAAAGACCTTGCGGGCTCTTTAAGGTATGAACATTTCCTCTTTATTTATCTCAGGTATATCCTGTATACCTAATTAAGGAGAGGCAACAAAGGCCCATCAACCATCGTGACTGCATTCCAAATTAATATTGTATTTTGAAAGAAAGATGATGGATGCGATAGACGGATTCCGTATACGCAAACAAATGGCAAGCGAAGAGGTGGCGTTTCAAAGGAATGACGGTCGTTTGCCACGTTCCTCGTGTGTTGGTGAGAAAACCGCGAGGTCTTTAGGCGACGCGGGGAAGGGGGGGGGGGAGAAAATAGACAGCTGATCGCATCGGATCCCCTCGCATCTCTCTCTAGGATGTCCTCGAGACCTCGCTTTCATATTCACGTCGACACGCACACAACGGGGGTCACGCGACCCCTCCTCATCTCTTCACGCGACCCGCGTGGGAACGACAGGATTTCCACAGGAACGCCATCTGCGTTTCATAAGCGTCCGTCCTATGTTTCGGGTTGTGGAACACGACAATTCCACATCAATGGACGCGGTTCGGACGGAGGCGAAAGTTGAGTCTGCAGCTAATGGTATGTGCCGCTCGCTCGGGCGTGTTGAGCCCTCGCGAAGAGCATTTACGGGGCTCGGGATGGCTGGCCTCTTGAGGCTTTCCCAGCGGGGCAAAAACGAACGCTCTCGGGAAGCGTACTTACGCGGCTGCGCCGCAGCTACACGCGAGGGCCCGGAGCATAGGCTCGGGGGAAGAGAAAGGGGTGGGAGGGAAGGGATGAAAGGGGGCACGGGCATGGAAAGGGGGGGCGCAAGGAAGGCAGTGGGTCACCACTCCGGCGCACAGTGGGTCAGCCGCCCAATAAGCCAGCACCCGGTGCGCCCTCTATTCCCACGGCGCCCATATACGTACTACTGCTTCTGCTGGATAACTCCCGCCTCGTGCACTGGATTCACTTCGCCCTTCCGCTTTGCTTGACGCCAATGTCCGTTCCCTCTCCTCTTCGCGCTGGTGGAAACTTCAACGCCTGCTGGGCGCCTCGGACACTGCCATGCTCGTTATTTTAATCCTACTTCCCATATGTATCGAGTCATCACCGTATTGCAGCCAAAGGAAATGCATCCAGTGGCATGTGTAGATAGATAGATATATTAGGGCGAAATTGAGACCGAATGGTCGCTTCTTTCCTTTAATCCGTCATCATATACATTATGCAGGTTGAGGTAATATACCCTCCTTTTTTTATTTTATGGCCGTAAAATGTAGAAGTATATCCATACACAATACCTATACACGTGCATACGCTTATATACATATAGGCAGACAGGTATACATTACGCGCAGATATGCATATCCAAACAAATATGTACATCCATATTAGCATGTAAAAATTAAAATGCACTTACACATTGAAAAGGTAAATTACATTGGGGAAAGAAAACAATAAAATAGGAAAAGTCTTGGCAGAGAATGAGGTTTGATATATACCTGTAGGTATCGATGATATTAACCTAGGAATTCCTTTTCACTCAATAATTTTGTGTAATCTAAGATATTTCGTTAACTGCAGCAGTGACAACCTCTTAATACGTCTTTCAAGAAAAATATATCGAGAGTGTAGGAGGTACGAAGGAGGTGAGATCTTTAAGCAATATTAAGCGATAAATATATGCTTAAATCTCTTTCGAATTTGCGGACTAGGTTAGAGTCTTTAAATTTAAGCTTTATCAAGTGATTTTTGCTATATTTTGTAAAATTTACTGAGTGGAATTTTGGAGTATGGTTCAAAGTATATGAGAAAGTGGCTGGAATACTCGAGTCATCCTTTGTAGATGAAAATCAAGAGGAATAGGGAAGTTGATTGAAGAAAGGAATTGGTGAACACGAAAAGCCCCCTTAATTTCCGTACGTTGCAGGACGAAAATAAAGGGAATCGTTGTCAAAGTGAATGCAACGGAGGAAGTGGTTCAGTAATTGAGGAGGTGAGTTAATCGGGAAATGTTAAGTCCCTTTACTTGCAGTGGATCTCAAGAGTGAGGATGGAAGGGCACGGGAGGTAGGAACTCTTCGGGCGTGTGGCATTTGAGTTTTTCTCTGGGAGGTTTTCATTCACCTAACTCATCGACTCACAAGGCCTGCTTTTCCTCCCTGCAATTCATATAACTATACCCGCGGAAAATCGAGAGGTAAATGCTATATTTCGCGCATGGAGGAAATCGATTACTCTGACATTACCCATCAGCTTCCAACTGCGTGATTTCAATCCAATATGCTTTCTACACTTTCAGTCACCTCCATTCCATTTCGTTTAGAATGTCTACGCTTTATTATTTCGGTTGAATTATTGGAGAATACTAATTGACTGCTTTCTTAAGTCGGTGGTGCATCCTTTTAGAACCAAAATGATATCATTGGTAGTCCACGTGAATTCCTCTAATCACCGTCGCTATGGAAATATTTCGATTAGTATCTCGGATACGGTGAGTATGTATGCATCGGAAGATAACATAGTTTCGTCGAAAGGCGTTGTAAATTGCAAGGAATAAATAGATTAAAAGTACAAATTATGTCACGTGTACACCTAAGAGTACCTCCAGATCCATGATATAAACCGTTAGGAATGGGCTCCCCGTTGTCTTGAGAGCAAATTGGTCCAAATGTCATAATTTCCTGTCTTTCAAACAAATTTTAAAGATTATAGTCATTGCTGTGTAACTTTTACGAAATTCGAAAATGAGTCATTCCCATATGTTTTGAGAGTTTTAGCGCGTCACCTTGGCGAAAATATCTCTCCTACCGGTTTCATGATTTCTCATTAACTGAGAGGGCAATTTTATCGCTTTCACCTCCGTTCGTGGAGACGAGAGAGAGAGGAAACTGCGAGGGTAAAAAACATCAGGTCTACCTCTCATTTCTCATCTTTCTCTGCCATATACCTTGTCAAATATCAGATGCACTCACACACATACATATATATGTATGTAATATTAACAAATTGTCCCAGGCGCTCCAGTACGAGAACGCGGCAATCTTGTTCAGTAGGGAGGGAAAAAACTCGGAGAAAGCTTTCTTTCGATTCCGAACGCATTGGAATGTTGGCGGTCACACATGGAGACAGATGTTCTGTGGTTGGGGGTTTGTAGGGATTCGGTAGGAGGAGGCAGAGGGGGGCAATGGGGCAGTGTATGAGGCGGCAAGAAGAAGAAAATACTCATTTCTTAGTACGCCCAACTCCTGCTATCTCCATAAAAGCTTCTCATTTTCCCTTTCCCACTCTCACTCTTCAGCAGGGCCCTCTTATTTCTCCTCCTCTCCTTAGGATTTCCGATCGGACTCCTCCGTCTCTCCACTCCCCCTCACATCCATGGATGCCTTGCCCAACCGACCTAAGAGGCGGAGTGCTTTCTTCCGACCCGTCCACCGTGGCCGACTCCATCCCAAGTATTTACTCCCACCCGCCTGGGCCTCCCCTTTGCTCCCATTCTCCTCCCCCCCCCTCACACCCTTCCGGTGCTTCTTCCCACCCCCTGGAGATCAGTGTCCGGAGCCGGGTGGAGAGCGTGCGCGCCTCGTCGTCCACGTAACCCGTTATGGGCCGCTCGGCGGCGGCTACCGGCGGATCCACTCCTCCCCGCCCCGTTCTTTCGGCCGAAGAGATGTGGGTCCGTCGTAGGTGATGACGACTCTGGGTCACCCATCTGGTGGGCGCGGTCCGGTTCGCGGCCTCGGCTTGATTTCACATCTAAAAGGAAATCCAGACGGAGCAGGCAACTTAATCGTAACACTCCGCGTAACCGAAAAGTCGTTCGCAAAGCCTCTCACAGCGTTCCTTCTGCCCACGGAAGCGGGACGAACGTGCCTCACTATCGAGGAGGAAGCGGCTTTGTTACGCCTAAGATGAGTGTACACCAATGGGTCATCAATAATCCGCGCCTAAAAACTCCTCTCTTTACCACCTGTCAGTTTTTATTGCCCCGAGCATGAATTCAAATGAGGATATGCATTATTTTTATGTTTTCGAGTTTCCCGAGAAATTGCCTCATGGAGACTTCTTTCCTCTCGAAACGCTCTCTTTTTTTAATGGTATCAGCGTTGCATCACGAAAAGCCGGCGGTTATACTTGGTCCGGTGAACGTACCAAGTTTCCGCGGAATGGCGAGCAATTTTGTTTTTACGAAAGGAGATAATGGAGCCGGCTACCGACCTCGTTTCGTGAGCGAACGTTTGGATGCATGCCATTGCCGCTTGCTGAAATTCGCTCCTGGTACTGCCGTTGGTGCTCCTGACGAGGAGCCAGACCCGCCACACTCGCGGTGCTCGAATGCATGAGTTCACCTGATGAGCCAATATGAGGAAAGGTTTTCCTTCAGTGATGATGACCGTGATCTACTCTTTGTGTTTCCTTGATTCCATGGATATTTTAAACGCTCTTCATTTCGCTGAGTCGATTGGTGGCGACGACGAATATCTTTCCCGATTGATTTTTCTAATAATGATTTCTCCGAAATATTCTGCAGCTGGAAAATTATCCGCCAAGGAAATCGCATTTGGAAACACTGTCTTAGAATGTACTTTGGTTTTAAATTTGAATGAAATGATTTTGTTTTCAAAAGGTACATCTGGAAAGACGTGCGCAGTAACAGGCTTACCATAATTTTCGCAAAGTTTGAGCATTTAATTTTTTATGAAAATAACTTTAACTTCAGAAAAACTAATTGTTCAAAAGCTTACGACAAAAGAAAGCAATAGTTCTCACGCTCTAAATGCGCAATTTTAAGTAGTTTCCACTGAGGCTTGTCAATTATGGAATTAACATGCGACGATATAGTGGGTTATCCTGTGAAAAAGGGATTTTCAGCTCCTGTTTCAGGGTGATGGATATGGGATAAATGTACCGAGGTTAAGGCAAAGGAGATGGGGCTAATGAGAGGTGGGGACACATATCTCTGCATCTGCCATAGCTAAATCGGCCAAAGTGTGCCATCAACTTGCTTGGACTGAGTCCATGTCTTGCTTTTGAGGGCGGAGGACGGAGATGGATTGTGGCGGAATGATAGGAAGGCATAATTTTTGTCTCTAGGACTTGACAACCGTATTGGAGAAACTTTAAATTACTGTTCTATGTGACCTGGTAAAATAATTAGGGGAGAGAATGAGTATATCTTTGATACGTATATTATGTGAGCTTTAAAGAGTAAAATTTCTACTTTAACTTTTCATGAAAAAAGTTGCATTTACAAAAGCCAAGGACATTTACCAAAGTTAGAATTTGCTCAAATTATTTCCGGTAGTAATTAAATATCGTCGAAAAGTCCACCGTATAATACATTCATCGTGAGTGGTTGTACAGTTGTGATATGAATAATTCGTTGTTTGATTTTTTATTTATACGTTTTGATGATGGTACTCAACGGAAACTCAAAAATGTGATGAAATAAAGCCACACGTTTGCCATAAGAATGCAGTAAGGTTGGCGACGCTATTTAAAGTGAACTCTGTCAATCAGCTTAGTGAAACTTACAGAATAGGTACCAAAAAAATGAAAAATAGATGAGAGCATAGGGAAATACCCTCGACTCACTCATCGAATATTGCATCTAGTTTGAATTCCCGCACCAGTCTGAGTTTTGCCAAATTGGGTGTTTTCCGTATACTTGAGATCCGCTGATTTTCCCACTTTCATGGATACCAAGGGATCAGAATTACTGACTGACTCTATGGCCATGAATGTACGGTAAACTTGGGTGATGTGTGTGCTCTTGATTGCCAGGTGCACTCATTGGAGGGATCCGCAGTCGTTGGAGCGCTCTCGAATTGAAGTTGGGAACTCCTTTTTCCTCCCCCGGGCGACAATCATGTGTTACTCAACGGGTTGCAATTACGCGGTCCTCCCGACCGACCGCGTCGACCAGTCGCAGTCTCCTCTCCATCCTCGGCCACCTACACACTCGGGTGCCCTCCTCTCAACAAGAGTATGCGCATGCGATGGGATGGGCCATCTGCGGAAGCTCCTCCCGCCTTCGCTTTTCATTTCCTTTCTCTCCTCTTCACCATCCTCGTCCCTCGGGGAAAAGCCGGGGATTGCGTGCGTGAGTGGATCGCTTTTCCATCTTCTCAGTGAAAGCTCTCTCCCTCCTTCCCTCGAATCTTGGCTCGGAGCGAGCAAGTGCCTACTCGAAGCGGGCGGGGGACGTGGTGGCGGAACGGGAAGGGCGGGGGAAGGAGAAGACCCCCGCGGGGACGAACGGAGATCTTGGAATGCCTATTCGTCAAAATTAATGTGCAAGGAAGAAGCAAAAATCTGGACGATTGAAACAATATTTCATTGTTCTTATGCGACGTCTTTCAAACGTCTACATACCTTTTTTTGGTCAGCTTACTCACTTATAAGAACAGTGTTTGGTTTGGGCCGCGCCCATTCCTGCGGAGTGAAAGGGATCCAAAATTATGCGATGAAGTTGTTGACATGCGTACAATTTATTTACACAGAATATGTGTACCTCTTCACTGTTCGCAAGATGTAACGAAATTTAAATTGGTCTTATACGATGCTTGTAAGCATGATTTTAATCTCTACTATACGCATGTAAGGAAATTTTGAGTCGTAAATGCCATTAATTAAATATTGCCGATTGAGTAATATTATTTGCTGTTGCATCTGGTCAATGACGATAAGAATGCCTTTCCCTGGAAATTTCTCCTAAACGCTTAATTTTGAAAGGTGTGACATGCCTGACTTGTACATTAAAGGAAATTACAAAATAATATCAATGGCTGTATAAAAAAGTTATTGCGTAGAAGCTTTGTTCAGATTCAGTATAGTCGAGATGTTAGCAATGTATCAAGTAAAATATTATTTAAAACTCTTTAAAAATTCAAATATTCGCGCATAAAGTCTCCAAATGCATAAAGACTCGGATAATTTTACAGGCTTCAAAGAAACTTCGATCGCTCTTTTTACTCACGAGACTGAAGATAAGCGATTGGCTCTCAGAAGACGAACTCCGTTTTGTCGGTCGAAAAACTTCATATTCCCAGCAAGCAGGTTTTCCGTATTTTAAATGCAATTTCAATTTGCATCCAGCGTTTCTCTCATTCGCATAATGGGGGAAATGACCTGAAATTACTTTGAATCGAACAATACTAACGTAGTAAATGTATGCGGAGGAGCAGTTGAAACTCATGGCGCTTCTGAGATGCATCTGTTGGCAATGGAGCAATGAGAAGATCGCGCCGGTTGAGATTTTTGCCTGATGGCCGATGCTTTTGGGGGTAGATGGTACACTTCACGTACGTATCCTCCAAAATTTCGGCAAGGGTCTTACGTGTTCTTCTCCAATTGAGATCCGACATATATGGACTAGAATTCCGAGAACTCCATTGATTGAGCTACTCTTTGTCGCATTGCATTTTATAATTCTTAACACATTCAAAATATCTATGATAATCATTTTTGTGTTCAATTTCTTATTTCGTCATGAAAATTATTCTCAGTGTTTTATGAATATACGCAATGCGAATTTACTTTCACGAAAAGCTTTTTACATAGCATAATTAATTCTCCGCTCTTGCTTCATTACGTTTCACTTGATTCATGAAATGTAAATATAAATCAGTACTCGACCGATTTTGTTCTGACTTGTTGGAATTCTGATTGTCTTTAAAAGATAAAGGAGTTGGACGTGGTATTAATCCTGTTTCAGTAATTTGAGTATTAAAGTTAAATTGCCCTCAATTACATTCAAATATTTGCAGTTTTGGCAATAGTTTTTCACCTAACTTAATCCTACCACCCCTCCTTATCACTGGCACTCGTTCACCACCGTTATTGACTCAATCAAAGGCTAAGATAAACAAAAGCAGTTATAATTGTTTCCTTAGAGAAATATTTGTGGGTACTTCGTCTCGGAGATCAAAGAGAAGGAAATCATTGGCTGACGTCGAATCGGCGGAAGGAAACCCGCTCGTTAGTCGGCGTGGATCTCAACCTGGAACTCTTGGCTGGAAAAGCTGTTTTGTTAACATTCGGCGCCGAAGGTCCTTCAAGGACTAGTGAAACACGGTGGAAGGCGGAGAATAAAGGAACACCGCTCCATTGTTTCTGGACATATCTCCATCGAACTTTTGGGAATTTCTCATGCTCCCAAGGTCTTTGGAGCAGCTCATGGAAACCAGTTTAATTGTTAACTTAAGTTTCTCTTTTTATGGCAAAGAAACTAAGGGGTTAAAACCGAGGAAAATCTTGAATGGAAAAATATGAACGTTCGCAATGTATTTAAATAAGTGTGGAAAGTTGAGCAGGAGTGACAGCATAAAGTTCGATACTTCAATTAGGCATGAGAAATGAAATGAGATTTTTCACCGTTTGCTATCTCATTGTCTCATGGTTGCTTGATTTTAAATAAATTATTGATTTCACCCTTATACCCCATTTTTATCCTCATTTTTTTAGAATCACCAAACTTAGGAAATATTGGCGATTTCAACGTTTGCAGTCGTTTAACATAGCGCAAAGGGGAAGTTTTGCACCAATTGTTGGAAAAATGATAAATCCATTAACATTCAGAAGAGAATACAATCGTGGCAATCGTATACTACCAGCTTTCCCGAATAATTAAACCTTTTAAGGCCATCTCTTCAATGAATGTTATTTGATTCTGGTTTTGATGATTTCTCATTCCGGCTCGAATGGGCATTCGTTCTCTCTCACTCGTCACTCGATTGGTGTGACTTTCAACCTACAGCCCCCCTTCTATCGTCCCCTTGCCATATGAATATATTAATATGGTATATTATCGGGAAGGCACGGGAGGGGGGGGTTCGGCAGAGACCGCGGAGGTCGCTTAGCACCGACGGTCGAGGCATTCGCGCGAGAAAGCGGTCGATCCTTCCGATAAATCATTCACCCCGCGTCGTGGCGCCGTTTATTTGAAGGGCGCTTGGGAGGCTTCTCTTTAAGACCAATTTCGGCTATTATCGATGGAGGGGGCGCGCAAATTGGCCACGAGTCTGTTATGGCAAATTTAGACCCAGAAGGGCTCATGAAAACATATGAAAAGGAAGTGTGTGCGTTTCGCCGGGAGTTAAAATCGAGTACAAGCCCAGCAGGTACCTTCTCTCGTGGCCACTGGTGGTTTGACCTTTCATGAGCAGTCTCTCGTCCTTTTATCGCTCCCTTTGAGTGATATCAGGTGGATTGGGGGAATTACTACACGGATGCAAAGAGATGAACATCCCGTTAGTTTCGTCACACGATGATTCTTGGAAGAGCTAAGCAGTGGTTCAAGAAGATAGAGGAGGGTGTCTGGGGATCGTGGGGAACGCTGTATGAATTATTACGCATACAAACACGCACCGGGCGCTTTTGATGCTTAAAAGACCAATCTCTGCAGGCCGTTAAAAGTAATAATGAAAAAAAAAAGAAAGTCCGTGAAATGTCATAGCAGTAACGTTGTTAGCTCTTTCTGTTGAAGTAATTTAACGAGGGTGAATATAAATTACTAGGTTAAAAAATACTGCTATGGATTTAAACCTGTTTAGATCCTGTTCCGTTTACTTTAAATTCGTTAAACACGCGGTCCGACTGACGCAGTCACAACCTTGGAAACCGTTCTTTATACATATATATATATATATATATATATATATATATATATATATATATATATATATATATATATTATATACATTCTATGTATATTTAAATATATTATATATATACATATATATATATATATATATATATATATATATATATATATATATATATATATATATATATATATATTCAAACACGAGATCCCGCCATATGGTGAACAAATATTTATTCACATGGAAATAAATATAAGGAAAAGACCATGGCTCAATAACAGTACAGACACTTCTTTACGACCATCTATTGGTCCATTCGCAACTGAGTGGATGTTGCCTCGTAATAAAGGGTCACAAAAACCACCATGCCCTCGATGGAGAAATACCCAAATTAGGTTGAATTAAAGGAAGAATTCTGTTGAATGCGTGTTATTTGATTTATCTCTTCATAAACCTTCGTCTCCCCTATCTTCTCTTTTCTCTCTCGCTCGCCGTTCTTCCCTAAGCAGACCCTCTTCGGCGTCATTTAGGGACTAAAGTGACAGGATAAGATGATTATTTCCCATCGGCCCCGATTTGAGCATCAATCATTCACTGAAGGGCAAATAGCAGCGGAGGGGCGGAGTCGGAGTCGCTGTGGCCGTCGCCAGAGGGCAGGATTTTGCTTAAAAGAAGACAATCGAAAGCCGGGCGATCCTTTGTTCTCCTGGCGTCGGACGCTATCGATTGTATTCCCGCATGGCGGGAAACCAAGGTGCATGAAAACACATTCGAAAATTTCTGTCGACGGAAGGCAAAAAAAAGGGGAAGGTGCAGCGACGATTATCGGAACGCCTTTCACTTTCCCTAACCCCTTTCCAGGACTTATGGAGCATAACTCCTTCTCCCCATATTTTTCCGTTGTTTATTTAACCGTCGATTGACATATTACAGCGCACGAAACAAACTATGTAAACTGTTTTTCATTTCTTTCCACGCTTGGTAATTTATGAAGATGATAAGTTTTTTATTCTGGAAATTCTGCTCTTCCATTAATTTATGAACTCATGATATTTTTGTAAATTTTATTGTGCATTTTTAAAGATTTTATTAGATCAGATAAAAGCAGAAATGCATAAAGTCGATCACTATCGTCGGTTTATTTTTAAATTGAATGTTGTTTTAATGCCTCTCATAGATTATGCGGAATTCGATTAATTATTGACAAGTAAATGTACGAACATAAATTGTAATTAACATTTTCTTTAGAAATATAAATTTTTAAATATTTGAGGGATTCTGTGAGAATATTCTAACTTGGTAATTGAATATTTAATGTTTGGAAATATAAATCCTGTACATATGAGATGGATAATCTTCCTTTAGGTGAAATCACAATTTGGGTCAAAACAGGCTGGGATCTTGTGTTTCGCTAAACTCGGAGTCATGGTTAATTTCCCCACAAAAGGGGTTTCACTTCCCTTGGCTCGACTTTTACTTTCCTTAAATTTGTTTTTTTCCCAATACGAACCCACATTTGCGTGGATTCGAGCGGCGTGACTCCTTTCGTCCAAGGGAGACTTCTCCGCCGGGCGACCAAGCGATGCGACTGGTGGTAACCGCGCAATCAGTGACTCGCGACGTCTATTCATTTCATCCCCTGGATCGGCTTACCACTCGGATCAACTGGCCTTCGTTCCCACTCCTTCCTCCCCCCGCAAACCACCCTTTCGATGCTCCCGTACCCTTCCGTCCTCGGATTTCCCCCTTGGTCGAAAGCAACCCCGTGGGCGGGTGGGAGGGGTACGCCAGGGGGAAGGGGATCATCCTCGTCTTCGCGCCCCAGATGCTCTCCTCTTCCTTCCTTCACACCTCCTTAGAGGAGGAGGGAGGTGGGAGGGGATGAAGGGTGGGGGGTGTCCGGTTCAACGCTCCCTCGCCCATCCACTCGTGCGAATCCACACACGCCCCTGGAATGATGGGGAATTGGGAACTGGAACCACATCGCTCGAAGCAAGAGTTCTATTGTGCGTGGAGGAAGGCCTCTCGGCTTCTGAGCCCTGCCGAGAGCAGCCCTTTTCTACCTACTCCCCGTGTCGATGAGTTAATCCTTTTAAATGTGTGTAGTGGACCCGAGCGATACATTTCGGGAACATACAGCTCTCCTCTTAGTATATCATCAAGGGAAAGATCATACTCCAGATCCCGCCGAAAGTTTTATTTTTGAAAGCACAATTCCACTGTTATGTGCATAGTAGATAAGAGTAGCGTTCGGCGGTGAAGCTGAGGGCTCCGGGGTCGAGTCTGGGTGATACCTCAGTGTAGCTTAACATGAGTTTCTGGTGAGTACCTAAACTTTCTGGAAACTACAGGCGGCAAAGCTACTCTGCCCTCGCCGTGTGTTGAAAATCGCCGCGGGATTCAATGATACATTGAATCTAAGAGCCATTAGAGCTACGGATAGATTTTATCTTTAGCTGAGGATACCTAAGCTTTTTCCTTCCTCTTCGCGACGATGCCATGGAATTTTCCGACTCGAAAAATAGGTGCACACGCCCCTCTTACATATTCATTACATAGCCTCCCACAGTACCTCATAAAGTGTCCCTTGTGTGACCAATGTTTTAGAATTAAATTATACGGAAGTATAAATTAAAGTGGAATTTTGACTTTTTTTTAAATAGCTTAAAGGTGACGGCACTGTTTTTTAAATTGAACTCAGAGTTGAAAACATTGAATTATTTAGAAAAAATTGGCAATCAATCATCAAACAAATACTACACTGGAGCAAGGAACTTTCTTGCTTACATACGTTATTTTAAGGGATTATGAATCTCACGAGAATACATGAGATTTTGTATTTTAGCTGAGTAAGCAAGAGTCATGCCATTTCTTCAAGCAAAAATACTTCGTCGCCAAATATGGACTAGAAGATGCCAATAGAGAAAATATCGTTATATCTGGGACACTAATAATATAATATAACATCTTTCATGCCAGTGAGAATGCCTATTATGATGCGTTTTTCAGCTTTCTCTTGAATCTGATAAATTCTCCTCGATGTTTACGTACTTTGGTTTAGAGGCTCCCTGGACGATGGCAACCTCTATCCTTTGAGCGACGGATGGATATGGAATGGCCATTATTCTTCCGATTCCTGTTCCATTTGCCTTTCTCGTCAGGTTGTCTGCCATAATAACCGTTTTCATAGCCAAAGTTGCATTCATTTATCCTTGGTCACTTGGCGTTCGTGAATCAATGCGCTCCATTCCAGACAAAACTGTATATTTATCACCATTCAAGATGTATCATGGTCTAATTTATGGAAACTAAATTTTGACTGATATGATGGGATTCGCTTGCTATTTGTGCCACGTCTATTACCATAGGAATTGGTTGGGATCATCTAGGCGAGGGATCCAATGCGTTCTGTACTGAAACTGATGGTAGATTTTCTACGATACTCCGGTTGTGGATTCCGATGGCTTAGGTAACATTCAATAAAAATGTGCACTGTTTTTCGGGCAAGTTGTTCAATTGTGCCCATTCGTTATGAGTTCGGTAATGCCCTCGACTGATTTCATTCCATATTTCCCTTGCTGCAGTGTTTTCTACCATCCCACTGCAGCTTGTTATTCAATACGACGCGAATTGCCTAAGCATTCGTTCTCCCCCCGGTTAATGTTATTACAGCCACTGGTCATTCGTCACATGTGTCTTGGGGGAAAGCTCGGAAACCAAAATCTTAAATCCAAATTATTCGAATAAAATCCGGGAATAAGATCCTGAAAACCGTAAAAACTGAATTAAGAAAAGTGTGCTCGCTGAATAGCAGAAAGAGACACCCATTTTGGGACATGTCGGAACCTTGGTGTTGCATGGGAAGATGTTGTTAGCTAAATGCTTTCGATAAACCTACGAGAAAAAATTGATTATGTACTAATGAAGAATTTTTTAACCATTGGAAGTTTTCTGTTACTTTAGTCTTAGATCATAAAAGTATTCTTACTTCTATTCAAATATTTTCGTATAAATTTTCTATAAAAGATGATATGAGATACAAATGCCTTCACAGCGTTCCGTACGTATATTTTAAAAGTGTCTTCCGTTATCCTCCGTCATCTTCCTTTGACATCTTAAAAACGGCGCTTAGAATAATTTCCAATTTTCACGTAGATTCAACGGAGTATAAAGAACTTTTAATTGACACATGGGCTCAAAGTAGATCTGTATCCTAAAAAAAATTTTCGACATAAATTGTTTATACTCGCTATTAAATGAGGAAAATTAGGCTCGATATAATCGATATAATTAATTTTATCGATAAAAATTAAAAAAAAGATTAAATTCATCAACACACAGAGATTGACGGTTACGCGTTTATAAATACAGTCCACTTATATTCCTACCTTATAGGCTTCCGCGTATATCGATCATTTCTCGAGTTAGAGATTTACATAAAATCATTGGCAGGACCAACACGGCTCACGATTGGAATTTTGATTACGAAAAATATAATATCTGCAGCTTCAGCATTCCGCGTGACGCTTCAGGGCGCCCTCAAAAACGAATAGAGGGAACGGGAAGGGTTTGAGCTGGCCCGCCCACCTCCACCCCATTCACCTCTCGGGAGTATCTCCGCGATCGCGGACGGAAATCCCTTGTTCCTCCTGATCTCTTGCCGATGGCTGCACACCACGTGCGTCTCTCTCCCCTCGCCACCAATGGGATGTCATCTTGCCCCTCCCCCTCCCTCCCGCAGCAGCGGCTAAGGGCAGTTCGAGTGGCGCCACCCTCCTCCAACTTTCTTCTCAAAATTACATTCGTTTAACTATCCTTCTAATATCCGCTACGAAATTGAAAAATATATTCTGCAGTTGCACTCGAACAATGAAAACGCGTGCTGTAATTGCCTATAGGCATTCTCATTGAAGTTGGAGCTAGATACATCATTTTGAATGGACTCGTATTTCTTCGGTTTTTTCTTCGCTCTGCAATAATGTAGTAGATTTGGCGGATGAGAGTATGGACACTAACAGGATGTACCAAACCATTACCTCCAAGCAATGTGATGAATTTTGGGATTATTGCTGTTGCGTTGTTAATATTCTCTCTTAGCATCAGTCGTGTACACTTGACGCAAGTTTGGAAAAATGTGATCACTTGAGGTAAAGTTTTTCAAAGCGAGTGAAACTAACAAAAAATATCAATTTCCAAATCACAGGATGTGCCATCGTTCGTGGTTTTAATACGCGATTGCCAAGTAAACAAACTTCACAATGAATGCATCCAATGCTATCTATGTCTTTACGCCGAAAACTCCTTATTAGAAAGATCCGAATGCTTGTGATGAAACCATTCCCCATAATGGCACGCACTCCTTCGATCTAGAACAAAGCTTTTCCTCGTGATTTGGGGCCTGCTGGAGGCGGGGTAGAGTCGAGGTGAATGGAAGCGGGGTCCGGAGTGGTAGCGAGCGTTTGAGTATAGGGGTCAGGGAGGGGTTCTCGCTCGTGTGTTGGTGAGTTAGGGCTTGAGGATGGGAAACGGTGTGGGGGAGTAAACGGGGGGGGGGGGTATTTCGTAACGAGAACTGTAATAATCTTTGGGGGGGGGAGTTGGGGGAGGATACGGTCTCTTTCCTTACCGCGCAATCCGGGCTTCCTCCCGCTGATTATCTCTCCCCTTATGGTTCCGGTGACCGTCTCGGACGACCCGCTTTATGGGCTGGTGGCTCTGCCGGACACCCCTTCTTAACGCTGCTTTCGTTACTCTAGAGTGGGGTCGGGGGGGGCAGGATGGAACGCTCAAGTTATATGTGCTCAGTTTTTTTCCAAAATAATTAAATTTTATTATATCTATGGTTATTGACGCGACAAGAAAACAAATTAAATGGAAAATCGTGAACAGAAAGGCAAAATCTCAATTAAAACTTCATAATTGAAAGGTCTAGGCTTTCTTTAGACAACTTTAGCCCGTAATTTTCTCAAAGAGTATCATTGATTTATTAAGCTTCATTGAATTAAAATTTTATTCTTGGAAAAATCATCATTCCCGAGACGAATTTAGACGTTATTTAAATGTTTATTTAAATTTACTTATACACGACATGCCCTAAATCTGGTATATTCTAAAATCAAGAGGTTGAATTTTACACATTTATTACCTAATGAAAAAAACGGAGATATATATTGTAAGAGTTATGATTCCGATTTGCGGCTACATGAAAATAAAACAGAACAGTATTAGTTTTTCGCATCTACTTAGACGTTGCATGGTTCAAATGTATCTAATAAAGTTTCAAGAATGTTTACTGCTTTTAATTCTAAGTAAAAAAATGTTAATTTTGTGACTTTCTGTCATGATGTGAAATGATATCATTTTTTTGAATAAACTAATAATGGTAGGCTTGCGAATACTCTTTAGTTATATTATTAACTCGGTTTAGATTCAATGACAATTTAGTTATTATTTGTGCCGAAACGAATTTTCTTAACAACATTCATCATAACGCGATATAATTAGAGCCTGCGGAAATTTTATGTCCCAAATTTCATTATCGAAAAATCGAGTAACAAAGTTAAGCGGATTACATTTGTTATTTTCATGTCGCACTTCAATCAGGCTGGTATACGAGGAGGATTCGAAGTTTAAAACCATATATTTATTTGTATATCCACGTGACAAGCGTTGAAGTCTCCACATATTGCTACCTCCTAAAATGGCTGAATTTAAAATGAAACCTGCTCGTCGAGCATTGAAGTCGCCATTGCTCACATTGCCTAACAAGAAGATTTTAAAGAAATTCCGCGATCTTCCCTCCGCCAATAATAATCTCTGTAAAATAATCTCTGTAAAATAATTTGCCGAAAGAAAACGCTTGGTAGAAGAGCAATGCCATGACATTTGCTGTCGCAGTAATCAACCGCTGCTGCATAATTACCCGGGCTTTATTATGCAGCGAGGCTTGGAGCGTGGGGCGTCCGGGGCCGGGGGGGGGGGGGAGAGGGAGTGGGGGCCTCTCACAGAGAGCCTCCACTGCCGCGCCCTCCGACCAACGCCGCGACGATGCTAGGGGCAACGGTGAAAGCGGCGGCCACGGCTCTTGTTGAGTTCTTTCGATGGAAATCGCGAGCGTGTAAAAGGGCGTACAAACGGAATAAATCAAAATGAACCCCCCCCCTCAAAACCTCTATTCCCGAATATTACAGCCGCCCCCAGGGAAATTAAAATCGTTCTCCGTCTTCCCGCCATTCCTTTCCCATCCGCCATTCCCCCTCCTCCCCTCCGCCTGGATTAGGGACGAGCGGAATTGGGGGGGTTCTCCCGTGCCCCATGTGTGTGTGTATGTGTTCGTGTGGTCGACGGATGCTTCAATTTTCGGGCCGTTGCGTTCGTTAGAGAAGCCCAAACAACAGTCAGTCTTTTATCCTCTTGCGGTTTGAAGTGTGCGTGAGACACGAGAGTAAACGCCACGTTGAACTTTTCAAGGGACGATCATTTTTCAGCAAACGTTTGGATGAAATTGCAGATGCTACTTTTGCGCTCGCGTGTGGGTGACTCCGGCTCGGTGTGAAGTGGCGGGAAATGAGGAAAAATGGAAGGAGGGATGGAGAAAGAGAGAAAGCTGTATTACTTGTTGTGTTCTTAAAATGAAATTATCGTCTCGAGGTCAAGAGGATCGCAGTTCATCGCTCCTTCGAGCGCTCGGGGAGACTTTCGGTCTATTTTCATGAAACATGGGATTTGGAAAATGCAAATGACGTCGGTAATAGCCTGAGGCCTCCGAGAGCCCTGTGGTTGCGACTTAATATTCTCTGCAGCCGTGTTTGTCGAACAAAGAGAGCAAAAGTACGCAAGAGATAGGAAGAGGATATAATGCGAATGACGATGTTGATAATTTTTCTTCGTTTTTTCCTCCTGCTCACTTTTGGTTGGGTTGTTCTCAATGAATATTGTACTCATTTTTATAATTTCTATCACTGTTGTATTAGTTGCAATCTTCTTATTAATTATTTATAATTTATATTTATTATTCAATTGAATAATTACTTCATTTTGCTGAAATTAGGAAATTAACAACTAAGCAGTTGCTTGACATAATTTGTGGCCTTTCAGCCTTTATTTCTATGTACAAATATACCACAGAGCTCGTGTATTGAAACATTTACGACGATTTTGATGGAAAGTTCAACTATTAATAAATGCTGTCCCAGTTACTATTATTCTCAGTGGTGTATATTGATTAGCGATATTATCTGTAAAATATGGTCAAAATGCTGTATGCTATGAAGCTTGCGTGAGCATGACTAATTGCCTCCTTATATGAGAAATGTATTTCGTGAAAATTAAAAATAACACGTCGAGGAAACGGATTCAAGTTATCGAGTGTCTGGACTCCTATTGTAAAGTAAACGTACTACCGAAGGCAAAATTAAATAAATATGGAATCGTCCAGGTGAAATCAACATTTAAAATCACCCTTAGATTACTGATATAGTGTTATGTGTTTGCGATAGGACGGTGGTTGCTCTTTAGATAAACATGCTATATGTATGCGTATTTGGGTCCGGTAAAGAGGAAGGAAGGGTTCGAAGGGATGGAGGCCAGAGGGTATGCTCCAGGGTGGTGGCTTCACATCAGTGGGCGGGGAACAGTGAGAGGAGGGGGTGCGCACACACACACACAATGTGTAACCAAAAGATTAAGGTCGCTGATCTTAGCCAGTCTTAACTGGCGTGGGATCCCTCACCCTTCTGGGTCTGCCGGAGTGGCGGAAGAGGGAGAGGGAGATGGTGGAGAGAGAACGTACGAAGTCACCTTGCCCCATATAACTAACTACATACATATACGAACGCGCCCAAACGAAAGCAAACTAGTCGGGCGATTCCATTCATGTCCGCGGGGGAGGTCGTCGGTGTGTGGCGTGCCGGAAGGTTTTTCGTTTTTTTTCTTCTCACTTGACGTGCCAAAGCCAATGTGTTGTGGAACACTTTTAGGGTCGAGTCAAGGAATAATTGCGGCGAAAACGAAAACTCGAGGTGAAGATGTTCATTTACATTTGTTTTCTCTCTTGATTGAATCAGGATTTCAAATATTAATGATATGGTTTCATGCCGCGAAATGCCGAAGACAATTGCATTACCTTTCAAGGAAAAGAGCCACTTAGTAACGCGCCTTCTATTAATGCTTTATTCGATGAGATTTAACGTGGAAACTACTACAACGAAAAAAATCACATTCTGACACCTTCTCGTACCTACCATTTCTAATTTAACAAGTACTGGTGCCCGTAACTTAATACTTGGTCGAAGGTATTTATTTCATGTTTCATTTCGTTAGAATCCTATTTAAATCCACAGAATACCCAGCAAGCCGCCGCAAGGGCGTGTGGTTGGGGGTGTTAGGTCACCACCCGTAAATAGGAACAATACCGCATGCATAATCAATATCATGATAAACTACACGCACAGCGGCGCACACACTCATCCCTTCACCCAACACTCATGCAAACACATACACCGTAAACAAACAAACAACTGCACCCCAGGATGCAGCACGAATTATTAATAATTAATAATATTTATGCATCAAACATTGCACAAAAAATAGGCACCTTCTCGTGAAATAACATGTTATCTTATAGAACGTAACCCTGTAAAAGTATGTGAAACCATAGCACAATTAACTCGTTCATTACCCCTTTTTCCTTTATTATACCGTTTGAGCTGATTCATTCAGTCCACCAGTGCTGTGCATATTCGCGACGCATATGCTGTTTGCCGTATGCAAATGTATAATGCATACTTGAGCAACCGGATGAAAGCGTATTGATCGTGGATAAAATTGATAATGAATCATATGTCATGTAATTACCTAGTGAAGTCGTTAAGAAGTTAATTTTGTTATTCCTGTGGAATTGGTAGTCACGCACTGTAAAGGCTCCCCACCTGAGAATATTGCTTTCGCACTCCTCATAAGTACCTTAAGATATTAATTGCACGCAAATAGGATTTCTGTTACCCCGATGCATCATCCCACTTCCTCCAGCTCCCCTCAATTGGCCTTCGCGCCTCTTATGAGGGGTACCCTCTTGAAAGTGCCTCAGCCTCCGGGACGGTCGCCGCGGGAATGTCTGCCGCTTGCCCTTCCATTCTCGCGGGCCTTCCGCCTCTCTTCCTCCTTCGCCCTCGACGGCGACCCGCGTCCGCCGCCGGGAGACGCGACGTGCCTCCCCGGGAAGACAGGGCCCACCTCCCTACCCCCCGCCCGACATCCTGCGTTCCGTTTGCCGCGCGGTCTGACTGCTAGATGCGCTCACGTCCCCCGCTTCCGCTGCCGTTTCAACCCTCCTTCCCCCTTGTTGAGAGAGTTGACCCCTTGCTACCTGTCTTTCCGTCCTTCGCCCCTGCCACATTCCGATCGATCCCTGCCGAGATGACCGCAGTTGCGGAGCCCAGCCCCGTGTCAATCAATACACGAAAGGTTTATGAGATATCGTTGCGCTTGCATCCGAACGAGAGACTTCCAAGCTCATCGCTGCTCACATCAATTAATTTTGCAGGGACGGCTGAATTTCTTTGTGTGTGATTCACTTGCATCACTCGCGCAGGGCCCGAACTTTTTGAAGTTCGACCGTGGCAATTTTCCCTTTTGGGTGCCAAGGAATTCGTGGAGGCCTCGAGGCTCCGTCCTTCGGATGGGATGTCGAGCCGGTAGGTCACCGTTAAACACGTTTTTTTTCAAGAGTAAGCAAACCCACGCCGGATTTTTCTCCGAAATTCTCCACCAACTTAAATTTCCTCCCACTTCTAATCACCCACCTACTCCTGACTCTGGTTGGATTGTATCTTTCATGACTTTTTATAAGTCATGAAAGATCTCTTTTTTTTCTTAGCTTCACACAATTCGACTCGAGAAAGCTTTATTTTTAAATTTACAGCCACGCAAAAAAATGTCTAATGCAACGAGTCGATGTTAAATTGAAAAAAATGAGACAGTAACTTTTATGTAAGGAAAGACAATATTATTATTTATCGCTTGCTAAAAGGGATACTTCTCAATAAAATTTTATAAAACAAAATTGGTGTGAATTTTTAGCAAATTACACATTTTGATTTTCTGTTTACGTCGTTAGTTCATTAGTTCATTCAAAAGATTTCTCTCGGCGTATATTTCAGAAGGGACGAAGTAACAGAAATATGTTGGCTAAGAAGTCATGGCGAATTGACACCTTGAATATATGAATTCATATGTTCGTGGCAGACCTTGATTTCGAGGGATTCAGTCGCCCTCCGGCTGCGTTCTCCGGCCCGATGAAATCATTCTATGCCCGGAGCGCTAATTCGCTTTTGGAGTTGCCCAAGGAGGAGAAGGGAGACGGAAATGAGATTAGTGGTTTCGGGAATTGGTGCGGTGTGGTTGGGCGGTGAGGGTGAAAGGAGGGATCGCGCCTTGGGAATCCGACCTTCACCTGGACCAGGCGACCACGTCCAGAAGGACCGACTGCCCTCCGCTTTGCTCCCTGCACTCCACAAGTCCTCAATATCCCCATCCCCACCCTCGAAACCTTCCGTGCGTATTTCGTGTCGTTTACAGTTAAGGCTCAAGCGCCGCCGCACTTACAACCGTACTAAACAGTCGACGTTATACATATTTCGAGAGATATTTGATTCCGATACTTTGTGGAATCCCATACACAATCAAAGGGAATTATGGAATAAATTTGCGTGGCAAAGTTATATTGTTACTTTCTTTTTATTATGTGACATTATACGTACTTTGCTTAAAATAATGAAACCGACGTGTCAAACCCATTGGGTATTCCTATTTACGTGTTTGCGTTATTATTTTAAGACTCGTTTTAAATTTTGCGGCTCTTAAAGCGTATTCAAGGTGCATACAAATGAACACATGATTCGGAGGAAAGAAAACTTGAACGCAAACTACCCTTTGTCGGAAGAAAACTTAGCAGGTACTTAGTGAGCAGCCTTTTGCTTACCTCCCCAGTCCCAATTTAACAATTGACTTCCTATCAATCCAATGACTTCCTTTGAATTTCTAGATTCTCGATCATCCTCTTCTGCATTTGAGATGCCGCTGTAATATTTCGCCATGGTAAGTTCACTGCAACATACAGCTACTGTCTTTTTTCTCCGCCACTCCTCGCTTAGTAACCACAATGTGTCGCAGAGATTCATTTTTTGAAGAGATTGCACGTACCCGCTCGTGTGAAATCCCCATTCAAGCCACTCTACAAATAAACCATATTCTCATTAACGGTCCCCGAATGCGGTGATTAGCAGAACAGTTATTTTCCGTTTCTTCACGTAGGAATTTGAGCATTAGTCTGGGTTAATGAGAATTATTTTCTTCAATATTTGCAAAATTTGGGTGATGATGATTATTTGAATCCTTATTTGTTCGAGCAGTATGAAGATATATGGGCGCATACTTTCTTTTCTTGAGGGTAAGTGGCTCCAAATATGGCGTGGTAACCATTTTAATAGCATCAATATTTCTATCTTTAATGCGTTAGGTCTTTTAGGAGAGATGGGCATTCATAGTTCCGAATGTTTGGTACATTTCGAAGCGCTGCCATTTCCCGGCGATTGTTCAGGGGCAACAACTGCTTTAACGTGCAGGTCAGTTGTAATGTGTATGTCGTTGTCTTTACCAAAGCGTATTGTTTAATGGTTTTCCGTATCGTAATTCATCAAGATATTTTCCTGAAGACGGCTAAAGTAAATCGTTTTGAATTTTTGGGATAGCGTTGCTTGCAACAGGTGGACATATGAAGTCTGCAAGATTGCAACGTTGGGACGTTATGTCACTTTGGTTGTTCAGTTGATAGGTCGGGCCCGAACTGTGAGGTTTTATCGATGGAGTTCGAGAAATCAAACCTTCGCGTTAACCCCCAAAGGGACGGCAGCCATTGGGGAGGGGAGGGGACGTCGCCGCGGCCTTATTTTATCCGCGGAATAGATCGGATTTTGAGCTGTGGGGTGGAGGGCGAAAGGGAGGAAGAGGAAGTGCGGGGCGAGGGGCGTGTCCGGGAAGGGGAGAGAAGAGATGGCCGAGGGACGCGTGGAGGGGAGGGGAGTGGTCCAGAGTCCTTCTCGTACGTCCTGTCTCCAAGGCAGCCCGTTGGGAGGACAGCAGCGACGGTTGTGATGGAAAGGTCAAGGGCTTCCTAGCCGTGCTCAGTGATAGTTGAGGGAAATCCACGGAAAAGGCTGGACATCTGGATGTGACCTCGGACCTGGTTTGACGGAGATGGGGTAGCCCAGGGAGTGGAGTGACGCAAGTCGTGGATGGTCCTTCGTAGGTGTTTGTCTGGAGTAATGAAATCATGTCCAGGGAAATATTCTCAATAGGTGTTATGTAAAACTACCATTTGTCCACCAGGCGCCTGTTATTAACGGGGAACAGTGTTAAAAATGCTTAAGTGGTCGAGCTCTTGGAGTCATTGGGTTCATATTATTTTTTCAGTCTTGATGGAATAGTATGAACACGTTACTCTTTAAGTAAATGCTCACTCCTCTGAATAAGTAAGTCAATTATCCCGGTTATACTTTATCAGATTGCGGTTTTTCATCGTAGTTCTGGGATTGGTTAAGTTTCACAAGAGGACAGGACATTTAAGCATTTTCAAGGTCATCTTGGTCATCGCCTGGTCACGCTTCGACTAAAATAATAATTTTCTAAATGAATTCATCTCAAAACTGCATTAACATTAAAATATAACTGATGTACAACGCCTGAACTTAACATAGAATTTAAAATTTTCCTATATGCTTATTCTGCAAGTATTCAGTTGATATTATTCTGGCTGAATTCCAAGAAACTGCTTGTTATGCCGCGACAGTAGCTTTTAACGGAGTAATCCGCTAAATGTGCACTGCAAGGCAACAATTTTAGAGTGTAAAAACCATTCACCATCGCCGGGATTGATCAGGTTGGTTACCGGCACTTAATACACCGCTTGTACTAATCGACAGCTCGTGGGCAACACCCAATCTACCTGCTTCGTATTTGTCATCTTCTATATTTTTCCAGATAACTGCACTCCAACGCTCATTTCTTTCTGCGATAGTCTTTATCCTTGTAAGTCGAATTTCGAGCGAATATCTTCGACCCTCCAATGCATAAGGTGATGTCTTGGCTCCAAGGCCTGCGATTAAAAAAATCCAGTTTTTGGATTTACATATTGGCTTGAAATTTTCGTCGAATTATTCATGTGCGTCAGCAAATAATGACCACTGGTTTACATGTACATACAAGAAGTCAATCTGGCGTCATATCTTTGGTGATTAAGTACGGGTGGAGTGATGTAACAGTGACATCTCCAGGCATAAGTGCTGTAAAATATACTGAACACTTGTAGATTTACATTAGCATTATATTTAAGACTCAATTTTAGTGTAAAAATATGTGATGGGAGACCATTCACCGACCGAATTCCGTTTCTCAGGAGAATTATGATTTAGAAAGAAAACTAGTGGGATACTTTTAGTGGCACAATAAAATTTATTCAGAAATATAAAAACATAAAAGGACGCATTTGCAGTGAATATTACGAATTCAGTGGAAAGTCATATAATTTCTCCTTCTCTTCGTCTTATATTTAATAATCCTTACGATTCTTCTCAAAACTTTGGATAAAAATTTTATGACGACATGAACACAGCTGATGGTTTCTTTGTTTACTTCATTGCCGTTGCCTCCGTTGTGGTGCTGAGAAACAGAAATATGTAGAAATCAACGTCTTCGAAGGCAAACTACCGCGGTATCCAGTTCACACCGATAACTGCAGATTATTTTAGGTACACAAGAGAAAACCGAATAAATATTCTCTAATTTTAGGTCAGGCTCCTATTCCACTCCGTTCTCGCTTTCACTAATTTCGTGAGCACAGCAGTGGCTATGATCGCCGTCGACAGTGTAAAAACGACTTCTTTTCTCCCGTGGTCAATGAACTTTCAAAGTTCGCTCGAATAGAATGGCACGGCTTATGTCGTAAGCCGTGCCATTCTATTTTCTTACGGTTACGATCTTAGTGCGAGTTCGCATGTTCTCTCTCTCTCTCGTTTGTGTGATTTTGCGATAGTGCGTGCTATCTCTTCTTTGAACAAATCCAGAGGTTCCCATTTGGTTGCAAGCCGACGAGGCGCCGATCCGGACGGCCTTGGAGACCACCGCGCACCGTCCGTCTGACGGCAAAGCCGTGCATAGCGACCACTAAACCTTCATCCGAACCAGTGCTGCCAAAAATCGACCACGAGAAGCATACGCGGCGACACATCTGCTGGCCGGTTTTTGAGTTGGCCAACTCACGGCTCCTCCACTTGGTTTGAACTCGAACGTGAATTGCGAAACACGAAGGTTAACTGTATGGAAAAATATTACAACTGTGATCAAGAGAGCGCAAAAATGTTTAATCATATAAAATAATTATCCCGATAAAATTGGCCCTTTAAGTAAAATTAGCCTGTATAGCAACTGAGTCTCTGGCAATATGTATACCATTTTTTAATTAGGTCTGTACTTTCGCGATTTAATTAATTAGTATTTTTAAACAGGGAAGTGGTATTAATTCTGGAAAGATAGAAATCTTATTTGATTTTCCAAAGCATACCTGTACATGCTTAAATTTGAATTGAAATTATACTGCTTACATTTAAGTATAGTATGGAGTACATTTTATGCTCGCGGCTGCATAGTGTACATACATAGTATTGCGCGGAAATAAAATTTAGTGTCGGAACTTAGCGGGAGAGAGAAACCGGGCTTCCATTCAATCGAAGAGATTTTAACAAAATATTTCTCAATTATGAGAAAAACAAAATATGCACTTTTCCACAGATTTATATCAATAATATTATATCAATATATTCGTCAATCTTTGGCCTATAAAAAAAGAATTTTTGAACATTTATTGAAATTAAGTTGTTGCCACAAAAATTCATCTGCATGTCGGATTTAGTTGATCTGTAAGTAGCGGTTAGGTAAATCCAAATGGTCGATGATACTTTTCTATTTATTCGTTACAATCGCATTCTAGTTTTTGAATCCAGTATGCAGCACGGCCCCAACTAATGCCACGTTGCTGCCTCCACCTCCATTGTTATTAGCGAAAGCGCCATGAAAAGTAGGCAGGCAAATTTCCCAGAATATAATTTTTTTATAATGAGATTAGTACCCCACACAATTGGCTGGCCCATTTGAATTTAATATTTACATCGACGTCGGTGAATAAGAGCCACGTAGATTGCCGACCTGAAATTTGATGGACTCGATTCCACGACCGATTTGTCGACTGCGGAGTCCTATTATCGTAGTTTTCAATTGACGAGCCACGAACCTTCGTAGCCAAATCCACAACGATCGAAGATTCGTAGCGATGATTTCGAATCCGCGTGTGACTCATTCAATTCAGCTCTGTTTTGCGTCGCCCGTCTGGCCGCCTTCTCCGAGAGACGTGGGTGACCACGAAACTCCGCTCTTGACGGACTCCAGATGGAGGGTCTGGACCAGGGACGGAGCGCGGAGGCCACCCCGGCAATTCCCTGGCGATCACGGCGGGGTAGAGAGCGGGTGGGAAGGGAGGGATTTCATTGGGCGGAGTCGCTCAAGGTCGGGGTGTGGGCACCCACGGGGTTACGCGGATTGGAAACGACGATTCGGGGCGACGGGAGGAGGAGGGGTGGGTTAGAGTGGATCGGGGAGGGGGAAGGGGATTGGGGAGCGAGGGGGAAATGGGTTTTGGGGGGAGGGGCAGAAGGCTCGCTGGCAACTACACGGCGGGTGACATCGAGCCGTTTACAACTATATTTAATCAAAAGTTTATAAATCTATAGTCGCAGGGCGATTAATAATGTTTTTAGCATTCTCTGGAAAAGGTAACAAATCTTGTTAACATGCGATCGTCGAATTAGACGCAGCTAGAATTGATGAAAAACATTTCATTACCATCTCGTTGATATCTGCCAAGAGGAAAGTCATGATTTCTGATTTGTTTTAACCTAAGGCTCCCTACTCTACCTGTAATCATAAATACTATTTTGCAAGGGCCATGATCGATTTTAGTCTACAAAATTTGTAAAGAGGCTTCTTAACTTTTTCACTGGACGACTAAACTGTTGGGAGAACGCGTCTTGTTAAAAGTGGAACAAAACAGCATTTTGTGTAGGATGCAGATTATTTCCACAATTTCTCCCTTTACATATTCCATCACTGTTGATGCTTTGCTAAGTTACAGTCAACAGATATATAAGCCAATAGCGATATAGGTCGCTGATATGATCGCAAAATTAAGGCCAAACGGTGATGAAATACTGAGACTAAAGTACTCCCTTCGCTCCACCTTTCTCCCTCTATCCCCTCAGCCTCAATGCTTACTGCCTTAGAACATTCTGTATTCAATTGAATCTTAGAGTCTGAGTGGAAATGATGGTGGAGTAAAATCGAAATTATAACCATGTTGGCTGTCTGTATTCGGGTGCTCCAACGGCTGAGGCTATTTCAAAACTCCGACATAATTTGAGAAAGCATTCGTAGGTGTGGGCACCATTCCTGCACAAGGCTGTTTACCAAACCTTGATCTTCAGATAAACTATTGAATGCGTTATTTTCAGACTTTCTAGGACGTAAAGACGTTTTTCAAATGCAGCACTCCGGATCAAGTCAAAGAATATATGGAGGAAAGCATGAAAATACGTAATGTGACGAAACCCTTGGCTGATAAAATGCGGCATATCGTCGGAGTATGGTGTGTCACCCAATTATTTCAACCATTCAGTCCATTTGAAAGCGATAATTTCTCACTCGTTAAAATAATCGTGGTCGCCATATTAAAAGAGTTTGCAATTTTCAAACACTTTTAATGTGGGCATCAAACAATTCCACGAAGTGAAGCCTGAAAGTGTCAAGTATAATCGTGGTAACAGTATCATTACGTTGAGAGATAACTTTAAAAAAATAGATTCCCATTTATAGTGAGTTGCGAGCGTTGAAATCACCGTTGCTGGGGTCGAGGAGGCAAAGACATCGAGGGGGAGTCGATCTCTCCTCGCCGCTCACATTCCTGGCTACGCTTTCCCAAGTCGAGCTCTCTTCATTCCAAGACCGTCGCGACATGTCGTCGCGGCTCATATCATCTACTACGCCACTGAGGGAATCCATCACCATTAATCAAAATTGCGTTTCTAGGCATCCCTACCGTTATCGGATTCCTTTCCTCCACTTCCACCTTTGGCGTCGCGGGATTTGCTCATTGAACATATAGTAAGCGTATCGTCGAATGCTAGGCGCTTGCTCTCATGTCTGGCGAAAAGGTTTTAAAATTGCAGATTGTGCTCATAAAAAACGCTGAGACGTAGTCCAATCTTAGGGGTCTCTGAATAAAGTGACCGTTCCCCACCCCTTTCATTGGGAAGAGGGTGAAAGGAAGGAAGTCGAGAGTTTATTGACGGCGGGGGGGGGGTGTGGAGAAGAGAGGACCATTAGTGTCCGGTGTGTGCTGGGGGTTGTTGAGGAGGTTTGGGCGGATGGATTGAGGGAGGTCGGCCGGTCACGTGGAGGCCTCTCACGTATGGCCGGACCACACCCTCTCTTACGGGTTGCTGCTACGGCCGCCAGGAAGGGAAGGGGGGGAAGGGGCCACGCCCCGCTTTCCTGCAAGGACGGGTGTGGTGGGGGGCGCTATCACGTGGCCGACGGGTGGGTGCTGAAGGCGCTGGCTCGGCCGGGAGAGTGGCCGAGCCAGCGCCTTCAGGGGGCAGGGGGGAAGCTGTGGGCTAAAGAGAGGGCAACGGGGGGAGGAGGAGACCTTAACTCTCGGGATCTCATCCAAGGATACGGGAAAGTTATTTTGGTTGTTTGCTTTCTCGGACATTTCCCATGGAGGAATTTACCCTCGTAATTATTCCGAGGAATCGCGGCGGTTCTTCAAAGAATCAAGAGTTAGATTGAGTAATTTAGGGGCAGCAAACCTAGGTCGTTGTTAATTTTGAGTTGATTACCTCAAAAACCATGAAACATTCGGAGATAGTTTTAATTGATGATTCTAAAATGAAAATATCATATTATTTAATGGATTTATAAATACTGTACGAGTTCATTTAGACTTCTCTTCATTTTATTCAATCTTTTCAAAATCCATAACGGGTAGTTTGAAAATTATTCTAAAATGTACCAATTCGTATTTCCGAGGACCTTATTATTTTATTTACATTTTTGAACTCATTCAAAAATAAATTGTAATGAAGTGTCATCATCAGTATTTCAATCCTAAGATTGGGTTTTCTTCAGCCCTCCTTTCTCCTCTATTCCATGTCAATTCCCTTTCGTCCTCTATTAACTTATCTCCTGATGTCCTTCTTGCAATCTTTACCATGTCTCTTGGTATTTCTCGCGGGATCCTTCCTTCCGTTGCTTTTTTAATAATCCATTGTGGCCAATCCGTCTAGTTCTTCTTGGCCGTAGTCTTCTCAATATGGCTCTTTCCTCTTTTACTAAATTTGATTTTACTTAAATGAAATATAGTTATATGTATTATTGAATCGAATAACTGAACCTTTTTTGCGCGGAACACAACGCGAATAGGGGACTGTTTCCGATTATTCCGCCAAAAATAACGTTGAGAGGGCGATATCTATACGTAATTAATAGTGAGAATTTCCAAGTTGTTTACAGAAAAACGAGAGAAAGTCAGTCTAGCCATGAACGCCAAAAATATATCTGAAGAAATGAAAGCATTAGAATAGCGGATCAATCTGGTGATTTCTGTCTATTCATGTGCCGGCTTCGGGAAGTGAAAACTCTCGTCCGGGGTCCGTTCACTTCGCCGTTCGTGGCCGGTGGTCGCTGCCTCTGGGCGTCGCGGCGACCGTGAGCGACTGGGATTCGTGAAGCTAACATCCCCGCCTTCCGCGTGCGATGCCTTCCTTCTCTCTTCGCCGTGTCTCTTGCCGCAGCGCCCATCCTCCCATCACCCGAGTTGGAATCCTTTGGTTCGTGGGTGGTGTGGTGATGCAATCGATCTCTGGTATTAGCGAGACCGGCGTGGGGGTTGGTGAAATGTGGGAGCGAGGGTGTTCCTCCAACCGGGAGGCGAAGGCAGATGGCGGGGAGGGAGGCACTTTGCAGACGGGGTGTGAATAAATAATGGGGAAATTAACAGTTTTTAAACAGCACAAAAAGAAGGAATATATGGATTGAAATCGTTCCTAAAAATTTCCAGGATCAATGACTTGAGTGAAGCATACATTTTGTCTTGATAATTTTCGTTTTAAAGTCGTTTATAATTGAATAAATCTTTATTTTAGTGGATTATAATTCGAGGATTGTAAGTTTAATGGTAGTTTTGAACATGCCAGGTGCCGTAAAATACACGGGAAACGGAAATGATATGAGTTGCGAGCGAGAGAGGCGTGCTGTTTGATGTAGGGGCGATCCCTGACGCACAGGGGCGTCACCGTGACTCAGGGGCGGAGTGCCACCGGCGACGCTGAGCGCAGCTCTAAGCTTTCAAATAAACCAACCTACGGCCCGACATCCTTCTCCTAAGAGACGATGTTTCCATCCGAAGCACTTGGAGAATACTTTGAGAAAGGAGGCGGAAGTGCTTTCCGAAATACGTAACTCTCCTCCGTCTCAAGGAATCCGTCCACCCGCCGGTTGCTCCGGTGTAGGAAGTTGCGTATGGCAAGGGACGTGTCCGTTCACGCCTCGATGCCTTTCGAGAGTGTGGTCTGGAGGGGGGAGGTTCCTTCTTAATGAGAGGGGTTCCGAGATTGAGCGATGCCGCAGCGCGAGTATCTCTTTCCCTCACCATCGCTAGGCAACGAATGCTTTCTTTCTCACATTCCGATCTAATTGGTGTGGCGTCGATTGGGGAAGGAGGCGGAGGGAGAGAGGAACCATTGCTTAAAAAAAACCAACTCTCTTTCTCTTTCCCAAGAGTGGTCTCTCATTTTTATTTTCCAATTTCCCAATTTAGATTGTTGCAAAAAATATAGCTTGTGGTTCAGACTTGGTTCGCTAAATTTTGGCGCGAATGAAATTAGTTTCCGCTTCTATTTTTTGATGGCAACATTTCTATCCCTCCGATGAATGTTGTAATTCAAACGACGACTTCCCTCGTAATGGTTTTCTTGGGTGCGGTTTTCTTTCGTTCACTTATTCATTTTCATCCCCAGGATCTGAGGTCGGTGCACTCGAACCAACTCACGATTACGCAAACGCCTTTGCTACTTGTGCTTTTTTCATTACTCTCAAAATGAAAAAATTCCATTCAAGGCATCCTATCCGGACAAAATTGAGAAAAGCTGAATACTTATGAAGAACAAAGAAATTATTTTTAAAGGTAGAGAGTTGTTTGAACAATATGCGGACATATGTCCGCAAATTATTGTGCAACGTCAGTGAATCAATACTTGGCTGCAATTTCGTCTATTTTCTTCCTGTAGAAATATTTCATTACTTTCAAGTTGTCCAATGCGCACATTTTCGTCCAATTTTTAGGTTTTTGTATGAATCGGAGGCGGTCCCGGGTCATAAAAGATAAGATGGATGTCGGATAGGTTCAATTTCTACGAAAAGGTAGAAGGTTGGTGACAGACTGAAAGGGATGAAATGATAACAGCGTGGTCGTGGCCTAAGAACCAATGATGGCCATGCAAACACAGCTGTACATATGTACGTATGTGGAGCCCCGCTGGGTCGAATGGAAAATAACGAATGTTGAGGATGTGGTTCAGGATTTTGATGAAGGCACACAATTTCTTACATTTAGAGAAAGAACGATGGAAGAGTTTGATACCATAATTTCGCAGTGATTTAAAGACTAGTTCTACGGAGAAAAGAGAAATGAGATGTACAGAAATTGATAGCAAAGGAAAAATATGAAGTTTGAACTTCGATGTAAACTAATGGCGAACGTAATGCATGATCTTGGTGAACGGATCGTAGAGTCATTCCTCGAGGGGAAACAAGACTTCGAAAGACAAGAGCTCAATGCGAAACGAAGATCTCGACGAAGTGAGTGCGTATGACCTTCGGAGGGCTGCACCTCTTTTCGAGCCGTCGTTTTCAAAGGCGGTTAAGTACTTGCAGTTTAAGGAAAGGACCGAGCGAAAATTTTCTGGATCGGTTCTTCCTCGAACGAGATTTTCGCTCGTGGCAGAAGCGTGCCATCATTCCCCTAGTTCGATAGTCTAACGGCAATCACGTACGATCTCGCCGTTTCTTGTTGCGGAATGCAAGCGATCGAGGACGCCGAATTGGCTCTTGGGATCGGCATTGTTCCCCGCGGAGGGGGCAGTGAAAGGGAGAACGAGGCGACGGGGGAGATTGTAGAGAAAGAGAGAGAGAGAGAGGAGGGGAGGAAGAGGCGAAAAAAGAAGGGGAAGGGAGGTTTCTGTGGGAGGAGGTGATGTGGGTGAGCGGAGGGGAGAGATACGTGGCTTTGATGCAGAGGGCGTCCTTGCCGACGCTGCGAGTAAGGCTTCCAAGCGGCCGCCGCGCTGTTGTTGCTCTCTCAGCCGAAGGGTTGACTCGAGAGGGGGTGGGAAGTGCGAAACGACACTGCAGCGCGCCCTCCCCCGGAAAATAAAAACATCCATAACGGGAGAAATGAGATTGGGGTGGGGGAGGAGGGCTCATGAACGGAAATGTACTCGTATCAGATATGTGCTTGAGTTGACTCAAATGACTCAAAATGATGGATTGGAGAGACCAAGGTGCCTGCTTAACTGCAAAAAAATGCGAAAGGGAGCCAGGGGGGGGGAAGAAATAATATTTTTTAATATCATTTAGTCTCTGACAAACTGCCTCGGATATTTGACAACGAGAAGGACCGGAAAACAATTATTGTACAAAGAATGTAGTAATCGTAACTTTCGTTTTTGATATTTCTACATTCTACATTTCAAAGTATTGACAAAGATGATCAGTCTGAAAAAAGTCAAATTACGACTTGTATATATCTGACACTAAATCATGAACTATTGCGCGCTATACTATGAGTTTAAATCTAAGTTCTATGGCACAAATTTGTGTACTTTTCTGTTGCGAAAGTTAAAATCCCGGTGATGCGCTCCTCGTATATGTCATCTCACCTTTGTAGACCTACCATTATACGTGATGAATCTCACAGACTGTTTCATTGCTAGAGAAGCGGTTTCTCATTGAGAATGTTGTGTGCACAAAAATAGAATTATTCCCGAGCTTGGTCGTGTTTTGTCTCCTCTTTCACTCACAAAGGAAATAATCATCAGTTCTTCGCTGGTTATTCTCATGAAATTATGAATGATAAGTTTGATTTCTAATGGAACAACACGATATTGGTCCACGCTAAAATAATTTACGCTCTGCTGGATGATATTGTTAGTGTCAGATGGTTTCGACCCTTGTTTGTACCGAAATTGGCTTAAATCATCGCCGTACGGAAGGGAATGAGGTGAGCGGAGGGAGCAAAAGGGCGGTGCTTCGGGAGGGGGAATGGCCAATCCGGCGCCGTCCGCCCGTGTGCGTGTGTGTGCGTCTCTCTTCGCCAACATCTTCAGAAACGGTCGACCGACGTCCTTCTCTAGGCTCTCCTTGAAGACAAAATCATCCTGCAGCGACGAATAGGGGGGAGTAGGATGGAAATTCCGGTCCGGTTCCACCACGTGCACTCCTTCCTTAAAAGGGAAAAAATGGATAGAAACACACTTATAAAAGTTGAAAACTAGAACGGCGGGGAAGGTGGAGAATATCAGAATCGTAAAAAGGTTTCTTTGACCGGGACTTTAACCACGGATATGCAAGAGAAGAGAAATGAAAAACGTGAACCTCGGGACGTTTCGGGGTCCTCGGACAGCAGAAGACTTGTGCATTAAGCATGCGAATATATCAATGTTATATTTATCATCATTGTGGTATTTCGTGCTGGGGGGTTGATTCTAATGAGGTGGCCCCTCGGTTCAGGCCATTCATTGGACGACTACCTGTGGTGCGTCCCTCCAGATCGTGTCAGACTGACAGGTGGGAGGCGAAGGGAAGGCATTTTTCTTATCTGCTCGTCACCTTGAGATTGGAAAGTTGAACCGGTGCCTTTACCTTAGTCGGCCGATCAATTATGAGCCATAGAGAAGGAACTCCTCCTCTCTCGCTGCCTCAAGGACTCGGGGCCGTGCAGCAAACAAGTTCCAACCGCTTCCCATCTCGCCTCCACAAGGCATGCTTGCAAACGACGGGTCCGAACGACTCTTTGCTGAGGACACGTCGGAGAGGGCGCGAAATGAGTTCGTGGGCGCTGGGAAGGGACCAGGGTCAGGTTGGGACACGTAATTCCGCCGCCGTGCACAATTTATTAGAAACGCATGCTTAAATGCTTAACATTCAGTAGATGTTCCCTGCTTGTTGGGATACATATGGCTTGAGTTAATATTTTTCCTTGTGATGATCTCTAATAAGAGTTAATGAAGTGAAACCAATGTCATCCTGATTATCGTATTTACATATGCGAATAATGTAACGTCATTGTTTTAAACATACAATTAAATGCTTCTTATCGAGTGAAAGACTGTCTAAACGATACCTCTGGTGCATCCTTCGAGATTTACAAATTTTTGAAAAATATCATCAATAGCAGGAAAGTCTTGTCGGTGACGTTGCTACCGTGAACTATGATCGTAGAAATTGGAAAATTCGGCACTCTCTCTCTCTTTCTCCCCCGAAATCTCGTGCTACGCTATTCGAGGGGACTTCGCGGCGAAAGTCTACCCAAAGAGCAAGTCAAAATTTTCCCCCTGGATAAAGATTCGTCTTCTTTCTTTCTCGCAAAAAAACAACCACTCAAGGACGACCCAAAATACCTCTGCTTGCAGCACTCTGAGCTCTTGCACTCACCGTAGTAATTTCCCACCTAATTAGGCGCTTCAGGACGACCGGATACGTCTTCTGTCCAGAGACAAAAGCCTGTTTGTCTAGGGACCACATCCTACGGCTAACTTAATAGAATCGACATACTTTGAATGGCAGAATCGCGATCTCCGTCATTGGCTCCGGTCTTAATCCATAGGGGAGGGGGGGGGAAGATACGGCGCGACCCGAGCACACGCGTGATTCCTAGGAAAGCTACGCCGTGCATCTCCTTTAAAAAACAGCCGCCGTTATACTCACTAGAGGGTGACGGGCACGGAGTCTTAAATGCATAAGAGAGATCTCCTCGCGACTTGTAGGGGCTGGGCGTGGTTTTGTGCCGGCCGTCTCCACCCAAAGGAACACCTGCCTCTGCCGACCCATCATCATTCGGCAGCTTTGAAATAGGTCAGTCTGCGGACAGATACGGAACGACCGGAGGGCGCGCATCGATCATAGGGAGGATCAATCAGTTCGATTCCCGTTATTGCATAGGGTATAATATTTTTACGAAGGTATTACTTCTTGCTGCCTTTGGTGGGACTTCCTAAGTGCATGATGACTGGCGCTACTTTTCTGGAAATCAGACAAAGAAAAATACGCCAGCAAGGAAAAAAAATCACGGGCGCGGGTGAACGTCATACGCATTTCTCGATTACACATAAGTTGCGAACTTTTTATTTTCACTTTTTCAAATAGTTCGAATTAGCCCTGGGGTCCTAAACGTCAGGATTTAAGAAAATGTTTTCTCCGAGTCCCGAAATATCCGCTCTATTGTTTGGGATTATTTAAAGGATACCTTTTCTGGGTCATCGGAATGACTAAGATCGTCCAGTCATTCGCTTTAGGGTTTAGCCTTAGGTTTCCTTCTCCGAGTGGATATCTCTCGGAAGCGATGCTTTTTCGCCGAAACGCGATTATTCGTGCCTCGGCAATTGGTGGATGGGAACAGGGGTGATTCCCAGCCGCCCCCCTCGGCAAATGATTTAAGGGCGGGGTGGGAGGGGCGAATGCAAAGGACATCTGCGCCTGCCTATATTATTCTATGCGAGGGCTTCACTAACTGGCAATGCCTTTGTTTTTCCCAGCAGCAACCGCAGAAGAGGCCACAGTACCTGAAGTTTTAATGTGAAATTGGAATTTCCAGACTAATTGTCCTCCCTGATTCATTTCTCAGTATTTCAACCCAAAGAATGATGGGCGACCCTCTGCCACCCTATCCTGTCTAACGCTGATTTCCCAACTCCTTGGAAGACCTTCCTCCTAGCATCCTCCTTTACCTGGTCTACGTATTTGTCCTTAAGTATTCTCCCTCGTGAGGCTCCCCCATTCTATTAAGTCGGCCTGTTTAATTAAAACGTCCCAGCGTGTACCTAACTTATCCATTTGGTTCTTGTTTCCTGTATCGCGTTTAATGCTGGCCTCTTAATAAGTCCAGTCTATTTTAAATCTATCCATTACTTACGAAAGGAACAATGCCGGCCAATTTTCTCGTGACTGAATTCAAAAATCAAATATTTTTAACTACAGGAATTGTTCTCATGCTTTGATAGTGTCGACGCACCAACGAAGTAATATGCTTTCGTGCGGTAGTGCCTCTGAGGTTTTTTCACTTGTTATGACTCGGTACCCGATGCACCCTGATGGAATCATACGTAGTCAAGGTAGAAGGAGGTTCAAAACATTAAAAGATGCGATTCATTATTTCTGATTTAGTCAGATGTTCCAAAGGTACTTTTAGGTGTTTATGATGCAATTCATAGTAATTTTTTGTGGCTCAAAAGAGAATTAGTTGGACGCATTGAAACTATTTGTAGTGTCTCATAAACGTGGCTGAAAATAAAATGTGTTTTGGGTCTGGGATTAAGAAGGTGACGGTGGTAGATTAATAGCTAAATGCATACTAAATCATTATTATATAATCAAAATACCCAAATTTATATTTAATCCGTGAACTGGAAGGTTTACCCTTATGCACATATCCGATCCGTTGGCCCGTTTGGGCAGGTCACCCTCTTTCAATCACCTTTTGAAATCCCATTAGAGACTCCGATGAGTTGAAATAGAATTTCATGAACCGCATTTAACAGTGAAAAATGATCTCAGCCGAGTTGGACTCTCAGAATTTCTGGAGCAAGTATACATTTTTGTGCTAGCTTGACATCTTGTGAAACTTGGAAGGGCTAAAGAGGAACAGAATGAAGCGGACCACCTCCTCGCACGTTTGGTTAATGCATACGGGCGTGGAATGCTTTGAACGACTCCTTACTCCCCTCTCATCCCTCTGGTGACCTCATTGGATATGCCATTCTGAATCCGTCGAATGAAAATAGCGATCTGCTTTTCTTGCAGAGGAAATTGCACCCCGTATGACGCACGACCTCGCGGTTTCAGTTTCCCGCGAAAATTTATCGGACTTTGTCGTTAAACGAGCACACATTCAGCCGTGGATTATCTGGAAAAAAGTTTAGTCATATGCCTCAGTATTTGGAAAATGACGTGGAACTTACATTGTTTATTCTTCTTAAACAATTTTATCCCTAGAAAATGACATCGTAGCGTTGAAGTCACCATCAGTATAATGTAGTGTGTTTAGTGTAAAACTTCGTGTTGAAGATTTCATGTTCAATTTAACAAACACCTTTTCTGGATGCATATTAATTTCATTCAGTGAAAACTAATGGAAGTATGTTATCCCTGACCGGAAGGTGTAGTGATTTGATTGGTCCAAACTTTGAAATGTTTGAGGGCGATATTCCCAATCATGCGTGAGTCATATTGTTTTTCACGATGAATGCCGTCACATTTGGTGCATCAACTCATGCACGCGACCTCATACATCCATACGCTACGCTTGCATACTCACGTGTGCCGTCGTCCTATTTTCTGTTCACTTCTGCATGTTCCAACGCTCAGTTTCAAATGTGATTGATGAGAAAGGCGATGTGATCACGTAATTAGCAAGGAGGAGATCCAGAATCGGTGAACGGGAGGAGCGTCCGTGTGATGATGAGGCGACGAAGCACTCCTCATGTAGACACTGCTCCCCTCTGCTTTCCAATAATTCAGATATTCTGCCATGACCTCCTCCTTGCTCGGTGCTTTATTGAAAATTTCAAAGTTTAATAATAGCCACTGCATGAAACTTTGTTTGCCATTTGGCGGAAGCTTCGATTGGTGCAGTTGCGTCTAACAGTGGTATCCATCGGAAAGAATGGATGCAGTAACTAACCTCAAACAAGTGTCTAAAGGCAAGATATAGATAACTAGATGGTTAGTCATAGAGTGAAAAGTCATAGAGAAAATTCCTTCGGCTAGACCCATGCTTACGCGGGCGAGAAACATTTCTTCCTGGTTGGCCAGTGACCTATAGGCAACCTTTCGGAGAACACATTCACAAAACATATTTCGATCCGCTATCTGCTTTCAAGCGTGATGAACTCAATTTTTGAGTGTTTTACCGGCTTCATATAGCCATACAGTGCCTGCCACTTAAAATAAGTATATTGGTCAGGAAATAATTCCATGGAAGCCAACTCGTTAAATACCGAGCTTGGACACTTAAGGGCTTTGTGAAAGAGGTTGCGCAGACGACTAAATAAAATGGGTGAAATGCCTTCGACGTTGTACGGAAAATCACATGAAGGGATGTGTTTTTGCAGCGATGGCTGGATGTGGAGCAGTGATTTTGTCGACTTTTTCGGTCGAATAGTTCTGACAGAGACATTAGTCAGTAATCGTGTCTGAATTCATTTCGACCCTTATCCTCAAAGTCATTTGCTTAATTGAAGCTTATTTCCTATTGTTTCAGGCTTCACTTCGTGGAAGTATTTAATATCCATACTAAAAAGAAAGACTCGTACTTTTCCACATATTTTATTATACGGTACAAGAAGAGAATATTCAGAGATGCACTACTGTATTTCGCCGAAAGTTTTAAGTAAAGTTTCGCCTGTAATGCCATACTAGCTTTGCGAATATATTCTATTGTTCTATAATATTGTTCTATTGTACCGTATAATAAAATCTGTGGAAAAGTACGATTCTTTCCTTTTAGTATGAAGCTTGTTTATTTGTTGATTTATCTTTCTGAAATTTGAGATAGGATTGGTGGGTTCAAAAAGTACGTCCCTGAGCAAAAGTGCTCTGAACCGGTTCAAAGGTTAGGTATTTTAGGTATTGGTGGTGAAAATGGACTACCCCTCATGCCACCAGCCATCTGGGATAATCCAATTAAGCGCAAGATCGAATGAGTTAAATGTTTTTTTAATGAAATAATTCGTCGAATTGAAATATAAATGGAAGAATTGTCTTTGTGTTTACCTTCAAAATATTCTCTCATGGATGACGAGCAAGAATATAAATTCGATGGAACCATCGGAACTCCGCACCTCCTCCCCCCCCTTCTCATGGTTTCGGGCGGAATTAGCCTCCCCGGAAAATAACGGTTGAAAATGACTTCGCTCAAGGGCCCTGGGGCGTTCTCGCCCGGTAGAAAGCTTATCCATATACACTTATAAGCCATTTGTGTGGGAGGTAGGGAAAGATTTCTCCTTATATAAAAGGTTTCACTGACGTAAACATGTGAGAGAGCAAAGTATCTCGGGTTATAACCTTAAACAAGGTATGAATGGACAAATAAATAACTGGCTTTGCTTGACTCAGTTTCCATAGGATTTTCTCAATTTATTTATGTAGCCACGATGCCATGGATTTCGATAGGGCATAATCTCCCACCGTGAGTTTATGCTCTATCCAGACGATTTGCAAAGTTTTGAGCAAACTGCGACATGGAAATAGTTTCTTACATTCTCCTTAGCGATTGTTAATTCGCATCCAAGGAGTCAAGAAAATCAATAGGATACTTGCTTGCGATCAGGTCCAGGATTGACTCAAATGCAGGGGCCAATAGTAGAGAAGCCAATCGCATGAAACAGGGATTACCACAAGCATAAAAAAATCTGTTTCAAGGCTTAACTTATAAAATCTGTCATCAAAACAAATGGCGTAAGTACTATTTTTGAAATGGGCTTTGTTCAAATTCAATGATTCTAATCGTGTGATTTCACTCGATAAAATCTGTTAAAGAATGTGTGCCAATGCATTGAAAGTAAGATCTGCGAGGGCTTGGGGATGAAATAAGTGAATAACGATTTCAATGGCACGGGGGAGGTTGTTCTGCGGGCACATCTACATGTTTGGCATTCATTATTACTTGCGTTGGGCCTCGATTCCCCTTAGGGGGGAAATAGAAGATATGGGTGTCCAATGCTTATGAAACATCTGAAGATTCAAAATGCGTGGAAAAGAGAGAAGAAAAAATATCAATTTGTGTCTAGTGCAGACGACAGTTAGAGCGGTTGTCCACCGTTCTTCCGTGTTCGTCGCTACCTTTGATGCCCTCCGTCAGCATTTGCTAATATTTCCGTTATTATTTAAATTTCGTGAAATCGCTCAAGAATTCATCAACTTTCCTGTTGTCCGTTTTACTAAGTTCATTCGGTCCCTTCCTTTTTATCGCGAAATTAAGGCTGCTTTCTTCTCCTTTATTCTCGCCTCCTGCGGGATTCCCTTCTCATGTCCCTGCATTTAATTACCATAAATCGTGCACGTCAAAAACTATCGGCGTTTATATTTAACTGTACAGAGTTATGATGCATCGGAAACCTCACACTATTCAAAGATGTTTTTTTTCATATCCATATTCATCGATGTTTTTCTACTTATTCCTCTCCCTGCTCCTCTATTTTTAGAGCAGCAAATCTTTCATCGCGTTTGCCTTGCCCGCTTCCAGCATCCGACGCCTGCCGGACCCGTTCCCTCACACGATACTTCTTGGATGAGCCAGAAAAAGGACTTCGTTGCGTCATCACGCGTCGGAGAATGAAAGAATACATATAGTATTTTTTTAAGCGCCCAAGTGGCCACCGGGAGACTCGGATGGAATAAGCACCAAAGCTCCCCGGTTGAGGAGAGTATTTTCACTCTCGCACTTCGGAGCCTCGAGGCGCACCGCGCTTTTTCTTGTTTGTTTTTCGCGTGGGCGATGAATCCGCGTGGCTGGCCTGGAGTGTGTGGAGGTGCAGATGGCGGGAGGTAATCGCTCCCGCACTCACGCACGTCGCCATCCCGAAACTAATCGGAGAGGGAACCGCCGCGGATGGCTCGGGGGGGGGGGCAATCTGCGCACCCCGCCCTCTCTCTCTCTCTCTCTCTGTATTAATTATTTCGACCTGCTTCGAAATGGGAGCGAGTCGAAAGACAACGTCACACAATGCGCGGGAATGAGGAGGGGAAGGGTCGAGGGACGTAGGCTGGTACGTGGGAGGAGGAGCGATCCCCCCGCCCCACGGTGGGGAGAAGGAGGGGGGTTGTGAGGACAAAAGACGGAGGAGGCGGGCGAGGAAGGAAATATCGCGAGCACACGGGTGATTGGGGGAGGGGTGGGGGCGGGAAATGGAGCGCGGATCGACGGCTCGCTCCACCTCCCTCCCTTCGCCAACCGAGCACAAAGCAACGCCCCCTCCCCTGGGAACACACCTACGGTCGGGGGGAAAAAAAGCTGCAACAATTCCGTGAAGGCCACTCATGTGTTAAAAAAGGAGAGGGAGGTGAAAGGCTTTGGAGAGCTGTTGCAGTCACTCGGTTGAGAGCGGTGGCGCGTTATGAGGGAGAACGGAAGGCGGTGGTGCCCACTCGCGCGATTGTGGATTGCGGGGGGGGGAGGAAGGGGGAGAGGGGGTTTGAGGAGTGGCGGGGGATACTACACAGCTCGACTCGACGGAAAAAGAAGATTGTTTGCGGAATGAATCCGAGTCCCAGAGAATTGGCGTATTTGTTTCGCCGGAGTACACCCGATAGAGAATGGACCAGAGGATAAAAGATCATGGGATATACTATAATATTAATAACATATCTCAAGCTAACATCGAAACAATTGATTTTGAAATAAGGACTATATATCACACAGCACACTTTGCCCTTTCGTGTAAATGGAGGAGAAACGATATTGCGCGCTTCAGAAAATGCAAGAAAATATATCGTTATACCATCATCCCTTAGCGAAGAGTAATTTTTACAACAGTTACTCGTATTAGATTCGGGCCATGAGTCCTATTGAAAGCCATTTCGTGAAAAACGTTGTAATGCACTTCCATTTGAACAGAGTTAACCGACTCAATTTTAAAGTAAATCATTTAATGAAACGTTTGACGCTGATTTCAAGGTCTGATCTAGAATCGACTGTCGATTTCTTTTCATTTAAAAGCCACACTTTTATCCCGAATTAAATTACTGGAGAGGAGAGATAACGGCGATTCTTTCCTCTGCACCCGTAAAATATAACCGAGGAAATGGATGTTATTTTAATATCCATCAACATAAGATGGCTTTTGGAAGATGAGAGAGAGAGCGCGCATTGAAATTGAGCAAATTTTGAAAGCAAAGCCAATGATGTTGTAAATGTTTTTATGCTGATGAAACGTTCTTGTTTTAAAATATGTTCTTTCAAATGCAGCACTGGAGATCATATTTTTGTTAATTTTATATTTCACCCTGTCATTTCTGTTTCCATTTAGGATTATATAAATTACTAGCACTCTTTGATAGAGTGTTTGTGAATTTCTTCACCGTCATGCGTTGGGCTGGTGAGAATTCGAACAGCAGAATTTTTCACGTCGTCCATTCAAAGCAAAGATTAGTACTTCAAAGTACTATTGACCATATTCGATAAAGTAGTGATTACTGAGTATCATTAAGGCCAATGGAGTCAATTAATATGAGCCATCACGGTATTCAACCCGAAGGTCGGTTGCATTAATAATTGAACGATTAAGACGAAAAACGGCTTCTGCACATACGTGAGCCCTCAACGACTTGACTGAATGTTTCGTCATGGCTGAGTTATCAAGTGGGTCGTCTTCCCGCCGATGGGATTAACAGCGCGTGCGCTATGAACGTCCAATTCGAACGTGGAAAATGTGGGGCGCTTTCAGAAAATTCTCCGGACTGCGATGATCGAGAGGTAAAAAACCTGCACCACTTGTGGCCAGAGAACTTGAGCACCAACGGTAAGAGCAGCTCCGAAAGTTTGTTTTTGCCACCACGGCAACCGCGAATCAGTGGACAAATGGCGTCGAGAGGCCTTGCGTTATTTATTGTCGGGAGATGGACTCGCTCTGAAACGGCGTCCCGAGCACAAACACCGTGGATGAGGCGGCGGCCGGTGAGAGCAATGTATGGCAAATGAGGGGCGGCAGGGGGGGCGAGGTTCACCGCGGAGGAGATCCGATTGCGTGGCAGGGATGTAGAGAAGGAATGGCAAGAGAGAGGGGGAGTGTTGATCACCCACCGCGGAGTTTATGCAAATGAGAAAGGTCAAGCAGGCACACACAATCGCTAATGATTGATGTGCAAATTGTCCAAAAAGAAAAGAAACCGTTTACTTTGAATGCATTCGAGCGGCCTGTCTCCGTTTCTTTCCGCCGCCCTCGGGTTTGGGGTGAGATGCGGCCTAAGGGAGGACGAGGCGGCAAGTGGAAAGGGTGTGGGGTAGTCGAGGAGATGATGCCCTTTCTGATCGTGCGAAGGCATAGCAAGGGAGAGGGATGGCGAAGGAAGTGCTCTTTAACTGCGAGATGGAATCTTAACCAAAAATGTGAAAAGTTCGAGTAAAACATCACAGTATTATGACCTCGATTACGATTAACCCATTTTCAGTAATTGATGTGCGTAAAGATGAAATTCTTTTTCGAAGTTTAATCTTCATTTTTGTTGTACTAGTAATCCCATGGACCCCATGTTATATTTCAAATGCCATTAACAATAAGTGGAAATCGACTGAGCTAGTCCCTAACTGGAATCAAACTTTGTGGAGTTTGTTTGAACGAAGGAAATCATCTCACAACACTCACTATAGTGACCTTCATTTAATTTGTTTATCTGATTGGTTTAAGGTACGAAGACCACATGGAGAAATTCTTTTTTTGGAGAACTCGAAGCTCGAATTAAGATTCACGTTTCAAGATAAAAGACTACGGAATAAGATCTTGGAACAATTTCTCGACTCACTAGTTAGACCTCTTTTCCTCTGGCGTCTTTTAGTCTTAAAAAAATGAATTCTTTCCCTAGCGATGGATCCGAGGCTAGACCCTTGGATTGAAAATTGTTAGGAAATGAATTTACACCCCCGACAATACAGGTTAGAAAAAGCTATCTGCGCTCATCTATCAGAATGAAGAAAGATGAAAATGTGCCAAAATTTGGAGGAAAATTGCTAAATTTATTCGACGCGATCGGACGCGATAGAAAGTGACGTGTGCCTGAATGGAGAGGAAATATGTAATGGGCTTCTAAGGAAAGGGAAAGGGCACTTGGCGAAAGGACAATGAGGGTCTCCTTTGTGGAAAAGTTGCCGTGATGGAAATGGTACCGGAAGGTTTTAACGCCGAGGGAGAGAGAGTGTGAGTGAGTGGCTCTTTGGAGGTTTCTCCGGCTTCCTTCTCAGGGCCTTCACGAATTTTGAGGCCAAACGAGGCATTTTTGCCCGCGGCCTATTTTGAATGTCGTCTGATGTATTTGCTCCTCATCGGGAGTGACTTTGTGCCACCTTCGCAAGGGAGTATCTGTTTCGTCGCATTTCCAAATTTTGTTGATTACGTTGAAATCCACCCGAGAAATATGAGAAACGTCATGAGTAGTGCATGTATTAAAACTTATGCTTAAAAAAGAAACCGCGATAATTGTTTCTTTTTTCAAGAAACTGCGAGAGATGCCGTGACGGTAACTTTTAACGGACTCATCCACTATATCCGTATCACAGTTCATTGCTGCAATTGTTCTAAATCCAAAGTGTGCGGGAAACACTTCGGAGTGTTCTATTCAAACCTCACTGGAGATCGACGAATACTCTCACGCCCAGCCTGCAGTGACTAAGATTCCACAATTATCTCCTGGAACATCGAGAAAGTCGGACTTACTGTTTAAATGCAACGCATTCATATTATAATGGTCAGCATCCTAGAATCGTAGAGTTCTTTGCAAAAATACTCTCGGTATGGACAAAACGTTGATGGCATAATAAATCAATCATTCCCAGATCCGAGATAGTACTTCAGATGAGGCTTTCTCATCATGCCTATATCGTCATTCTAAAATGACTCAAACTCTTCCTCGAAAAATCAATGCCAAATCACCTTCGGTTTCCCTGCGGTTCTCCGTCGCATATGACGATGTGAAAAAGGAATAAGGAAGCATAACACAATCCAATACGCCATAAATGCAAGAAATTTACGATCGGCAGTTGGGGAGACGGTGGGAAGTGCCCAAAGCAATTGCTAGTAAAAGCTCGGGTGAAGGAAGAGAGAATTAAGGAATAGGTAATATAAAGTTTGGTTTGTGAGATTGAAGGATATTGATGAAGCGCAGTTTGAAATGTATCAAGAAGATGAATTATCATCGTATTGTAAATTGTTCTATGTTTGAGAAATAAATGAACGATGGAAGCAAAATGAACGCAATCTGAAGCGCGTGTCTTGGCCGTTGATGTTGAGTCGAGGGACGAATGGAAAGTTAGCGTTTGCTTCGATTGAAGGCTCACAGTGGAGTACAATGCCAATGTAGACTCGCTAGAGTGGTCTAATGTTTTCAAACTAACCCCATCTTCTATCCAATGTCGTCTTGGCATATGAATTAGACGTCTCCTGGTACGAGTGCTATCGTGTGAACTTCATAAACGCAGGGCATATAAAAAGAGGACCAGCTATTTTTCCTGTGCCACCGACGTTTTCTTAGAAAATTCTGCCGTAGAAAAAAACATGCAAATTAACTTTATGATGATTCGAGACGTAATCAGGGATTTGAATCCGGGTCCCCCGATCAAAACCCAATCGCCACCCTCCTCCACGACAGAAATATGTGGCTGGCGGAACAATTACGACAAATAAGCTCTGAATCATTGACGAGGACCTTTGAGGAAGAGAGCGTGCGAATGATGTGGCCGCGGGTGATGCTGGGTAAGGGATGGCGGAAGGGAGGGTTGGGGGATGGGGGCGGCTGACGAGTGGTCACGGGTCAGCGGTGATCGTCACCTTCGGGAGGGATGGGGGGGGGATATTGTTGCAGCTTTACGGATGGAGGGGCAGGGGGGTTGCGGGGACGTACAAGAGTGGTCCCCGGGGGTAGAGGGGGAAAAGGGGGGCTTAGAAGGCGGTCGTCCTTGGGGAGTGAGTGTCGGGGGAGGAGGCGAAGAAGAGGGTGGGGGTTGGAAGGGCGGGAGGGCACGAGTGGGGGAGAAGAGAGGCGAGGACTCACTGATTGGTCATGCGTATTGGAGGGGGGGGAGAAGGGGTCTCCGGAGGAAATTTTCGAGCAACCG